>NC_136801.1:35178828-35741328 GCF_951216825.1 Electrona antarctica | reverse complement strand
AATGAAATAGTGCGGTTTAAAGAACTCTTTTGTTTCCTACAAAATCACGACCGTACTTCCACCAGCAATGAGTCGGCTGGCGACCGGAAGTGCAGCGGCAAGCTTAACGTGGAAGGGTTTCTCATTGTCTTAACTGCTCTCTCTCTCTCTCTCTCTCTCTCTCTCTCTCTCCCCCTCTATAGAGAAAGTATAAGGATGAAGCAGAGAGAATGAGGTGCAGTTATGGCGGCATGTCTGACTACCCAGAGATGGAGAGGGTCAAAACCAACCAGAGAAACATCAGCTCTGTGAGAGAACACGCACATCACGCACACACACACACACACACACACACACACACACACACACACGCACGCACACATGCACGCGCACACACGCACATACATGTGTATATAGAACGTCGCAGTCCAGTTATTTGTTCGGCCCAAAAATGTTTGTTTATTGTCATGATTTGTCAACTCGGCTGTTGTCTTTGTCCGAGGCTTACAGGTCTTTAACCCATTTTGGGCGGGAACCCCTTTTGGTGTTAGCATTATGTTATGCTTTAGCTATTGAAAAATAGCAGATCTACAAGCTCATAGCGCGCCACCGAGTGGCGCGCTACGAGCTTGTAGGTCTGTTATTTTTGAAAAATCGAAGAACCACTGACAGAAACATAGCTTTTTCAGAAAACTGTCAGGATGTAGAAGACATTTTTAGAATCTGATCAATAAATACGTTTTGAAACGTCTATGGAAAGATTAATGGGAAATTCTCTTCCGGTGCCCTCGCAGGGGGGCGGGACTGCGACGCTCTATTGTCTGTTAGCTTAGCTGCGGTGTGTATTACGTGTGTGTGTGTGTATAATGTGTGTGTCTGTGTTGTATTGTTGTGTGCTAGCTGAGGTATGCCTGGGACTCCAAACTGATGAAGGGTCTGATGTCTTCAGTCACTGACACGCCTGAGATTGTCCTGGCGAGAGAGAACAACAAGAAGATCAGTGATGTATGCACACACACACACACACACACACACACACACACACACACACACACACACACACACACACACACACACACACACACGCGCACGCATTGTTAGCCCTATTTGTGCCAGGTATTGTGACTTAAAGGGTAAGGAGATAGCAGGACATACAGCTTAATTTATAGCTATAACAAGACATTTAAAACAGTTTTTAATATTTCATATCATATTGTCTTATGTCCCTCAAACTTATTTCTAATGGTTTGAGGCTCAATCACCACTCTGATATAACCAGTCCATGGCATTTCTTTTTGGCTTCTGAAGCTGTTTTAGCTGCAATACCACAATGTTCTGAGGTGGTGGGGGCGCTGATATGCAACTTATTTAATATTTGAGTCATTATAATACTGATGCTAGATAAACACAGGCTTGTTTCCATTCCATGCCAGCTTGGAAAATCAACAATGGTGGACATTGTAAACAAAGTGGAAATGCAAATTTGGAACTGAAGAATGAAGAGAGGGAGGAATTATATACAAAGTAGGGTGACATTGATGACATCACACATACGACCAAATCAGTTGAGCTGTTCCTGAGAGCAATTTCCATAAAAGCCCCTATGATGAGAAATCCTGATTGTTAAAAATTGCATATTTGTGGGGATAGAAAATACACAGGGGAGCTAAAAAAAAACACAAAGAAAATTGAAAAAGTTGAATTTTATGTTATAGGTCCTTTAAAGCAGGGGTTCTCAACCCGTGGGTCGCGACCCCTCGGGGGGTCGCCAAATTATTTTAGGGGGTCCCCAAATTATTTTCAAGAAAAAAAAGATTTCTTTTTTAATTTTATTTTCACGATTTTTAAAAAATAGCAGACCTACAAGCTCGTAGCGCGCCACTCGGTGGCGCGCTACGAGCTTGGAGCTTGTACAGAGAGGACGTGTTATGTGGTGTGTCGTCAGGTCCAGTACAGAGAGGATGTGTTGTGTGGTGTGTCGTCAGGTCCAGTACAGAGAGGATGTGTTGTGTGGTGTGTCGTCAGGTCCAGTACAGACAGGATGTGTTGTGTGTCGTCAGGTCCAGTACAGACAGGATGTGTTGTGTGGTGTGTCGTCAGGTCCAGTACAGAGAGGATGTGTTGTGTGGTGTGTCGTCAGGTCCAGTACAGAGAGGATGTGTTGTGTGGTGTGTCGTCAGGTCCAGTACAGAGAGGATGTGTTGTGTGGTGTGTCGTCAGGTCCAGTACAGAGAGGATGTGTTGTGTGGTGTGTCGTCAGGTCCAGTACAGAGAGGATGTGTTGTGTGGTGTGTCGTCAGGTCCAGTACAGAGAGGATGTGTTGTGTGGTGTGTCGTCAGGTCCAGTACAGAGAGGATGTGTTGTGTGGTGTGTCGTCAGGTCCAGTACAGAGAGGATGTGTTGTGTGGTGTGTCGTCAGGTCCAGTACAGAGAGGATGTGTTGTGTGGTGTGTCGTCAGGTCCAGTACAGAGAGGATGTGTTGTGTGGTGTGTCGTCAGGTCCAGTACAGAGAGGATGTGTTGTGTGGTGTGTCGTCAGGTCCAGTACAGAGAGGATGTGTTGTGTGGTGTGTCGTCAGGTCCAGTACAGAGAGGACGTGGGCAGTGGAACCGCCGTCTCCCACACGCCTGAGATGGAACGAGTGAGACGCAACCAGGAGAACATCAGCTCAGTGAGCGCACGCACGCACGCACGCACGCACGCACGCACGCACGCACGCACGCACGCACACACGCACGCACACACACACACACACACACAATGTCATTTGCAGACATTGACTGACCATGCAGAACAATCATCCTTTCAGAAAGCAGGAAAACACACACGCATACACACGCACACACACTTGCGCACGCACATGTGTACACACACACACACATACTCGCACGCACACACACACACGTGTGTCCGCGCACAGACATGCACGGACACACTTGTGCGGACACACTCACAGAAGCACATCCAGTCAAAAGGAGCTCTGGCGCCATTGAGACCAGAGAAGGTCACTGTTGGCAGCCTCTCAGCCAATCAGTCCTTTAATGAGCTCCCACAACAATACAAGTACACTTCGTTTCTGTCTGTCTGTTTCTTTCTTTCTTTCTTTCTTTCTCTCTCTCTCTCTCTCTCTCTCTCTCTCTCTCTCTCTCTCTCTCTCTCTTTCCTTCTCTCTCTCTCTCTGTAGGTTCGTTATAAACAGGGTCTTCAGGCCACCAGTGTGGGAGTGACTCCCGAACTGGAGAGAGTCAGACAGAACCAGGAAAATATCAGCTCTGTAAGATGCACGCACGCACGCACGCACTCACACACACACACACACACAAACACACACACACACACACACACACATACACACACACACACACACACACACACACACACACACACACACACACACACACACACACACACACACACACACGCACACACACACCTGCAGTGCTCTAGTCTCATTTCTCTCCAAAAGCCCTTGAATATGATGATTATGATTTAGGATTACTGTCACTATGGTAATCTCACACTTCATATTGCACACACCATACCTGCAACTTTCATCAGCCCTAAAATAAAATAAAATAAAGATGTATTTATTTTGTATTATTCCAGGGGCCACAAGGGGGCGCCCCCGCGGGCCGCATTTGAATACCCCTGTCTTAAAGTAACTAGTGACTAAAGTTTTCAAATAAATGTAGTGGAGTAAAAGTACAATATTTGCCTCTGAGATGTAGTGTAGAGTAGAAGTAGAAGTATTGGAAATTCGAAATACTCCAGTAAAGTAAAAAGTACCTCAAAATTGTACTGAATTGCACAAAATTGTAAAATTGGGAGTGTGTTGATGATCAGGTTGATGTTGTTGATGATCAGGTTGATGGTGTGTGTGTGTGTGTGTGTGTGTGTGTGTGTGTGTGTGTGTGTGTGTGTGTGTGTGTGTGTGTGTGTGTGTGTGTGTGTGTGTGTGTGTGTGTGTGTGTGTGTGTGTGTGTGTGTGTGTAGATCAGGTACCAGCGTGGGCTGCAGGAGCAGAGAGGGCGGAGCTACTCAGAGTTGGACACGCCCGAATATAGGCGTGCCAGGAAGTCCCAGGACTTCGTCTCCATGGTAGCGGCCCGGCGGCGGTCGCCATGGCTACCACCACCGCCATGCTGGGGGAGGAGCTAACACGTGACTGACAGGCACCGTGGGTGGGGCTGACGCACCCATACTAACAACGACAACCAATCAGCATGGAGGACTGTGTGGAGGACTGTGTGTGTGTGTGTGTGTGTGTGTGTGTGTGTGTGTGTGTGTGTGTGTGTGTGTGGTGTGTGTGGTGTGTGTGGTGTGTGCGTGCGTGCGTGCGTGCGTGCACGAGAATAAAATATTGTACCATGCACTGTGTGGAGTTTTTTTTGCTCACTGACAAAATGCACCCCTGAGCTCCGTGTGTGTGTGTGTGTGTGTGTGTGTGTGTGTGAGAGAGAGAGAGTTTTTTTCTTGTGTGGCTTCAACTGACTTGTCTAATCTAACATCTCTCACCACATCTCTGTCCTAACAGTGTGTGTGTGTGTGTGTGTGTGTGTGTGTGTGTGTGTGTGTGTGTGTGTGTGTGTGTGTGTGTGTGTGTGTGTGTGTGTGTGTGTGTGTGTGTGTGTGTGTGTGTGTGTGTGTGTGTGTGCGTGTGTGTGCCAACAGGCTAAGTACCACGAGGACTTTGAGCGTGCACGTGGCCGAGCCTCTACGCCAGGGATGGACGAGCCCAGCATGGAGCGATACCACAGAGCCAATCAGATGATAGGGGAGGCGGGCTATAACAAAGGGATCCACCCACAGGTAGTGGAGATGGACAGGAGGCCTGGAGGCATCATCGTAGGTACGTCTGTGTATGTTTGGGTCAGTGCGCACGCACATGTGCATGTTCATGCGCGTGTGTGTAGGAAAAAATGTTTGTAAATCTTCCTTCGCTCTGTACAACAGGTTGACTCATATCTTGTTTTCTAAAAGCCATCAGGTGTTTCCTTTCCAGGAGAATGGACTTCCTATCCTGTCTGCCTCGACTAGAAAAAGCTTTTGTCTCACTTTAATGTTTGTCTCCTCCCTCTGATGGTGCCTGGTTGTTTAGACGCCTGTTGGAACATTTTGCCATGTCCTTCATACCATACCACCATCCCGTACACACCTTAGCTAATGTCATCAAATGGTGGTACCAAATAAATAATGGGCCTTCATACGAAAAGGGTTGAAAACTAGGTTATTTCTGACGGTATTGTTCCCTGCGCGACATTTGCACGTACAGGCTATATGCTTGTGCGTGGTCATTGGATGAAATGATTAGCAGACAGTATACGCTTAATTAACTATGAGAGTGTACAAATGGAACCAAATTATTTGGTTCCACTTGTACACCCTCAGAGTTAAATCAACATAAATTGGGGTCCCAGAGATAGAAAGAGAAATGCCATTAATTCACAGGCGGGTTTAAGCTATATATATACGAGAAATCTCGACAATTGCCACAGATTGACATAACATAAATCCAATTGTAGCTGTACATTACAACATGTACAACATTAAGTGAAAGTGGTGGAATTGATTTGACCTTTGTGACGTATGATTGACCTCTAAATGCCCTGTAAAGACTTGAAGGTGTGGAGAACAGACCCAGGCTCCATCTTTGACTTTGATCCTGTGGTTGACAACATCCAGTCCAAGAGCCTCCGCAGAATGTCTGGTACCTACCTCTCTCTCTCTCTCTCTCTCTCTCTCTCTCTCTCTCTCTCTCTCTCTCTCTCTCTCTCTCCCCTCACTGATCTTCTGCATTGTGTCTATTCACTGTATTTGTCTTTTTAGTTCTTCACATTTGGTTTCCCTTTGTCTCTCGTTGTTTCTCTTCTCTTCTCTTCTCTTCTTCTCTTCTCTTCTCTTCTCTTCTCTTCTCTTCTCTTCTCTTCTCTTCTCTTCTCTTCTCTTCTCTTCTCTTCTCTTCTCTTCTCTTCTTGAATTTCCTCTCCTCCCTCATAGCCTACTCTAGTTCATTCTGTCTGTTCTTGTCATATTTTAAGAACTGTCATTGTTTTAGTTCTTAATATGCATCTCCATGATTCTCATCTTTCTGTGTCTGTGTGACTCTCTCTCTCCCCCCCTCTCTCTCTCTCTCTCTCTCTTTCTCTCTCTCTCTCTCCTCTCTCTCTCTTTCTCTCTCGCTCTCTCTCTCTCTCTCTCTCTCTCATTCCTTCTCTGTGTCGTTTCCTGTGTGTGTGCTGCCCTCTGGTGGTGGTTCAGAGCGTGCCACTAGTAGCAGACTGAGCAGACAGGCCTCTCAGCTGTCAGTTCACAGTCAGCCTCAATCTGTCAGCTCTCTGCCTTCCGAGCTATGGGACCGTAGCAGCAACTCTACACCTGGTACACACACTGAGTGATGACGTACACACACACACACACACACACACACACACACACACACACACACACACACACACACACACGTGCACGGGCACACACGTGCACGGGCACGGGCACACACACACACACACTCACTCTGAAAAATGGTTATAGTAAAATTATGAGTGTTCATTTAGCCCAAGGGTTCCCAAACTTTTCAGCCCCAGACCCCAAAATAATCCTGCCTCCTAACCCCGGAGGTAATTTTTGCACAGGAACGTGCACGTTTGGTGCACATTTGTCCGCACATGTAATATATTAACCCTGGGGGCTATTGGGGTTTTGTAACAATCATGGTTAAAATGTATTTGTAATCATTTTTACATTATGTGTGTAAAATATTTTGATGACCCACGAGAATTTCGCGCAGGTGTAAAGCACATGCGTAAACGGCACTTCTGCATATACTCCGCATACGTCACGGTCCATGACCTGGCCAACCGAACCACGCACAAAGCTGTGAGCGCACAAATTGTGCTCTTCTCAATCGTATATATATAGATTTGTACCATTTTGTACCCTCTCAGGATTAAATGAACACTGATGATTTTACAGCCTCTGATGTCTCTCTGTTCTTTCTAGCAGTTTGGATGGCATGCCTTTTAACCCTTATATTCACCTAACATACTCTACTCTACTCTACACAGCATTCACCTCTTTACATACTGGCTGCCAAAGACAAATGAAATCACGTGGCTCTCGAGACGCATATCGGAACGGACCTAGAACTTAATTTAGGGACTTAAGAAATAGATTATAACTATACATATACAGCAGGGGTCCTCAACTGGCGGACCGGACCGCAGACCACCTCTCTGTGGACCCTGGGCATATATTTTTAAAAAAAATTGGGGGGCGGTGGCCTGTGTCGCGCTCATGACCTTAGTCTTTTTCAAAAAATATTAGTGGACCTTCAGCATTTCTAGTTGAGGACCCCTGATATACAGTATACAACTCGAATGGTGAAATGCCATTTCTCTTTGGCAATGTGGTTACTTTTTTTTCTCTTCTTGTTTACAGGTGGTGCATGCGTGTGAAGCCTGCACTGAGCTGTCTGAATTCACAATGATCCATTTGATGTTCACATGCTTACCGTTTGAATTTGAACTCATGTTGTGATGAATGAATGACTACTCCCTTCAGGCTTATGCTGAGTTCACACCAGGAGCAGCCATGTTCTGAGAAAGTAGCGAGCAGTGTGACAAAGCTTCTAGGAACATCTTTGAATGCAGATGGTGGCCTCTAGATGTGTCACAGAGACTATTCTTTTTGGGAGCATTTTACTCATTGCTGGCTGTCTGAATACCAGAAAAACTAAAAAGTCATTAAAATGTTGACATATTATTGCTTATAGCAGCTGAGACATGGCAGGTGTATAGGGTAAAAACAAATACTAATAGCTATCACAATGATACTTCTCCAGTTGATTACTTACATTGAGACTAAGACTTTTTTTATTACAAGTTTTCTGAAAGTATTTTTAAATATGTAAATTAGGCATTATATGCGCTTATATTGCATACATTTCGGGGTGATGAATCTGAAGCTTGGATGAAGCCAGGTTCAAAATGATTGTTTCATTTTCTTGACATATTAGAGGGGATTTTAGATATCTATTCTTATCACTCCATAAATCAGAAAATACTGTCATAACAGGCATACAAATGGAATAGGAATAAAATGTGATGTAAATCAGTGAGTGCAAGTGGAGAAAAGTATGAGAAAACTCATTATGAGAAAACAGCCTTTAAAGATTTCTATTCCAAAACCTTTTATTTGAATTCACAATTTTTAGACACAAATATCTCATCCAATACTATGTATATCCATACATGCAAAATATGGTCATTTCCTTTGTACCAGCAACGCGGAAATAGAGAGGGTGGATTTTCACCCAGAAATGAGCTGTCATTGGCTAAAATAAACGACTAAAATAAACATCTAAATGTGTATTTTACATTTTTTTTGCATTAGTTTGAAATTAGACATGTTTAGGAAGCAAAATAGCACAAAATCTCAACATTGAAAAAAAGTGAAAAGTTTTCACCTGCCATGTCTTGTTCAAACGACGTTTGCGTCTCGTGTGACGACATTAAAATAGCGACCAAAGATCGAATCACCATTGCAACAACAACACCGGTAGCGAGGATCATTGTCTTGTCCGTGGAGATGAGCGACCGCCGCTGTCCCCATGGTGGCAGGCAGTGAGCCAGCAAAAGGCCAACGGACAAAGTTGAGAAAAGCTAAAACATTGATACTTTATAGACGGTGTTAATTGACCAATGCCCCCCCCCCTCTCTCTCTCAGCTCCAGTGCTTCCCGGGGCATACCACCAGGGGGTGCAGCAGCAGCCACAGGGATACCATGGTTACATGCACCAGACCAGCATGTCATCAGTGAGATCACTCACCTCCCCCCCACACTCCACCACCATGGTACGGTCCAGGTGTAAACTATGAGAGTACATTGCTATTGCTGTTCAATAGAAAGCTGGAACGGTTTGTATTTCTGACCTGTGTTCGCTTATATAAGATAGTTTAGTTTATCTCATTTAATTTAGTTTGGTATTGTACAGGTATAAAACATGAACGTAAATTCCTATTATAAATTAATTAGATCATATTCATAATTGTGAGATGATATCACCTGGGATTTAGTCATGATGTACAGTAGAAAAAGTATTAAAGCTGAAGATTTAGTTTTTGTTACAAAAATGGACCATTGGCCCGGTGGCGTGAAGATCTTACCCTTCATCATGCAAAAGCCTTTACAAAAATAAAAATACAAGCTAAAATAACTGCATAAAGCTGAACATGTTGAAGTTTGAAGTGTGGAAATAGCTGCCAAAAATGTGGCTGTACGTACTAGAGTAGCCAGAATGTGAACCCGGACATGTTGAGTACACCAACGTTTTATGTTATAAATGTTGAGTATGGGTCCCCAGCATGTAGAAACTGCCGGATGCTAATTTGCATATGTTGAGCAAAAAATCACTCATTGGGCTAAAAACGGCCATTGACGTCATCACAAATGTGATGATGTCAGCACAGGTGGGCATGGCCGTTTTTATCCCAAACTAATGCTTGGAATGGATTCAGCATCATGGAAACCCCCTAGTTTGACATGTCACATGCTACATAAAGCATGATGACATTTTGAATATTTTGCCTTCTATAGGTTGTTAATGGTATGGTCACAGATTATGCCAATTATGAAAATTGCTCAACATATGCAAGTTAGCATCCGCCAGTTTCTACATGCTGGGGACCCATACTCAACATTTCTAACATAAAACGTTGGTGTACTCAACATGTCCGGGTTCACAATGGGGCTATGGGCTGGCTACTAGACTATATCTTTAGCTATAATTATTCGATACAACGCTGAAACTGTCTCTTTTTTCTTTCTTTCTTTTTTGACTTGGTGCTTAATTGCCGTGGCCGCAGCGCATGTACCGCGCACTCTACGACTACGCGGCTCAGGATCACGACGAGGTGTCCTTCCGAGACGGCGACATCATCGTCAACGCGCAGTCCATCGACGAGGGCTGGATGTACGGGACGGTGCAGCGCACCGGGAAGTCTGGCATGCTGCCAGCTAACTACGTGGAGTGTTACAACTAGAGGGAGATGGATGGAGGGAGGGGGATAGACATGTTGTCAGCCAACTACATAGAGTGTTATAACCATACAATCAAAAGGTAGACGCCGCCTGGGCCGTGGCTCAGTGGTCCATGGCACCTTGGCTGGTAATCCAGTCTGGCAGTGTGCCGCGGGTTCGACTCCCGATCCCGACGGCCTTTACTGCATGTCTTCCCCCCCATCTCTCTCCCCATTTCCTGTCAGCCTACTGTCTGTCCCTCCATAAAAGAAATAAAAAAATAAAGGCGAAAGCCACAAAAAAAAAAACATAAAAAACAAAACAAAAGGTAGACGCCTCCTTTCGGCTCTGGGGCGTGTGTCTCTCTTGCAGGCAACATGTAGGCAATTTTTCCCGAGTTCCCTTGCGAAGCATAGCGGAAGCATCATAGCGTTATAAAGGATAGAGTGCGGACAGCCCCCTGCTATTCATTTCGATGGAAGTTGCTCAGTTGTAAATTGTTTTTACTTCTGTTCTGTAAAGCGACTTTGGGTACCTTGAAAAGCGCTATATAAATAAATACAATTATTATTATTATTAGTGGCGTTTTGAAGCACCCGGAAGAACGGTCTACTTCTGCATTTTTTTTATTTGGGCACCAAAATGTGGTTCGCAAAATGCAGAAGTGCTCAATGTTAAACCCCAGCTGCTACAGGGTTTCCTTGTCATAAATGCAGGGGCCTGCCTGCAGTTCCAGTTTTCACCACTACATCTCGCAGCTTCAACATTGGCAAGCCTTACTGGAGGCTTGGGAAGCATGAAGCTTGCTAAGCTTCCGCGTGCGTCACGGAAGGGGACGTTCGGTATAGGCCAATCAGACAGGCAATGCTAACGTTGTGTTTTCTCATGCCAATACAGCTCCCTTGGATTGAATTGATAAGTCCCGGAAAAGACGCGCTGTCTTTTCCGAGACACATCGCTCCAATGAACTGCAGCGGCCAATGAGGTCGCTCCAATGAACTGCAGCGGCCAATGGGGTCGCTCCAATGAACTGCAGCGGCCAATGAGGCATCTACCTTTTAAATATCTATGGTTATAACTTCAGGAAATAGAGCATCGCAGTCCCGCCCCCTTTCAGAACGACGAGGGCCCCAGGAAATAATTCCCCATTAATTTCCCCCATAGGCTTTTCAAAAAGTATAAATTTATGTAAAGACGTTTACGCCGCGGACAAAGCCAACTCGGCTCGTGACAAATCATGACAATAAACACAATGTTTGGGCCCATCAAATAATTTATAAGAAGGAAAAACAAAACAAAAAGTGTTGTACCCCGCCTTTTTATTTTTCTTCTTTCTAATTATTTGATCGGCCCCAAAACATTGTGTTTATTGTCACGATTGGTCACAACTCGAGTTGGATTTGTCTGCGGCGTAAACGTCTTTAAATAAATACTTTTTGAAAAGCCTATGGGGAAAATTAATGGGGAATTATTTCCTGGGTCCCTCGTCGTTCTGAAAGGGGGCCGCTCTATGGAGGGAGGGGGAAAGTCCATATTATACATACAGTAAATGTATGCGAGGAAGATGAGCGACACAACTAGGGCTGAAGGAAGGAAGGAATGAAACAAGGTGTCTACTCCCCTCTCTCTGGTCAGAAATTAAATTCTACTCTTTTTGTTTTGTATCCAGGTTGGGTTTTTTTATTCCTGTGTCAGCAGGTTAAGCGACGCGAGACACTTTTGACAGAGAGAAAGAGAGAGAATGATTTACTTGCTCGGTTTTACAATCAAATTCTATATATTTAAACAGACACTAACCTCTTTATGTTGTGGGAACCCGAGTTTTGAATAAACTAACACACTGTTGTATTGTTTTCTTGTATCAAACTGCGTTGGTTTCTTTGTCAACCACTTTAACCTTGGCGTAACTATTTTGGGCATGTCGTTTGAAGCAAACACATTTGCAAATGGGAAATCTGCAAGTCATGAGCTTACAGATCAGCTCTTTTCAAAAAGCAGATGAAAAAAGCGCTTAAAGGAATACCCATTTTCATTGCATTGCCTTATCGTCCTATAATTAAATTATCCTCAATCATGCTCATTAAATGATGGCAGTTCTGTCTAGTGGGCTGTGGACCTTCAGAAACCTGTCTACCAATGACGTCAATGGCAATGATTCAGAATTAATGAAAACTACAGCCTTTCTCTTCCAGGAAAAGCCATCGTGTTGAAATAAGAAGCCATGCAATATGTTTTATTATATTGTTTTCATTAATAAAAACAAAATGTTTGACATTTTGTTTCATTTCGGATCTGCTTGTATTAAACGACGTTAAACTCAGCAACATTGCAGCTGTAGGGAAAGCTTGAATTATCCTCTTTCAAACTGCAACGCGTTTGTTTCATGAAAATCCACCGTAGACATGTTATGAGCTACTTTCTGTCAAGAAATTCTGTGCAGGTTATTCTTTATCTAAGTGTTGGAGTTTGGAAACACTCGCTGAAGTCACTGAACGGCCCTGTGTATGATATCTGTTAAGAATTTGCACATAATGCAGGAGGCAGCAGCACGACCCGTTAATAAAAAACGAGTGCTTCCAAACTCCAACACTTGGAAAACATATCACAGAACGGAATTTCTTGACAGAAAGTAGCATCATAACATGTCTATGGTGGATTTTTATGAAACAACCGCTTTGCAGTTTGAAAGAGGATAATTCAAGCTTTCCCTACAGCTGCATTGTTGGTGAGTTTAAAGTCGTTTAATACAAGCAGCATAAAGCAGATCGCAAATGCAATTTGGATGAATGGGCAGTCACTGGATGGTATTGCAACTAGATTTATCCCATTATATAAAGAAATTCCAGTGTTGCAAATGGCGGCTAATTTCTTCCAGTATGGGTTGTGTCCATTTATTTGCAAGGTGTAATTGCTCATATGCTAGTGTTTCCTGTCTTGCTGTGTGGAAAATGACACATCCTGTCATACAGTATACAGTCAATACTAGCGCTCCAATTCGGTCTCTATCCTTTTATTACTCTATGTATACAGTATACTACAGAAATAAAATGATGCATCCTGTCATACAGTATGTACAGTACTACAGAAATAAAAGTATGCATCCTGTCATACAGTATACAGCAGTGGTTCCCAAACCTTTTCATGTCAAGGACCCCCAAATTGACACTATAATTAGCCCACGGACACGGACCCCCATTTGAAGAGATATGCCAGGGACCCCCATAAGAGAAGATTTGTACGGCTCTAGCAGTGATTCTCAACCAGTTTCATTTCAAGGACCCCCAGTTTGACATGCATTAGTCTACGCCGGACCCCCATTTAATGGCATTTCTATCTCTGAGACCCCATTTTATATTGTAAAATCAATGTTAATTTAACTCTGAGATTGTACAAATGGACCCGTACACTCTCAGAGTTACAGACCCATAAGGGTCCGTTTGGTTCCAAACTATCATTTAGCTGGGGACCCCCTGGAACTCCCTCAAGGACCCCTGGGGTCCTCTGACCCAGAAATACACTGACTTTGACGATTTTCCATTTCCGTGACCATTTGTGGGTCACGGACCAATTTGTATGGGTCTCAACTCGAGCAAAAATCCCATTTTCTTTTTAAAAAAATACAATAAAAAATAATATATATATATATTTTTTAATAAAAATAATGATTTTTTTTAAAAACAAACAGATCTAAGAAATTCCATAAATAAAAAAACTTTTACTTTAACTTAATTAGGAAGTAGTGAAAATAGCCGATCTATAAAGCTCGCAATGCAGCGCGAAGCGACACGTGTGCTTGTAGGATAGATCTTCTATTTTCACTAGTTTGGGTCCCGGGCAAACGTCTAATCTCTCTTACTCTTGAAATGTTTGGGAACCACTGGCAATAGAAGACTTATTTTCACGTTGGTAGTTTCGGTTCCATGCCTAATGAAGAATAGATATTGATTGCCTAATAGGCGTTTTGTTGTCAATTTATAAAACTTGATTTTGTGTTGTTTTTTTTGCGTATTGTAGCTTATCAAGGTTTTCATTGCGAATACATTTTTTTTCACAGATTCTATTAACATGTAATGTATAATCATCAGTCATTTGATCTCAGTTCATGTTTTTCGTTTTGTCATCGTATTGTTGCAGTGTATCACATCGAGAAATAATAATAAAAATGTTGTCAACAAAAACAAATTCTGTCATTTCCAATGACCATTGAATAAGCTCCAGAGAGCACAAGTGAACCGAAAGAATATGTTTGCGAATACAAGTCTGTGACTGAATGAAAAGTTCAGTCACACAAGAGAGACTCGGAGTAGAGTCGCTGCTGCTTCGCCTGGAAAGGAGCCAGCTTAGGTGGTTCGGGCATGTGGTTAGGATGCCTCTCGGGACCTCCTTAGGGAGACCCTAAGGAGGTCCTCGATCTATGCACGTCCCACTGGGAGGAGACCCCGGGGCAGACCAAGGCGCAGTTTGAGGAAATGCATCGACTCAATGGCCTTGGAACGTCTCGGGATCCCCCAGGAGGAAGTGGAAGTCACTAATGTTGCTCTGGAGAGGGAACTCTGGAGCACTCTGGTGGAGCTGTTGCCCCTGTGACCCGAATACGGATAAGCGGTTGAAGATGGATGGATGGAGCACAAATAATCAAAACCTATATTTCACAG
Organism: Electrona antarctica; assembly: GCF_951216825.1. Lineage (NCBI taxonomy): Eukaryota > Metazoa > Chordata > Actinopteri > Myctophiformes > Myctophidae > Electrona > Electrona antarctica. Next base: position 35,726,675 of record NC_136801.1, on the reverse strand, counting down.
GGTCACCTGACAACTGATTTAAATGTTTAGGGTGCACAATTCAATCAATCAATCAACTTTAATTTGTTTAAACTCAGGGTTCATTAAAAACAGACAAAATAAAACACTACACAAAAAAGAACGTCCCCCATAAAAACATTGTTTTTTACAATAAACTATCATACCAGTGCTTCCAAAAAGCAGACCAATATCTAGTGATACTGAGGCTGCATGGGTTAGCCAGCTGCACAATTATAAAGTTTATACATCAGGTTTCTCAGTAATGCATGCAAAGTGGCAGATTCACACACTACAGAATAACTCACTTGCACACTGCTCCACCTTATTGGTTAAATGTCAATAGAATAGAAATAATATTAGTTTTGTTTTTCTCCTTTGTAAGGTAATGTGTTTATGTATTATTATTATTATTGTTTATTTTTTAATTATTAATGTTGGTTTTGTTTTGGTAATGTGTTATTATTATTATTATTATTATTAGATGAGTAGCCAATCACAGCGCGACCTGTCCTAGCGGCTCGAGACATTTACCGTTCTCTTAATTGTGCGCATGCGCGAAACGGAAACATTAGCACTAGCGGCACGCACTGACCGACCACTGAATGCACGCGCACTGATTTTAAACCTCCCCAAAATGATGACATTTGTGCCTAAACTACTGCTGCTGGTGCTACTGGCGTTCCCCGCCAGCCTTCTCATCAAAGGTAAGATCACAATAATTACAATTATAATCACAATAAATGACGATAATAAACAGTGTCAGACAGGAAGCGTTCCTCCGCTAGCTAGCATCGGTGCTAATTAGACTCGTTACAATGCCACTGGCGACCTATCGAAACCCGTGTCTCAGGTCGCTGCGGTCGGTGTTCGCCTGTTCGGACGCCGCCGGGAGTCACAGCTTTCACTAGGTCCACAGTCACGGTGTGACTAGCGACCGGCTGTGTGCGTCTTTCTGACTGAGTGAGACTTGTTGTTACTTCGTCACCGGCTAGCCATCGAATTGTGTGACTTTCTTTTGTTTTTAATGTGCAAGTTGTGCTCAGCTTTTAACCTTAATTAAGCATCAAACGGGCACATCAAACACATGTACTGTAATGTATGTATGTTCTCTACAGGCAGCGAATCTGCCGACAGTAATTCAATAACCGCCGGCAGTCACAGATTTCGATAGGTCCTCTTTTTCGGTGTAAACAATGAGGATAGGGCAGGCCATTCTCTGTACGCATTTGACATGTGCTAAACGGTTTATTAAAGACGTGTGGGGTCGTACTCCGTACTCTTATCATGATTCTGTATACATGTAAATTATAAGAACAAAGTGTGTTGTTCCATTTGTGTTTTATCATGAAGGCGACACTTTGCTGTGGTTTGTTGCACTGACGTGTCCTTACATACACTGTGTGTGTGTTAGCAGGGAGCTAGCAGAGTTAGCATGCCATCCATTCTAGAGACCCTTCACAACTTTAATATGCAGCTATTTAAAAACTTTTGTTTCAGTTTAATAATAGTAGTCCGATTTAACCAAAAACGTGTTCAACTAGAATCCACCAGTGCAACACAGACTGGCAATGGGTGATGAGCAACATAGATGAAATCCAATTAAAATATAATTATGGAACAAGTCAGTATTATTTATTGCAGTATTATGTCAAGTGCACTGCCCAAATTAGCTCTGGTCCATAGCTCAATCTCTTTAAACGTCCCCAATAATCTGGACATGACATTTACATATACAAATCGACCACTAATAATGGAGCTATTGGTTCCAGTGTCAGTGCATTTTGTAATTTGCAGGGCTCGTTTTCTACAACATCCCATCATTGCAGTTATTGCATCTAGCATGAACTACCCACTGAGCAATAGCCGGCTATTAGACGTGCGTCTAAAAATGGGATAAAAAACGGCTAAAATGATTAGACGTCTATTCTTAGATTAGACTTTGATTAGCGGTTGTTTAAACGTCTATATATATATATAGACTGTCTATATATAGCCGCCTATACCCACAGTGGCAATTACACCTAACCATGGCTGTGTTTATAGTGCAAAGTTCAAACCCTTGAACGACAACATGACCATAATGAGGTCGCAGTTGGAGCGTTTGCTTGTTTAAATCTGGATATTGTGTATTGTGAGCTGTGATTGTAGCTTTGCTTGTCTAGTTTATCTCTCCAGGCTGTGTGTTTACACAGGTAAATGACTACTGTTCTTTTGTAGGTTTAAATCACTTAAACGTTATATTTACTTGACCTAGGGGCAATAGGGCTCTATACTACTTGGTCCTCTCCTCCACTTGTACATCTACGTTTTCAGTGCGTTTTTGTGCCACAGTGCCACTGGGAGACTCCCAGAACATTCAACATATAAAAATAGCAGATGTACAAGTTTGCAGCGCGGCACAGAGTGACGAGCTTTGTATAATATATCTGCTATTTATTTGTGTTTTTTTTTAGATCCACTGTTCTATCTAAACTACTAAATTGAGTAAATTCTAAGTTATTTTTTTTGTTGTTGAAAAACATATGTTGCTATGAATGTGTTGTGATCTTCTGAATGTGCTCGTTAGTGCGGGTCGGTCTTTCCCTCTCGGGCCTCACTGTACTCTGACCATGTGGGGTGGTCCTCCTTCCCTCAGGGCCCGCGGTGGTCTCCGCTCAGGACCCCACCGAGGACGAGGAGGCCGAGGCTGTGGAGGAAGACGTGCTGGACGACGTGACGTCCGAGGATGAGGACGACGAGGCCGAAGTAGAAGATGACGAGAACACGGAACTGGTGAGTGTGTGTGTGAGAGAGAGAGAGAGAGAGAGCTGAGTGGTGGAATCACACCTCGACTATTGACCATGTGCAGACCGCGTCCATCTTGCCAGTAAGGTACTAACTGCTGCAACTTCCCATTGACAGCCCATTCATCTAAACAGAAAAGTCCTATCTGATTATATTAAACAACATCAAACCCGCCAACATTGCAGCTGTACGAAAAGAATCCTCTTTCTATCTGCAAAGTGTTTGTTTCATAAAAATCCACATAGACATGTTATGAGCTACTTGCTCGCTCGTTGGATATCACTCAATGGCCCTGTCTGCGTACCACCTGTTTTGAATTTGCACATAATGCAGGTGGCAACAGGAGGTTGCTTTACTGATAACGAGTGCTTCAAAACTCTGACAAAAAATTAACCTGCACGTTAGGGGTAGGGTTCGTAATGTCCGCCATACGTAAATGGCCGGGTTAAGACTCACCCGTGGTTTCCTGGTGCGGTGACAGGCTTGGACATGTTGGGCTACTATGTCTGGCAGATAATAGTGATTTCAACCGGGTGCAGAGAGAGAGAGAGAGCAGTTGATGAGATAGCAAGGATAGTGCTCTTCCCAGGCCTTGAATTTCCTTCTAATTTAGGGGAAAGGAGTGGACACTGGGCCTTTGTTTTTGTTGTTTTTTCCCCTTCAGTTGTTTGAGGCCACAGATTCTGATGATTCGGACATTTCCATTGAAATTAATGTCGTTTGACCACTTAAACCAATGGTTCTCAACCAGTGGTCCAGGGAACGCAGTGGTCCTTGGGGGTGCTCCAGGTGGTCCCCAGCTAAAGGGTCTAATTTGTTAGCCAAATGGGCCCTTGTAGAACTCTTGAGAGAAGTCTACACAATTAGAGAATGTAAAATAATTGTTATTTAGATAATTTGCCTGCTATCTCTCACATCTCTCTCACATAATTTCGGCAATTTAGGCATAATTTTGCAACTTTAGGCATAGTTTTTGTGGGGATTGCCGATTAAGTCTGACATCCCGTTAGTTCGACCTACATGGCTGGTTAAGACTAAGTTTAGGTGTAGGCATAGTTTTTGTGAGGTTAGTGTCTGGGTTAAGATTAGGTTAGGCATAGTTTTCTAAAAACGCATGGCAGAAGTCTCACAAGGCACAACGGGCAGGGAGAACCAATGCAATGAAATGCTGCCCTCAGAACACATTCCAATGACTATAAGTCTAACTAACGTGCGACTGCAGACTAGTAGAGACTGACACGGGAGTGGATTTTCACTCCTGTCCTGTCCCACTCCCACAGAAAAAATCCTGTCCTGTCCCAATCCTGGGCCAGAGTTTAAAAAAAAATCCTGTCCTGTCCCACTCCTGTAGAATGACTCCTGATCCCATCCCGCTCCCACTCGAAATGACTCCCGCTCCCATCCCGCTCCTGTTTTTTTTTAGTTAGTCATTAGGAAAGGCAATTGATTGATCGATCCATCTATCCATCTATCTATAGGCCTATCTATCTATCACTTCTGGCTTCTCAAGACAGATGGCCTACCAATAAAATTAAAATAAATAAAGTGGGCAATGTTGGATTTAACTTTGACTACCAAATACAGTTCTGGCACTTAATTTAAGTCCTATACGGTTTTTCCCTGAACAGAACTTAAAGCTTAACAGTTAACAAGTGCTTTGTCAATTAAGATTAAAAAAAAAACCTCAGTGTCAATTTAACTCTATATGATTAATTATTCAGTGTACAAGTCTATGTGTATGGCAGTGGTCCCCAGGGGTCCTTGAGAGAGTTCCAGGGGGTCCCCAGCTAATTAATAGTTTGGAACCAAATGGACCCTTATGGGTCTGTAACAAATTATGTTATGGGAGTGTACAAATGGAACCAAATGTTGTTCCATTTGTACACTCGGAGTTAAATTAACATAGATTTTACAATATAAATTGGGGGTCCCAGCGATAAAAATGCCATTCAATGGGGGTCCATAGACTAATGCATGTCAAACTGGGGGTCCTTGAAAATAAAATGGTTGAGAATCACAGCTAGAACCGTAATACAAATCTTCTCTCATGGGGGTCCCTGCCTCTGGCATCTTTTCAAATGGGGGTCTGCGGGCTAATAAATGTCGATTTAGGGGTCCTTGACATGAAAATGTTTGGGAACCACTGGTGTATGGGACTCGGTTGGGAGAAAGAAAGGAGACGATGTATTGTAGAACATTAGCTCAGAACAGAACAGCTGTTCAGAGAGCTGTAACAGCGTTAGCATGTAGCTAACATAGCATCACAATTGAAAGTTGCAACGTTGCCACTGCCAGGGGAAACAAATGCATCAGGATGATCTGGCTATAAATAATCGATTAAATCACGGCACCGGCGCGATGCAGAATCATACACGGCTGCATTACGATGTCTTCATATAAAACTTTATAAGACGTCCAGCCGGACTGGTTTGCAATTGGAGGAGGTGTTTGTGTTGTGGAAGCACTAGCACTGCTGGATTATGGGTAATGTAGTGTTGGCTCACAGAAAGATGACTACATCGATGTCATTCCCGCTCCTGCACGCTCCTGTTGACTTTCATTCCCGTCCCGTCACGATCACGGGATTAATACAAATATTAATCCCATCCCGCGGGAATCCCGCGGGAATCCCGTGACCCGCAGGAGTCCCGACAAAATGTCAGTCTCTACTGCAGAGTAAGATTTCATAGAAACAGGCATGCTGTGTTTCGGAATTTCTGGTGTGTTGAACTTAGAACTTGGGCTTGGGTGAAAAATGTACCCTCCAAACCGTTTTCTGGGTACGTGGAATCTGTTGCTGGTTCATAAGTCAGCATTGCGTTATCGTGATATTGCGATTGTTTGTGCCGACAAAATAACATCGACAGCTATGACGGGTGATGGAAGCTTGCCAGGCTTTGCCAGACCCTATGACAGTTTAGCGACTGTTGCTATGCTAGCATTGGACAATCGCTTTGATTAGCCGCTGTACCAGATGGGTAATACATGTGTGACTGTGTGTTACTAGACGGAAGAAAAAGAGGAAGAAGAGGAGGAGGCTTTAACTGGTGAAATAAAGGCCTCCCCCAACGCTGAGACCACCATCTTGTTTGTCAAAGGAGATGGTAATGACACACACACACACACACACACACACACACACACACACGTACACACATATTCCTGGTAATGAGAGTCACTCAACTATTCATGTTTGTGTGTGTGTTTGCAGACTTTCCTGCCAACGAGGTGGTGAAGTTCCTGATGGGTTTCACCAACAAGGGATCAGAGAGCTTTACGGTGGAGTCTCTGGATGCGTCGTTCCGCTACCCTCAGGTACCGTCCGTCACATCTACCGTGTTCTTCAGAAAGCAAATGAATTGCATGAAAACGGCACCTCCCCGTGTGCAGGGAACTTTATGCAACATGGAGAAAGTAATATCTGCACACTCTTGAGTAGTTTCTTATGAACTTGTTTTATTTGGGCAAACACAGGAGCTCTCTGTCTAGATAGACTGCTGCTGTACCGTTTGCTCAAATAAAACAAGTTCATAAACTACTCGAGAGGTGCGGAAATTCCGTTCTCTGTATACCTTCAAGAATCTGCATTCTGCACCCAGCTATATTGTCAGACAAGACTCCCCCAGAGTCCCAACGGTTTCTGATCCGGTGGCAAAGTTGTCCTGAACCTTATGCAACATGCCTTGAAAGATTATTTCAATCTTTACTCATGTTTCACTCCAATTAAAAATGGTTTGAACCGGTAGTGAGTCGGAAAGTGTGCTGTCCCCAGTTTGAATGTTCAGCCCTCTCATCCGTCGCCTTGCGTTTATGGTTCCCAGTTTGACTGTTCAGTCCTCTCATCCGTCGCCTTGTGTTTTGTGTTCAGGACTTCCAGTTCTACATCCAGAACTTCACGGCGCTGCAACTGGGCATTGTGGTTCCGGGGAGCAGACAGGCGACCTTCGAGTACTCCTTCATCCCAGCAGAGCCAATGGGAGGGCGGCCCTTTGGACTGGTGATCAACCTCAACTACAAGGACGGCAATGTAAGTAGGGCTGTTGACAAACACATATTGTGCCCAAGACGTCCACAGACGTCCTAGGAATTACCGCATGTAGTGCCCAGGACGTCTGTGGACGTCGGTAAAACAAAACTTTAAATGTCAAAGTGCGTCTAAAAAGTGGGCACCCTGGGTCGCTATTTTGAAAGTCATCATACAAATAATTGTGATGAATAATTTCAGGTGTTTTTAGCATTGAACATAATTTGGAGCCTTTTAAGCTTTGTGAACAAGCATTGTGATACATGACTTAATTATACAAAGCCTATTACTGAAATATCCAGAGAAATGACTGCCAATGACTAGTGTTTATAATCAATACACAGGCTGTATGCTTAATAATTTAATTATTTTAAAAATTGCAGATCTACACAGTTAAAAAAAATATATATTTATTTATGAAGATCTTTCTACATTTTAAAGGTTTTTGCCCAACATACGCACACCAGGTTGAAAGTGGTTAAACGAGCATGTACAGTGATATAGAAATAGACAATTTCAATTTTCTGCATAATCGAACTACAACATAGGCACATTTTACAGTAAGGCTGCATTAAAATGGAAACACATGGCCTATTACAGGAGAATCTGTAGTTCATGACTTCAGCTGTGCCTTCCCACTACAACAAAGTGCTGCGTTATTATATAATACAACATCTATCTATCTAAACATGCAGTCTCTGAACGTCTGTCTGTCTGTCTGTGTGTGTATAATCCACGTAACTTGAGAACCGTTCGCCCCACTGACTTCAAATTCGACACATGCACTCCCCACCACCGCAGGGGGTGCAGTGGCCGGTGTCGAGTTGGTCGGACCAACAGTTGTCCAGAACCGCCCCAAAAAGGCCTCTTGCCATGTCCAGAGGCCCGGGCTCTGGTCCATATATGGAGCTGGCTTGTTCTGACATCATTCTGAAGTCTGCATAGACTCCATATTTGGGCATGCCTGACAAAGAACTCCATATATGGGCATAAAAGGGACATAATATCTGGGTGGGGCATTCATTTCCAACTTGCATCATTCCAAGTAGGCCAGTGCCCAATGGGCACCGTTGTAGAGGCCCCACGGGCACCGCTCTAGTACTTTTTAAATTCAGTAGTTTTTCCCTGAAGGGTTTCCTGGCAAGACTCGAATAAAAAACAACTTTCATCTTGTCTGCCACTGATCACAGTCACACCTTAAAGGTAAAGACTGCAAAGCTGTGCGATTAAAGGTCCTAGATTTTCAAATAGATTAGTATTACCTGCCACACCCAGCCTAGTTTCTCAATAGGCTTCCACACCCAGACTTGGGTTAAGGTGTAAACACGACCGTTGTATTAGTGTTCTGGTTAAAGGGTGTAATGTTACAGCTGAATGGATATGTGTCTCTTCTCCAGGGGTGAATCGATTAATTCAACTTAAAGAGTGTAATGTTACAGCTGTAGATCGGGGGGGGGGGGGGACTGTTCAAGTAGAGAGCCACCTCAGGTGTCGAGTATACTAAGTGTGTGTGTGTGTGTGTGTGTGTGTGTGTTTGTGTGCCTGTGTGCGTGCAGGGTAACGTGTTCCAGGATGCTGTGTTTAACCAGACAGTGACCGTCACAGAGAGGGAGGACGGTTTGGACGGAGAGACGTAAGTCGACCACAACCATCTGTTGATTATCACCAGCTTCTGCCAGGTTCTCTGTCCGCTGTCATTTGAAAACATTTAAACATTTTTAAATTTGAGTGAAAATAGCCGACCTAGACGCTTCATACGTCGTTGATACGAGTGTAGTCTCGCGTAGCCAGACAACTACTCCACAATCTCCCAATGCTATATAGTCTGGAACTACACCTCCCGAAATCCGAGTATTCCCTTTATCATTTCCGTTCACAAAAAATATATTTTAAAATATCAGCTTTTTTTTGCCACTTTTGTGTGACACTGTAGTAATAATAATAATAATGAATGGTTTATTTCGATCTTATGCCGTTAGTACATTACAAGATGAATGTTTTAAACTCATATGACATGATCGAAAAGGTATAGGCGGAAGCTGGGAGCTTATTAGTGCCTATCCTTAATACATTGTACAGTTGTAAGAGGAATTTAAAATGAAAACAAAAACAAAACAAAAAACAAAGACAGACAAACAAAAAAACAAACACAAACAAAAACAAAAAACAACAAAACAACACAAACAGTCAGAGAAGAAGAAGAAACACATTATTGAACACAGTAATCAAACAGGACAAAAATAAAACTCAAGCAGTTCAATCAATAATGATTCAGTCATTCACTTTTGTGTTTGTCCAATATAGCATTTTTGAGCCTTTTTTTTTAATGGTATAATGTTTTTACTTTGTTTAATTGTATCCGGCAGGTCATTCCATAGTTTCACCCCGCGAACGGAGATACACATACTTTTCAGTGTGGTACTAACACTAGGTTGTTTGAAGTTTAGTACCCCTCTCAGCTCGTACCTCCCGTCCCTATCCCTGAACCAATTTTGGATGTTATCTGGAAGAAGTTTCTGTCTGGCTTTATATAATATTTGTGCTGTTTTGTGGTCTATTAAATCAAATAATTTTAATGTAGTAGTAGTATGACTACTTAGGGCATTCATTTACACAAAACATTAAAGAGTTGAAATATGGAGTTTTCTGCCACGACAGCAACGACGATATGCTGTGTTGCAGATTGAGATCTTTCTCCACTAGTAGATTTCTTGAGACGTGATTTCGTTGCTCTCCTGCAGTATCTAATCCTATTGAGACGTTTCTTTTCCTTCCTGCAGCATCTTCATGTACGTCTTCCTCTCTGGACTGAGCTTGTTGGTCGTCGTAGGTCTTCACCAGCTGCTGGAGTCCAGAAAGGTACGACGGACGTTATTGTCCAAAAATGGCTGACCAGTTACACCTATTTGGTCACACAAACACGCTCTGTAGTTCGGCAATAATGGGTGATCATTTTGTACTTTATTACATTCCCTTAACTTGACCATCATTTTATGAAAAAACAAAACCGCACTCGTGAGGGGTGCTCTTATCATCATACATAATCACATTCCGTGCTCAGCCTATCGAATCATCACTATGTGGGTACACACAAACACACAAAACTGGCCAATCAAATCATCACAAATGTGGTACACGCAAATACACACACACACAGCTGGGCATAGTAGGGGCTAGCGCCCCATGATCTACAGCTGAATCGACTAAATGTATGAAAACGATCATTAGTTGCAGGCAGCCCTTCAGGCTAACTGGGACTTGTCTGAAATGAGTTCAACACTGTCTGTTTGTTTTTATCTACAGAGGAGGCGTCCCGCTGCCAAGGTGGAGATGGGAACGGCCAGCCACAGCGACGTAGACCTGAGCTGGATCCCTCAGGAGACACTTAACTCCTTAAGTATGTATCCTAACATTCTAATGTGTGTATGTATATGTATATGTGTATATATATATATATATATATATATATCAGGGGTGGGCAACTTTGATTTCCACACTCACTCCAGAGGGCCACTATAGTTCCACACTCACTCCAGAGGGCCACTATAGTTCCACACTCACTCCAGAGGGCCACTATAGTTCCACACTCACTCCAGAGGGCCACTATAGTTCCACACTCACTCCAGAGGGCCACTATAGTTCCACACTCACTCCAGACGGCCACTATAGTTCCACACTCACTCCAGACGGCCACCATAGTTCCACACTCACTCCAGACGGCCACCATAGTTCCACACTCACTCCAGACGGCCACGATATTTCCACACTCCCAGAGCTAAACGGGTGTGCATGCGCACATTCGTGCACGCTGCATTTGCGGATGCTGCCTTTGTGCAAAAGTGTGTTGCCTTTGTCCTTTTTAACTTGCTCTCATGTGTCTCTGCTGTAACTACCAAATGTTTCACATTATGAATTCAGATAGCATTACTTTTATGACAGATTGACAGTATTGACTCAGTCACTGGCTACAAGAAAGATGTGATGTGGAAGAATAAAATTGTATGCTATTTTGGCAGCCCCACCCTTCCCCTTTAAGCAGACACAAATGGCGAAATAACTAAACAAATTGCAAAAATGTGGGCTGCAGAATTGCATGATAAAGTGACCACCAGCTCAGTGTTGAACACACTGCTCTGAATCCGTTAAACTGTGTTGGGGGGCATGGTTAAAACAAAACTAACGTGTTGAGAGTTTATCTGCATGTGTTAGGAATGTAATGGTGCTTCATGAGACCGTTATAGTTGATGCGATTCAAATCATCACACACACACACACACACACACACACACACACACACATATACACACACATATATATATATATATATATATATATATATATATATATATAATATCACAATTCTGGAGCACAATGTGTTTGAATTTTTACATTCCAAAGCATTTCACTTGTGTTTGATTGATGACATTGTTACATATCGCAGCACAGAAAAATACAAACCAAGATGAAGTATAGGTCAATATTGAGAAATGTACTGCATAGGAAAAATTGATACTTTCCATTTCCCAGTTCTGACTGCTGCTTCACCTCCTCCCTTGGTTCTGAGTCTCTGGTTCTGAATCTGTTTCTGAAATCTCTTTGGAAGTTCCTAATCTGTGTTTTTGCTAGTTGTGTGTGTGAATCAACGTTCACTCATTACATTCCTCTGCATGGGGCTCACTGTTTCCTTCTCTCTCTCTCTCTCCCTTGCTGCCTTCCTTCTGCCTGTGTTTTCTTTGTCTTCAGTGCAGAGTCGTCGAGGTGAGCTTTCGCTGCTTGCTGTGTGTTGTAGTGCTGTGAGGGAGTCGCTTCTCTAGAATGTGTCGTATCATGATATTGTGCGATATAATAACGGGAATTCACTTCTGCATTTTTTTTTTTTTACTAAATGGTCTCAAGCTTGATGCTGACTGTTTTCCTTTCAATTATAATTCATCTTAACCATTTAAGCCCTATAGTTTGCCATATTAAAGCAGAACTAATCGCTATTGTAACGCCCAAGTCCCTATACTTGGGTAACAGTGCTACTGGTTGCTGAGGAAGTTCAGACGTGTGATCAAAATAACCAAACGTTCGCTGAGTTCATATTAAATTATAGTATCTGACAAGTCCTATACTTTTGTTCTAGATAAAAAATAAATAAACAAAACTGTCAAACGCACAGGATATACAAGCTCAAGTTCAGTCAAACTGGTTTAGCTCTGCCACTGGCAACACCTAAGACTGATCAGGGCCAGGGTTAAATACCTTCTCTCCCTGTAACCTTGATTGGCAAATTGACAATGAAACCTAGAAACAATATAGCTATAAACCCCAAAAATCTATCGCATGTAAAGACTTACAGCTTTAGCTGAAGCTGATTGGTGAACTGACTGCCTGTAAGGGTGTTTGATGGTCATTTTAGTGTGGTGTACGACGTGTTATTCTGCATGGAACATTTCTGATGGCTGCTCTTCCTCTCATTCATTGGTACTTCTAGTCTAGGTTAATGTCCAATATGAATCTAAACTAAGTTAAATCAATATAATGATTCTGATTATTAGATTCCCAACCTGTGGTCTGGCCGTCTGGGGCCTAATTGCATTATACTAAGATTGTATTGATTAATATAACATTCACATAAAAAAAACAATTCTGTTTAAAAAAAAAAAAAAGTTGTGGCTTTTGTTTGAGAGTTTCTAGTATAGTGGCCCCTGATCCAGAAAAGGTGGGGAACCACTGGTTTGTAGGCATGTAATGATTCACTCACGATAACGATTCAAGTCACGATTACAATCACAATATGATTTTCACGATTTGTATTTTTTAACTGAATTTTCCAGACAAATGACCGAATTATATTTTTTATTATCCATGCTGTTACCATTAGCGGGACCGTGAGTCTAGTGCCAGTGAAATGCGCGACATAAAGCAATATAGCCACATCCGCCCGACCTGGAAGTGATAGCCCTCCCTATCTGTAGTCTAGCCTCGCTCTAGGCTGTGTACCAACACACGGACGATTAATTTCCTTAGCGCGAGCACGGATTAATATCCCAAACATGATACTTCATCCCATTTTGAGCAGAAAAAAACACTAATAACACTGCATGTGTACCGCGGATTAACATGTAGGCTGTTTCTACAATGGGAGGCCTGTGGAGGTTAGCAACGGAAGCGAAAAAAAGGTACCAATAATATTTTATATATATATATATATATATATATATTTTGTATTCAAATCTCGTGTATTTCGTGGATGGCCCAGATGGTGGTAATAGCTTTCTTCTAGATGGATGATTTGGGATTGGGTATATTGTTAAATGCCTACTGGTTTGTGATCTTGTTGTCCTCTCCTGTGTGTGTGTGTGTGTGTGTGTGTGTGTTAGGGCATTCACTAATAGTCATTTTGACTAGTTGCCTAGTTTACTAGTCGACTAGTTGTTTAACTACCATTATGTAAAAAAATATATAACTATAATCTACCTGATCATGAGGCCTACAAAATAATTTTAAAAAAAAGGGTGTTTTTTGTCTTATCAACTAGTCAACTGGTACCAACAAGGCCGTCTAGTGGATTTACTAGTCAGCTAGTAAACTAGTCGACTAGTTGCTTAATGCCCTAGTGTGTGTGTGTGTGTGTGTGTGTGTGTGCATCCTTTAACCTCTGCCCTCTCTGTTGCCGTGCAGATAAAGCATCTCCCAGACAGACGTCTCCCCGCAAGAGGAACCAGAAACGCTCAGCCGGCTCTGACGAGTAGTGGCGGGGGGCCCCTAGTTGGCACCCCCGTCCCCACCTTACTCATTACCGCCCCCACCACCCTCCTCCGTAACCCAACCAACCTGTCCACGATAAACTTTTATTACAACCGTCTATATACCGGGAGAAGGGAGGGTAGGGGGGGGGGGGGGGGGGGGCCGTCCTCCTTTAACGCCGCCCACTCTGCCGAGAGACATTGGAACCATGCCAACCGCAGCCAGGCTCACCCTCGCCTTACTGAGCGGTTTGAGTAGAACTCTCGCGTGTTTCTGTGTGGCTCTACTTCTGTGATGAGGACCCCCCCCACCCCCTTTCAAAGCGAGGGGTTTGTCCTAAGAAAATCTGTATTAACACACATACACACACTCCATATGTTTTGTTTGAACAATTACTCCGTTCTGTTGTTTTGGATTGTGACGCGGTCATGTGAGGGAGTGATGGAGAATGCGTTAATTCACTTTGAACATTAGAAGAGGTGGGGCTGGTAAGAGAAGATGGGTATCTGGATGGATAGCAACAGGTACCGATGCAGCTTGCATGATTTGTTTTTGTTTTTTGTCCTTGTCTTCCCCTCCCCTAGTGTATGAATGTTGTAAGGTGAAGTTGTCTTTAGTGAGTGTCTGATTTTATACTTGGTCGCACATTGCGTCGCACATAAAAATGGACTGATCTCCTCTGAGCTCACCATAATATAATGTATGCCGCAGCGTTTTGTGAACTTGTAGTCTGGCTATTTTGGGGCTGCCACACCATCTCCCAATTAATTAGTACAAATCAGGCCTTATAGTCTAGTCGGCCGACTTATGTCCTTTGAATTGATTTATTTAAATGTGGGTTTTTTTTTGTTGGTTTTTAACAAATCCTCTAAAGACAACTTCACCCTCCAGTCTTAGTCACACACCTGCTGATATTGTGAGACATAGTAGTGAACTAGTGATAGTTTTCATTCGGTAGCAGTGACCGGGGGGACATTAAAGGTTGTTGTGTAAGTGATGTGTTTTTGTCAAACTAGCTAGTATAGCTATATTCTGATAACCATGGCTAGAGTGTATATTTGGTAACGGGGTTTCTGCAGCTGTTTAACAGAAAATGCACATCATGTCTGGTGGAGAGGGTTGGATGTGGTTATTTTTTATTTTTTTATCTGAGACAAAACTAGAAGTGGAACGCAAATTAGTTAAGCCGATATATGGGTTCTCGCCCCTCCCCTGATTGCATGAAATTGGTGACCCACCTGAAGATGCATTTTCTGTTTTACTGAAGAGCTGGAGAGACTCATGGATATCCCCGTTACCGAACAACCACTCCACATTAATGATTACTATCAGGATATTGAGCTTTATCTCAAACGGAACACATTTTTGCAGAAAATATCAATTCGGCCGCCGCCTTAATGTTCGGTGTCTGCTGCTCTATCACTCAAGTCCACAGATCTGATGAGTCGAGTTAACCTTCACGTTGAGTTTACATCCTTTATCTTAAGCTACGCCTGGTGCCGTCGGATGTGTGACTGTGGGTAGATACATACGAGGTGATGAGGTGGTTTGGTAACGGAGTCTGAAATGCACTGCAACCCCACACGCAAACACACACGCACGCGCACACTGAGGCCGGGATGAAGGAAAGGACAATGCACACGTCATAGGATGTTCTCATCTTCGCTGGCCCTCAATGTGCCCGTTCCCAACATGTATCACTTCAAAGTTTTCTTTCCCCTGCCTTGAGGGACTTTATACAAAAAAAATTGCAATGTGTGAATTGAAGATTTGATTTTTATTATTATTTTTAAGTGTTTTGTAATCAGCCGGGTTTATGTGGCTGAACGCACTGACTGGTGTAAATACTAGCCTGATGGAAGCTGAACTGAGCTAATTTATTCCTGAGTGTTTAGAATGGGGCGTTTGAATTTTGTTTTTCTTTTGTATACTGTACTTCACCACTAGGGGTTGCCGTTGTCAATTGATTGAAATTTCTGCAGTCAATGTTGATTTATTGTTGTTGGACTGCAAAGCCATATGGGAGACATGATTTTAGGCCCATTGATTGGCCAACATAAGTCCTGTGTGTATCAAATGGACAGTTTGGGGAGTTTTCAGTGAAAGACGTATTCGATCTTAAAACCTCCGACGTGGTCATTGGAAGCCGTTTCTGTGCCAGCAATCAGCAATAATAGTCGATCTACAAGCTCACGTGTTGCAAGCTTGAAGATCCCCTATTAGTGATATTTTTTTTTCAAAATATCTTTACAATAATGACATGCATGCCTGAAATGCGGACACCATAGCCTAATATTTAGACTCGTAGATCTATTTTATCGATTCTGACATTTTCAATTGCAAATGTCAATCGATAAAATAACATGAAAGTCTAAATATTCGGCTAAGGGACACCAGGCTTACAGCGTTTGGGACAGTCTGTCATGTGATGGAGCTGTGTGTCTCAAATGGCCAATCTGCAAGCTTGCAACTTGTCGAACTGAGATGGTAAAGTGTACAAAGTACTGTGGCACAAACATGGCTGGTATTTGAAACTGCCAGTTATGCAACTGGTTGTTTACGTGACTTAAACAGCACTGCAATTGCAATGCATACACAGACTGTATGCATTGGTGGATCTACACTTGATACCATGGGCATTTTTTTTAATTTCTCTAATGTTTCTCTTGGGCTGTCAGAATCATAGATACCTGCTTACGTTTTATTTGCAATAACAATCTGCTGGAAATAAAGTTTGATTTGCTGTAGGCCAGTTGTGACTTATTTTTCAACTATGACATAGTATGACATGTTTCATTAGATTGATTGAATTGATTGACATTTTTATTAAGTTTGCAGAATGGGTACTGTAGTTCAGGGAAGGTACAGGTCAATACAAAATCTGTGGGTTTAGCTCAGTTTATTTTGATCAATTCAACAGTGTAACAAATCATTACATTATATATTCACACTCCTATAGTTGATTGAAAAGGCATAGGCTGAAGCTCAACGCTTATTGATGCCTATCCTTTGTACATGTCATTTTTCTCTAACATTTGAAACTCTCAATGAATAATCCCCATATATATATATATATATATATATATATACACACTTTTTACCTTCATATTCCGTCCATTGTAACGAACAATCAACATTATTATTCAGTTTTTGCCTTCGAAAATTAATTCTTATACCTCCAAACACAGTATTATTTTCCTACATATATGCATATATATACACACATAAATCCATCACTTATCATATATGTATTTCTCCAAAAGGGTAAAACCAGAAAACGTAAGACATACATGAGGGTCCTCCATTTTCAATGAATAAAGACATTTAAACTTTTAAAGAGATATATCTATATATACACACACCTCACACAAAACCTAAATCATCATACACGGTTAGAAAAAAGGGAGAAGAAGGGCCAAGATGTCTCTCTCTTAGGCCTGATAGCTATTATTTATTATGGTACAGATGGTCCTTGTAACATTCCTTGTGCTTGTGGCAGAACCACTGTACCACAGGCCTGTCTGTACTCTATGCGTCTTGTACAGGTTTAACACAGGACAGTTTGCCAGTCTTTAGGCAGAGGTACATCACTGGCTGAACAAACCCAGTGACCACAGTCATGAGAATACATACAGCTCCAACTAAATCATTTTCATCTGATACGAGGCCTTGTTGAACTAAAATTTCCATTACCCACCAAGTAAAGAAAGTTCCCACAAATGACCCCATGATCAGGCAGATGATAATGAAGGCTCTCCTCTTCATGCTGTTGTCCCTCTCCCTCCCCGTCTCCCCCGGCATGGGCTGCTTCAGAGCCCTGAGAACGGCCAGGCTGCACAACAGCATGACTGAGATGAACAATAGGCATTTACCAAAATTAACCCAATACCAATACGTATAATCCAAAAGCACATATCCTAGTGAAAACCCAATGATGACCGGCCAGGCCACCGCAGAGCAAGCCACCCTGTACCTGAGGGGTTTGTACTTGAGGAAGAGCACCGGGTGAACCACTGCCATGAACCTCTCTACGCACATACAGCACTGGAAGAGCGGGCGGCCAGTTAACACAAAACCATCAGTAAACCATTCAAGACGGGGAATGTGCTTGATAACAGCTGGAACAGCCGCTGGAAGACATAACAAGCTGAAGATGATCTCACATACGCTCAGGTCGAGTGTGAAGAACTCTGAGGCCATTGTTCCGGCTGGTCCGGTTAATACCAGCCACAGAACCCAGCTGTTGATGGGGACTCCCAGGACCAGGTTGATTGTTGTGCTGGTGATGCGTATAATGTCAGCGTTGTTGTAGATGGAGGACTCATTTGATGTGTTCATCTTCCTGGCAGTGAAGTCTTTTGGATAGACGGACAGCTGAACAGACAAGAAATACATAGACAGAGAGGAACGTAGTGATAAGAAACACTTTGAATACCAAAACAATGCTTAAAAGACGTCTACGACATAAATACTAATCAAAACAATGTTGGATATAATAATTGCAACCAGACCCCGACCTGTGTGATGTCTTCTTCTTTGTGTGCTCTGCTGTCCGCACACACGCAGTGCACCACCTGTTAATCTTCTTTGGTCGCTGGACATGCAAATAGTTCTCATATTCTGACATCATCACCAACACAATGTGGAAACTCTGCGGCACAAATCAAATCTTTCTGTCAGCCACAGACAGTGAGCTTGTAGATCTGCTATAGCCTATTTGGTGAGGGAGACTTGGTGTACTGTAGACTGAAGTGACATTGATAAATTCCAAATATTATCAAAGTATTCTGAGGCAGCGGTGGCCGAACGGTTTGCGGAGCGGTCTTGATACCGGAAGGTTGCCAGTTTGAATCCCCGGACCGGCATGTTAAAATTACCACCGCTGAAGTGCCCTTGAGCAAGGCATTGAACCCCTACCATGAAATGTTCTATGAGCAGGGTGTGGCTGTAAACAAGCATCTCGAGCTTAGTCCACTTCCCTGAGTAAACAAAGAACTTTGCTTTGCTTTGCTTACCCCCTGGATTTGCGTCAAGGCAACCTAAGGTGCCACAGCACCCCCTTTGAGAAACCCTGGCCTGGTTGGTGGTTAAGGCGCATACCTCATAATAGGCTCTTAGGCTCTCTTGACAGCGAGTCGCGAGTTTGATGCAGCCTTTGCTGCGTGTCTCCCTGTTTCCTGACTGTCAACCTCACCTATAGCCTATACAAATAAAAGGAAAAATGCCAAGACATATCTTAAACACATTAAAACACACAATAAAACAGACCGATAGCAAGTGTAGTAGCACGTCACCATGACTTCACATCAATACAAGCAGTAGAAGGAGGGAGACCTGCACACTGCCACAGTGCCAAGAGCTTTTATTTAGATGAAGAGCAAGTGAGCAACATTTCGGTCTTGCAACCTTCCTCAGGCTCTTGGACCAGCCAGTGAAGTGGCAGTGTGCGCCTGGCTCCTGACAGTGCCGGCCCTGAGTAATTTGGTGCCCTAGGCAGGATTTATCGTGATGCCCCCTTGAAAAATGACCATTGTGTTCTAAAGCACTGTGTTTTTTTCTTTTTTGCTTGGTGGATGCCCCCCCTCCCCTCATGATGCCCTAGGCATGTATCACTTCAAAGTTTTCTTTCCCCTGCCTTGAGGGACTTTATACAAAAAAAATTGCAATGTGTGAATTGAAGATTAGATTTTTATTATTATTTTTAAGTGTTTTGTAATCAGCCGGGTTTATGTGGCTGAACGCACTGACTGGTGTAAATACTAGCCTGATGGAAGCTGAACTGAGCTAATTTATTCCTGAGTGTTTAGAATGGGGCGTTTGAATTTTGTTTTTCTTTTGTATACTGTACTTCACCACTAGGGGTTGCCGTTGTCAATTGATTGAAATTTCTGCAGTCAATGTTGATTTATTGTTGTTGGACTGCAAAGCCATATGGGAGACATGATTTTAGGCCCATTGATTGGCCAACATAAGTCCTGTGTGTATCAAATGGACAGTTTGGGGAGTTTTCAGTGAAAGACGTATTCGATCTTAAAACCTCCGACGTGGTCATTGGAAGCCGTTTCTGTGCCAGCAATCAGCAATAATAGTCGATCTACAAGCTCACGTGTTGCAAGCTTGAAGATCCCCTATTAGTGATATTTTTTTTTCAAAATATCTTTACAATAATGACATGCATGCCTGAAATGCGGACACCATAGCCTAATATTTAGACTCGTAGATCTATTTTATCGATTCTGACATTTTCAATTGCAAATGTCAATCGATAAAATAACATGAAAGTCTAAATCTTCGGCTAAGGGACACCAGGCTTACAGCTTTTGGGACAGTCTGTCATGTGATGGAGCTGTGTGTCTCAAATGGCCAATCTGCAAGCTTGCAACTTGTCGAACTGAGATGGTAAAGTGTACAAAGTACTGTGGCACAAACATGGCTGGTATTTGAAACTGCCAGTTATGCAACTGGTTGTTTACGTGACTTAAACAGCACTGCAATTGCAATGAAATGAAATGAAATCTATATTTACCCAGGGTATCTGGGCTAAGCTCAAGAACTTGTTTCCAGCCAGGCCCTGCTCATAGAACACATTTCATCGTAGTGGTTGATGCCTTGTTCAAGGGCATTTCAGCGGTGGTAATTTTAACGTGTCGGACGGCTGATTCGAACTGGGAACCTTCCGGTATCTAGACCGCGCCGCTATCCGTTCGGCCACCGCTGCCACTATGCATACACAGAGACTGAAAAGTTGGTGGATCTACACTTGATACCATGGGCATTTTTTTAAAAATTTCTCTAATGTTTCTCTTGGGCTGTCAGAATCATAGATACCTGCTTACGTTTTATTTGCAATAACAATCTGCTGGAAATAAAGTTTGATTTGCTGTAGGCCAGTTGTGACTTATTTTTCAACTATGACATAGTATGACATATTTCATTAGATGAATTGATTGACATTTGTATTAAGTTTGCAGAATGGGTGCAGTTCAAGGAAGGTACAGGTCAATACAAAATATGTGGGTTTAGTTCAGTTTATTTTCATCAATTCAACACTAACATAAATCATTACATTATATATTCACACTCTTATAGTTGATTGAAAAGGCATAGGCTGAAGCTCAAAGCTTATTGATGCCTATCCTTTGTACATGTCATTTTTCTCTCTAACATTTGAAACTCGCAATGAATAATCCCAATATATATATATATATACACAATTTTTACCTTCACATTCCGTCCATTGTAACGAACAATCAACATTATTATTCAGTTTTTGCCTTCGAAAATTAATTCTTATACCTCCAAACACAGTATTATTTTCCTACATATATGCATATATATATATATATATATACACACATAAATCCATCACTTATCATATATGTATTTCTCCAAAAGGGTAAAACCAGAAAATGCAAGACATACATGAGGGTCCTCCATTTTCAATGAATAAAGACATTTAAACTTTTAAAGAGCGATATATCTATATATACACACACCTCACACAAAACCTAAATCATCATACACGGTTAGAAAAAAGGGAGAAGAAGGGCCAAGATGTCTCTCTCTTAGGCCTGATAGCTATTATTTATTATGGTACAGATGGTCCTTGTAACATTCCTTGTGCTCGTGGCAGAACCACTGTACCACAGGCCTGTCTGTACTCTATGCATCTTGTACAGGTTTAACACAGGACAGTTTGCCAGTCTTTAGGCAGAGGTACATCACTGGCTGAACAAACCCAGTGACCACAGTCATGAGAATACATACAGCTCCAACTAAATCATTTTCATCTGATACGAGGCCTTGATGAACTAAAATTTCCATTACCCACCAAGTAAAGAAAGTTCCCACAAATGACCCCATGATCAGGCAGATGATGATGAAGGCTCTCCTCTTCATGCTGTTGTCCCTCTCCCTCCCCGTCTCCCCCGGCATGGGCTGCTTCAGAGCCCTGAGAACGGCCAGGCTGCACAACAGCATGACTGAGATGAACAATAGGCATTTACCAAAATTAACCCAATACCATTGGGTATAATCCAAAAGCACATATCCTAGTGAAAACCCAATGATGACCGGCCAGGCCACCGCAGAGCAAGCCACCCTGTACCTGAGGGGTTTGTACTTGAGGAAGAGCACCGGGTGAACCACTGCCATGAACCTCTCTACGCACATACAGCACTGAAAGAGCGGGCGGCCAGTTAACACAAAACCATCAGTAAACCATTCAAGACGGGGAATGTGCTTGATAACAGCTGGAACAGCCGCTGGAAGACATAACAAGCTGAAGATGATCTCACATACGCTCAGGTCGAGTGTGAAGAACTCTGAGGCCATTGTTCCGGCTGGTCCGGTTAATACCAGCCACAGAACCCAGCTGTTGATGGGGACTCCCAGGACCAGGTTGATTGTTGTGCTGGTGATGCGTATAATGTCAGCGTTGTTGTAGATGGAGGACTCATTTGATGTGTTCATCTTCCTGGCAGTGAAGTCTTTTGGATAGACGGACAGCTGAACAGACAAGAAATACATAGACAGAGAGGAACGTAGTGATAAGAAACACTTTGAATACCAAAACAATGCTTAAAAGACGTCTACAACATAAATACTAATCAAAACAATGTTGGATATAATAATTGCAACCAGACCCCGACCTGTGTGATGTCTTCTTCTTTGTGTGCTCTGCTGTCCGCACACACGCAGTGCACCACCTGTTAATCTTCTTTGGTCGATGGACATGCAAATAGTTCTCATATTCTGACATCATCACCAACACAATGTGGAAACTCTGCGGCACAAATCAAATCTTTCTGTCAGCCACAGACAGTGAGCTTGTAGATCTGCTATAGCCTATTTGGTGAGGGAGACTTGGTGTACTTTAGACTGAAGTGACATTGATAAATTCCAAATATTATCAAAGTATTCTGAGGCAGCGGTGGCCGAACGGTTTGCGGAGCGGTCTTGATACCGGAAGGTTGCCAGTTTGAATCCCCGGACCGGCACGTTAAAATTACCACCGCTGAAGTGCCCTTGAGCAAGGCATTGAACCCCTACCATGAAATGTTCTATGAGCAGGGTGTGGCTGTAAACAAGCATCTCGAGCTTAGTCCACTTCCCTGAGTAAACAAAGAACTTTGCTTTGCTTTGCTTTGCTTACCCCCTGGATTTGCGTCAAGGCAACCTAAGGTGCCACAGCACCCCCTTTGAGAAACCCTGGCCTGGTTGGTGGTTAAGGCGCATACCTCATAATAGGCTCTTAGGCTCTCTTGACAGCGAGTCGCGAGTTTGATGCAGCCTTTGCTGCGTGTCTCCCTGTTTCCTGACTGTCAACCTCACCTATAGCCTATACAAATAAAAGGAAAAATGCCAAGACATATCTTAAACACATAATAAAACAGACCGATAGCAAGTGTAGTAGCACGTCACCATGACTTCACATCAATACAAGCAGTAGAAGGAGGGAGACCTGCACACTGCCACAGTGCCAAGAGCTTTTATTTAGATGAAGAGCAAGTGAGCAACATTTCGGTCTTGCAACCTTCCTCAGGCTCTTGGACCAGCCAGTGAAGTGGCAGTGTGCGCCTGGCTCCTGACAGTGCCGGCCCTGAGTAATTTGTTGCCCTAGGCAGGATTTATCGTGATGCCCCCTTGAAAAATGACCATTGTGTTCTAAAGCACTGTGTTTTTTTATTTTTTGCTTGGTGGATGCCCCCCCTCCCCTCATGATGCCCTAGGCATGTATCACTTCAAAGTTTTCTTTCCCCTGCCTTGAGGGACTTTATACAAAAAAAATTGCAATGTGTGAATTGAAGATTAGATTTTTATTATTATTTTTAAGTGTTTTGTAATCAGCCGGGTTTATGTGGCTGAACGCACTGACTGGTGTAAATACTAGCCTGATGGAAGCTGAACTGAGCTAATTTATTCCTGAGTGTTTAGAATGGGGCGTTTGAATTTTGTTTTTCTTTTGTATACTGTACTTCACCACTAGGGGTTGCCGTTGTCAATTGATTGAAATTTCTGCAGTCAATGTTGATTTATTGTTGTTGGACTGCAAAGCCATATGGGAGACATGATTTTAGGCCCATTGATTGGCCAACATAAGTCCTGTGTGTATCAAATGGACAGTTTGGGGAGTTTTCAGTGAAAGACGTATTCGATCTTAAAACCTCCGACGTGGTCATTGGAAGCCGTTTCTGTGCCAGCAATCAGCAATAATAGTCGATCTACAAGCTCACGTGTTGCAAGCTTGAAGATCCCCTATTAGTGATATTTTTTTTTCAAAATATCTTTACAATAATGACATGCATGCCTGAAATGCGGACACCATAGCCTAATATTTAGACTCGTAGATCTATTTTATCGATTCTGACATTTTCAATTGCAAATGTCAATCGATAAAATAACATGAAAGTCTAAATCTTCGGCTAAGGGACACCAGGCTTACAGCTTTTGGGACAGTCTGTCATGTGATGGAGCTGTGTGTCTCAAATGGCCAATCTGCAAGCTTGCAACTTGTCGAACTGAGATGGTAAAGTGTACAAAGTACTGTGGCACAAACATGGCTGGTATTTGAAACTGCCAGTTATGCAACTGGTTGTTTACGTGACTTAAACAGCACTGCAATTGCAATGAAATGAAATGAAATCTATATTTACCCAGGGTATCTGGGCTAAGCTCAAGAACTTGTTTCCAGCCAGGCCCTGCTCATAGAACACATTTCATCGTAGTGGTTGATGCCTTGTTCAAGGGCATTTCAGCGGTGGTAATTTTAACGTGTCGGACGGCTGATTCGAACTGGGAACCTTCCGGTATCTAGACCGCGCCGCTATCCGTTCGGCCACCGCTGCCACTATGCATACACAGAGACTGAAAAGTTGGTGGATCTACACTTGATACCATGGGCATTTTTTTTAAAATTTCTCTAATGTTTCTCTTGGGCTGTCAGAATCATAGATACCTGCTTACGTTTTATTTGCAATAACAATCTGCTGGAAATAAAGTTTGATTTGCTGTAGGCCAGTTGTGACTTATTTTTCAACTATGACATAGTATGACATATTTCATTAGATGAATTGATTGACATTTGTATTAAGTTTGCAGAATGGGTGCAGTTCAAGGAAGGTACAGGTCAATACAAAATATGTGGGTTTAGTTCAGTTTATTTTCATCAATTCAACACTAACATAAATCATTACATTATATATTCACACTCTTATAGTTGATTGAAAAGGCATAGGCTGAAGCTCAAAGCTTATTGATGCCTATCCTTTGTACATGTCATTTTTCTCTCTAACATTTGAAACTCGCAATGAATAATCCCAATATATATATATATATACACAATTTTTACCTTCACATTCCGTCCATTGTAACGAACAATCAACATTATTATTCAGTTTTTGCCTTCGAAAATTAATTCTTATACCTCCAAACACAGTATTATTTTCCTACATATATGCATATATATATATATATATATACACACATAAATCCATCACTTATCATATATGTATTTCTCCAAAAGGGTAAAACCAGAAAATGCAAGACATACATGAGGGTCCTCCATTTTCAATGAATAAAGACATTTAAACTTTTAAAGAGCGATATATCTATATATACACACACCTCACACAAAACCTAAATCATCATACACGGTTAGAAAAAAGGGAGAAGAAGGGCCAAGATGTCTCTCTCTTAGGCCTGATAGCTATTATTTATTATGGTACAGATGGTCCTTGTAACATTCCTTGTGCTCGTGGCAGAACCACTGTACCACAGGCCTGTCTGTACTCTATGCATCTTGTACAGGTTTAACACAGGACAGTTTGCCAGTCTTTAGGCAGAGGTACATCACTGGCTGAACAAACCCAGTGACCACAGTCATGAGAATACATACAGCTCCAACTAAATCATTTTCATCTGATACGAGGCCTTGATGAACTAAAATTTCCATTACCCACCAAGTAAAGAAAGTTCCCACAAATGACCCCATGATCAGGCAGATGATGATGAAGGCTCTCCTCTTCATGCTGTTGTCCCTCTCCCTCCCCGTCTCCCCCGGCATGGGCTGCTTCAGAGCCCTGAGAACGGCCAGGCTGCACAACAGCATGACTGAGATGAACAATAGGCATTTACCAAAATTAACCCAATACCATTGGGTATAATCCAAAAGCACATATCCTAGTGAAAACCCAATGATGACCGGCCAGGCCACCGCAGAGCAAGCCACCCTGTACCTGAGGGGTTTGTACTTGAGGAAGAGCACCGGGTGAACCACTGCCATGAACCTCTCTACGCACATACAGCACTGAAAGAGCGGGCGGCCAGTTAACACAAAACCATCAGTAAACCATTCAAGACGGGGAATGTGCTTGATAACAGCTGGAACAGCCGCTGGAAGACATAACAAGCTGAAGATGATCTCACATACGCTCAGGTCGAGTGTGAAGAACTCTGAGGCCATTGTTCCGGCTGGTCCGGTTAATACCAGCCACAGAACCCAGCTGTTGATGGGGACTCCCAGGACCAGGTTGATTGTTGTGCTGGTGATGCGTATAATGTCAGCGTTGTTGTAGATGGAGGACTCATTTGATGTGTTCATCTTCCTGGCAGTGAAGTCTTTTGGATAGACGGACAGCTGAACAGACAAGAAATACATAGACAGAGAGGAACGTAGTGATAAGAAACACTTTGAATACCAAAACAATGCTTAAAAGACGTCTACAACATAAATACTAATCAAAACAATGTTGGATATAATAATTGCAACCAGACCCCGACCTGTGTGATGTCTTCTTCTTTGTGTGCTCTGCTGTCCGCACACACGCAGTGCACCACCTGTTAATCTTCTTTGGTCGATGGACATGCAAATAGTTCTCATATTCTGACATCATCACCAACACAATGTGGAAACTCTGCGGCACAAATCAAATCTTTCTGTCAGCCACAGACAGTGAGCTTGTAGATCTGCTATAGCCTATTTGGTGAGGGAGACTTGGTGTACTTTAGACTGAAGTGACATTGATAAATTCCAAATATTATCAAAGTATTCTGAGGCAGCGGTGGCCGAACGGTTTGCGGAGCGGTCTTGATACCGGAAGGTTGCCAGTTTGAATCCCCGGACCGGCACGTTAAAATTACCACCGCTGAAGTGCCCTTGAGCAAGGCATTGAACCCCTACCATGAAATGTTCTATGAGCAGGGTGTGGCTGTAAACAAGCATCTCGAGCTTAGTCCACTTCCCTGAGTAAACAAAGAACTTTGCTTTGCTTTGCTTTGCTTACCCCCTGGATTTGCGTCAAGGCAACCTAAGGTGCCACAGCACCCCCTTTGAGAAACCCTGGCCTGGTTGGTGGTTAAGGCGCATACCTCATAATAGGCTCTTAGGCTCTCTTGACAGCGAGTCGCGAGTTTGATGCAGCCTTTGCTGCGTGTCTCCCTGTTTCCTGACTGTCAACCTCACCTATAGCCTATACAAATAAAAGGAAAAATGCCAAGACATATCTTAAACACATAATAAAACAGACCGATAGCAAGTGTAGTAGCACGTCACCATGACTTCACATCAATACAAGCAGTAGAAGGAGGGAGACCTGCACACTGCCACAGTGCCAAGAGCTTTTATTTAGATGAAGAGCAAGTGAGCAACATTTCGGTCTTGCAACCTTCCTCAGGCTCTTGGACCAGCCAGTGAAGTGGCAGTGTGCGCCTGGCTCCTGACAGTGCCGGCCCTGAGTAATTTGTTGCCCTAGGCAGGATTTATCGTGATGCCCCCTTGAAAAATGACCATTGTGTTCTAAAGCACTGTGTTTTTTTATTTTTTGCTTGGTGGATGCCCCCCCTCCCCTCATGATGCCCTAGGCAACTGCCTGTTCTGCCTGATGGGAGGGCCGGCCCTCTACGTCTACTGCCTTTTCGCCAATGCACCTGCTTAAAACTGAACCGGGTGTGCGGAAGTCTTCTATACATCAATAAAAGCTAATTATATAATATTGTCTGGTGGAAACCTCTTTATGTGCAAAACTGTTGGACACAATGGACAGGATTGTTTTCAGGATTCAAATCCCAAAATAGCAAAAGTAGCAGATCCACAAGTTCAGAACGTGTCGCCAAGCTTTCGCGCCACATTTCGAGCTCACATGTCTGCTATACTTGTATACTTGTAAATGTATTACATTATGATCAAGCAGGGCATTCAATTATGAAAAAAAGGTTAAAATATGAAGATAGATACTGTTACAATCGCTGTCCTTTCTGTATTATTTTGGTTGTGTTATCTGGTGTTCCTTGTTCCTTAGTTTTAGTCTGTTTACTTTTCTGTTGTGTTCCTTTTTTATGTTATGTTAATATTTATTTAGTGTCCTAAGGACACTAAATAAAGGAAACAAGGACACTGTCCTTGTTTCCTCTTAGCGTTGCCTGTCTTGTCTCACCTGACAACACAGTCTCCTAGCCAATCCCTGGGTTTATTATCAGTTGAGTTCACCTGTGTCCTTGTGTATACCCCCCTGTTCCTAGTGTTTCCTTGCTAGTATACATTGTGATATGTTGCGTGTCTCATGCCCTCATGTCTCATGTCCATGTAATACGCAAGTTAAGATCATTATCTGTTGCTCCTCATCTTCTATTATTATTGTACAAAAGCATTATTCAACCTGTTCTGTTGTACTGTTCTGCATGTTTCTACACCATACTGTCCATGCCTAACAGAAACAAACTGTTTTGTATTACCCGTATTGCTTCCAAGATTATCGGACTTCCCACACCAACACTTTCTGATATGAACAATAATGCCATCACACGGCTAGCACTCTCAATATCACGTGACACTGATCATGCCCTGTATCGCTTCTTCAACCTCATGCCATCAGGACAAAGATACAGAACCTTACCCTGGAAAAAGGTTCGTTTCAGTAGGAGTTTTGTCCCCTCAGCCATCGCGGCATTAAACAAACTGCCCCGCCGATAAGTTGGTTCTGTATACAGTGGGGAACTCATGTTTTTGTTTGTCTTGGTGTTATGTTTTTCTGTACTATGTGTTGTTTTTGTTGTTGGTGTTGAACAGACCTGTGAAGATGAATATCCTTCGGGACAATAAACATTATTATTATTAAAGACTTTGCTCTGCCCCTGCCTCATCCTGCATTTGGATCTTAAATTCTATCCTGACTCGAACTGTGACAGATGAGCGGTTTCTGCTCACAGCAATTATAATATTGAACATACAATACACCAGTGACTATAGTTGCAAGGAGTTGCTACTGGTGTGGTTTGGGCTTAAAACACACATAAAAGGACATTCAATAACATGTTGGACTTGGAAGTGAAGATCTCTGGAGTCCACTAACCCACTAGTGGGGTCGTATCTGATACTTCCGTGACCGTGGAGATCAAAGGTCCGTTTCTCAGTGGATTTATCATCTATGAAGGTTAAAAAACAATGAAAAATCGCAAAACAATGCGGGGATAATTCATGAGAGCCCCAAACCCATATGGCCACCATCAACAACCTGTTAAGGAACAATAAGGCAAAACTTCCTAAAATTCATTCTGCTTTAAGTAGCATGTGACATGTCAAACTAGGGGGTTTTCATGATTCTGAATCCATTCCAAGCATTAGTTTTGCACAAAAAACACTCCTTGGGCTAAAAACAGCCATAGCCGTCATCACATGTGGTGAGGTCAGCACATTTGAGCACATTTGTGCAAGTGGCTATATTGCCGATTTTAGCCCAAGGAGTGTTTTTTGTGCAAAACTAATGCTTTGAATGGATTCAGAATCATGAAAACCCCCTAGTTTGACACGTCACATGCTACTGAAAGCAGAATTAATTTTAGGTAATTTTGCCTTATTGTGCCATAATTTCTGCGATTTACATGGGGGCTCAATTTGTTTTTTAACCTTCATAGATGATATATCCACTGAGAAACGGACCTTTGCTCTCCGCGGTCACAGAAGTATCAGATACGACCCCCACTAAACCTGCTCCTGCCAATATCAACCTACTGTACATGTCACAGACATTGTCTGCACAAATCAGGTTGATCTGATGATCTTACTGGGACTTGCTGTGATTTTGTTTTACATTCATATAAAACTGACTTTTTTTTGTCAAATGTTCTTGCAAGTTCTATTTAGACCATGGGTTCTCAACCCGTGGGTCGCGACCCCTCAGGGGGTCGCCAAATTATTTTAGGGGGTCCCCAAATTATATAAAAAAAAAAAAAAAGATTAAAAAAGAAAATATTTTCACGATTTTTCAAAAATAGCAGACCTACAAGCTCGTAGCGTGCCACTCGGTGGCGCGCTATGAGCTTGTAGATCTGCTATTTTTCAATAGCTAAATTATAACAATGCTTAAAACACCAAAAGGGGATCCCGCCCAAAATGGTTAAGGTTATTGTAGCAGTCAATTTATATTGGGGGTCGGGAGGGGGCGGGGCGGGGGTCCCGAGACATTGCCAAAGCATTTCCGGGGGTCCCCGGCCAAAAACGTTGAGAACCCCTGATTTAGACAAGCACATCCACAAAAACATGCAGAGTGAGTGAGGACTGATTTTTTTTTAGGTAGGTTTTTAGGAGGTAAAGCAGAAAATGTATTTCGTGTTCACAAGCTTCTTTTGCCTGTTTTTATGATTCACTATATTTATCAGACCACCAAAATGTCAGCCCCGTACACACCTTTGTGAGTGTTTGGCCAGAGGACATGAAAAACCACTGAGTCTAAGTATAGTATAGCTAGTATAGCTATATTCTGATAACCATGGCTAGAGTGTATATTTGGTAACGGGGTTCATGCAGCTGTTTAACAGAAAATGCACATCACGCCTGGTGGAGAGGGATTCAGGATAAACAAAATTAAATTGGATGTGGTTATTTTTATTTTTTTTATCTGAGACAAAACTAGAAGTGGAACGCAAATTAGTTAAGCCGATATATGGGTTCTCGCCCCTCCCCTGATTGCATGAAATTGGTGACCCACCTGAAGATGCATTTTCTGTTTTACTGAAGAGCTGGAGAGACTCATGGATATCCCCGTTACCGAACAACCACTCCACATTAATGATTACTATCAGGATATTGAGCTTTATCTCAAATGGAACACATTTTTGCAGAAAATATCAATTCGGCCGCCGCCTTAATGTTCGGTGTCTGCTGCTCTATCACTCAAGTCCACAGATCTGATGAGTCGAGTTAACCTTCACGTTGAGTTTACATCCTTTATCTTAAGCTACGCCTGGTGCCGTCGGATGTGTGACTGTGGGTAGATACATACGAGGTGATGAGGTGGTTTGGTAACGGAGTCTGAAATGCACTGCAACCCCACACGCAAACACACACGCACGCGCACACTGAGGCCGGGATGAAGGAAAGGACAATGCACACGTCATAGGATGTTCTCATCTTCGCTGGCCCTCAATGTGCCCGTTCCCAACATGTATCACTTCAAAGTTTTCTTTCCCCTGCCTTGAGGGACTTTATACAAAAAAAAAATGCAATGTGTGAATTGAAGATTTGATTTTTATTATTATTTTTAAGTGTTTTGTAATCAGCCGGGTTTATGTGGCTGAACGCACTGACTGGTGTAAATACTAGCCTGATGGAAGCTGAACTGAGCTAATTTATTCCTGAGTGTTTAGAATGGGGCGTTTGAATTTTGTTTTTCTTTTGTTTACTGTACTTCACCACTAGGGGTTGCCGTTGTCAATTGATTGAAATTTCTGCAGTCAATGTTGATTTATTGTTGTTGGACTGCAAAGCCATATGGGAGACATGATTTTAGGCCCATTGATTGGCCAACATAAGTCCTGTGTGTATCAAATGGACAGTTTGGGGAGTTTTCAGTGAAAGACGTATTCGATCTTAAAACCTCCGACGTGGTCATTGGAAGCCGTTTCTGTGCCAGCAATCAGCAATAATAGTCGATCTACAAGCTCACGTGTTGCAAGCTTGAAGATCCCCTATTAGTGATATTTTTTTTCCAAAATATCTTTACAATAATGACATGCATGCCTGAAATGCGGACACCATAGCCTAATATTTAGACTCGTAGATCTATTTTATCGATTCTGACATTTTCAATTGCAAATGTCAATCGATAAAATAACATGAAAGTCTAAATCTTCGGCTAAGGGACACCAGGCTTACAGCTTTTGGGACAGTCTGTCATGTGATGGAGCTGTGTGTCTCAAATGGCCAATCTGCAAGCTTGCAACTTGTCGAACTGAGATGGTAAAGTGTACAAAGTACTGTGGCACAAACATGGCTGGTATTTGAAACTGCCAGTTATGCAACTGGTTGTTTACGTGACTTAAACAGCACTGCAATTGCAATGCATACACAGACTGAACAGTTGGTGGATCTACACTTGATACCATGGGCATTTTTTTTTAATTTCTCTAATGTTTCTCTTGGGCTGTCAGAATCATAGATACCTGCTTACGTTTTATTTGCAATAACAATCTGCTGGAAATAAAGTTTGATTTGCTGTAGGCCAGTTGTGACTTATTTTTCAACTATGACATAGTATGACATATTTCATTAGATGAATTGATTGACATTTGTATTAAGTTTGCAGAATGGGTGCAGTTCAAGGAAGGTACAGGTCAATACAAAATATGTGGGTTTAGTTCAGTTTATTTTGATCAATTCAACACTAACATAAATCATTACATTATATATTCACACTCTTATAGTTGATTGAAAAGGCATAGGCTGAAGCTCAAAGCTTATTGATGCCTATCCTTTGTACATGTCATTTTTCTCTAACATTTGAAACTCACATAATGAATAATCCATATATATAATTATACAATTTTTACCTTCACATTCCGTTCGTTAAAACGAACACTCAACATTATTATTCAGTTTTTGCCTTTGAAAATTCATTCTTATACCTCCAAACAGTATTATTTTCCTACATATATGCATATATACAATGTATATATGCATATATGTAGGAAAATAATACTGTATGGATTTATGCGTGTATGGTGTATGTATATTATACATACACCATACACGCATAAATCCATCACTTATCATATGTATTTCTCCAAAAGGGTAAAACCAGAAAGCGCAAGACATGTTTACATGAGGGTCCTCCATTTTCAATGAATAAAGACATTTAAACTTTTAAAGATATATATATACACACACACACACACACCTCACACAAAACCTAAATCATCAAACACGTTTAGAAAAAAGGGAGAAGAAGGGCCAAGATGTCTCTCTCTTAGGCCTGATAGCTATTATTTATTATGGTACAGATGGTCCTTGTAACATTCCTTGTGCTTGTGGCAGAACCACTGTACCACAGGCCTGTCTGTACTCTATGCGTCTTGTACAGGTTTAACACAGGACAGTTTGCCAGTCTTTAGGCAGAGGTACATCACTGGCTGAACAAACCCAGTGACCACAGTCATGAGAATACATACAGCTCCAACTAAATCATTTTCATCTGATACGAGGCCTTGATGAACTAAAATTTCCATTACCCACCAAGTAAAGAAAGTTCCCACAAATGACACCATGATCAGGCAGATGATAATGAAGGCTCTCCTCTTCATGCTGTTGTCCCTCTCCCTCCCCGTCTCCCCCGGCATGGGCTGTTTCAGAGCCCTGAGAACGGCCAGGCTGCACAACAGCATGACTGAGATGAACAATAGGCATTTACCAAAATTAACATAATACCATATCTTAGTATAATCCAAAAGCACATATCCTAGTGAAAACCCAATGATGACCAGCCAGGCCACCGCAGAGCAAGCCACCCTGTAC
Organism: Electrona antarctica; assembly: GCF_951216825.1. Taxonomy (NCBI): domain Eukaryota; kingdom Metazoa; phylum Chordata; class Actinopteri; order Myctophiformes; family Myctophidae; genus Electrona; species Electrona antarctica. The sequence goes on along the minus strand of NC_136801.1, from coordinate 35,693,352 downwards.
CTGAGGGGTTTGTACTTGAGGAAGAGCACCGGGTGAACCACTGCCATGAACCTCTCTACGCACATACAGCACTGGAAGAGCGGGCGGCCAGTTAACACAAAACCATCAGTAAAATAATCAAGAGGGGGAATTTGCTTGATAGCAGCTGGAAGACATAACAAGCTGAAGATGATCTCACATATGCTCAGGTCGAGTGTGAAGAACTCTGAGGCCATTGTTCCGGCTGGTCCGGTTAATACCAGCCACAGAACCCAGCTGTTGATGGGAACTCCCAGGACCAGGTTGATTGTTGTGCTGGTGATGCGTATAATGTCAGCGTTGTTGTAGATGGAGGACTCATTTGATGTGTTCATCTTCCTGGCAGTGAAGTCTTTTGGATAGACGGACAGCTGAACAGACAAGAAATACATAGACAGAGAGGAACTTTATGATAAGAAACACTTTGAATACCAAAACATAATACTTAAAAGACGTAACATAAATACTAATCAAAACATAATGTTGGATATAATAATTGCAACCAGACCGCGACCTGTGTGATGTCTTCTTCTTTGTGTGCTCTGCTGTCCGCACACACGCAGTGCACCACCTGTTAATCTTCTTTGGTGGCTGGACATGCAAATAGTTCTCATATTCTGACAGGGCACCAATGTTCATCCATCACCTCCAACAACACAATGTGGAAACTCTGCGGCACAAATCAAATCTTTCTGTCAGCCACAGTGAGCTTGTAGATCTGCTATAGCCTATTTGGTGAGGGAGACTTGGTGTACTGTAGACTGAAGTGACATTGATAAATTCCAAATATTATCAAAGTATTCTGAGGCAGCGGTGGCCGAACGGTTTGCGGAGCGGTCTTGATACCGGAAGGTTGCCAGTTTGAATCCCCGGACCGGCACGTTAAAATTACCACCGCTGAAGTGCCCTTGAGCAAGGCATTGAACCCCTACCATGAAATGTTCTATGAGCAGGGTGTGGCTGTAAACAAGCATCTCGAGCTTAGTCCACTTCCCTGAGTAAACAAAGAACTTTGCTTTGCTTTTTGCTTACCCCCTGGATTTGCGTCAAGGCAACCTAAGGTGCCACAGCACCCCCTTTGAGAAACCCTGGCCTGGTTGGTGGTTAAGGCGCATACCTCATAATAGGCTCTCTTGACAGCGAGTTGCGAGATTGATGCAGCCTTTGCTGCGTGTCTCCCTGTTTCCTGACTGTCAACCTCACCTATAGCCTATACAAATAAAAGGAAAAATGCCAAGACATATCTTAAACACATTAAAACACACAATAAAACAGACCGATAGCAAGTGTAGTAGCACGTCACCATGACTTCACATCAATACAAGCAGTAGAAGGAGGGAGACCTGCACACTGCCACAGTGCCAAGAGCTTTTATTTAGATGAAGAGCAAGTGAGCAACATTTCGGTCTTGCAACCTTCCTCAGGCTCTTGGACCAGCCAGTGAAGTGGCAGTGTGCGCCTGGCTCCTCCAGTGCCGGCCCTGAGTAATTTGGTGCCCTAGGGAGGATTTATCGTGATGCCCCCTTGAAAAATGACCATTGTGTTCTAAAGCACTGTGTTTTTTAATTTTTTGCTTGGTGGATGCCCCCCCCCTCCCCTCATGATGCCCTAGGCAACTGCCTGTTCTGCCTGATGGGAGGGCCGGCCCTCTACGTCTACTGCCTTTTCGCCAATGCACCTGCTTAAAACTGAACCGGGTGTGCGGAAGTCTTCTATACATCAATAAAAGCTAATTATATAATATTGTCTGGTGGAAACCTCTTTATGTGCAAAACTGTTGGACACAATGGACAGGATTGTTTTCAGGATTCAAATCCCAAAATAGCAAAATTAGCAGATCCACAAGTTCAGAACGTGTCACCAAGCTTTCGCGCCACATTTCGAGCTTACAGGTCTGGCTATACTTTTAATGCTTTTGTGTGACAATGTAAAATGTATTACATTATGATCAAGCAGGGCATTCAATTATGAAAAAAAGGTTAAAATATGAAGATAGATACTGTTACAATCTCTGTCCTTTCTGTATTATTTTGGTTGTGTTTTCTGGTGTTCCTTGTTCCTAGTTTTAGTCTGTATTTACTTTTCTGTTGTGTTCCTTTTTTATGTTGTAGTATTTATTTAGAAGGAATAGAATAGAACTTTATTGTCACATCACATGAATTACAAGTAAAACAGTGGGTGAAAAACATTGTAGTGCAGCTTAAAACAACAACAGCAGTTGAGAGTGCAAAAAAGTGCAAAAAACCTTAAGAACGTTTAATTAAAAACCTAACGACACTCATATTAATAAATAGATAAAAAGAAAAAACAACAATAATTAAGTCCAGTGTGTCCAGAGTGTACAGCCAGTCCTACACTACTGCTTATTTAGCAGTCTCACTACCGTGGGGAAAAAGCTGTTTAGTGTCGTATTGGTGGTACTTGGGATGCTAAGAAACAGTTTGCATGCACCTCCTGGTACCACAGCACCTCAAAGGCCCTTAAAACCAGGCTCCAGACTTCCCAAAACAAACTGGTCAGGCTCCTACTTGATCTAGCCCCCCGAACCCACCTCACCCCTGCCCACTTCGACAGGCTGGAATGGCTTAGGGTCGACGACAGAGTACAGCATCTTGCAATGGGTCTGGTCCACAAGATTCGATACACCACCAAGATACCCATGTACCTGTCTAGATACTTCCTTAATGTTAACGAAGTCCACACCCACAACACCAGAGGGAGTGCAACGAACCATGTACAACCCAGATTCGGCACAAACAAGGGACTAAATTCTTTTCGCTCCTATGCCACCAAAATGTGGAACGCCCTACCAACTGTCATTAAGACATGCGAATCCCTTGACTCCTTCAAAACCGCTCTCAAAGGGCACCTACGGATGGCTGCAATTCGAAACTGGCCCCCGTAAAATCTGAATCCCCCCCCCGCCCCCCCCTTTTTTCCCCTCACTGTATATATTTCTTTTCCCTTTTTACCTCCTTTTTGATGAATTCCTGTTCTGTCTATAGAAGTGTCTATTTGTACGTCTCTAAATGTTTTGATGATTTGAACATGGTGGACCCTGTTGGAAACAAGTGTAATGCTTAATTGGGTCGTCCACTCACAGTTAACAGCCTTTGTATTGAGTTTGTGCTTGAAATGTACTGTAATTCTGCAAACTGTTAATAAATTCTTCAATCAATCAATCAATCAATACCAGGGCGAGGGTTTCTGCAGGCCTTGAAGAGTTTATGGCTGGGGTGGTAAGTGTCTTTGATGATCCGATTCGCTTTGGCTGTGCATCTTTTTTCATAGAGTTCTTGGAGGGATGGAAGTTCACATCCTATGATGCGCTGGGCCGCTTTCACCACCCTCTGCAAGGCCCCCCTGTCGAGTGCGGTGCAACTGCCATACCAAGCAGTACAGCAGTACAATAGCACGCTCTCGACCGTGCTGTCTTGTCTCACCTGACAAGACAGTCTCCTAGCCAATCCCTGGGTTTATTATCAGTTGAGTTCACCTGTGTCCTTGTGTATACCCCCCTGTTCCTAGTGTTTCCTTGCTAGTATACATTGTGATATGTTGCGTGTCTCATGTCCTAAAGACTTTGTTTGAACCGACCTGCTCTGCCCCTGCCTCATCCTGCTTTTGGATCTTAAATTCTATCCTGACTCGAACTGTGACAGATGAGCGGTTTCTGCTCACAGCAATTATAATATTGAACATGAATACACCAGTGACTATAGTTGCAAGGAGTTGCTACTGGTGTGGTTTGGGCTTAAAACACACATAAAAGGACATTCAATAACATGTTGGACTTGGAAGTGAAGATCTCTGGAGTCCACTAACCCACTAGTGGGGTCGTATCTGATACTTCCGTGACCGTGGAGAGCAAAGGTCCGTTTCTCAGTGGATTTATCATCTATGAAGGTTAAAAAACAAATTGAGCCCCCATGAAAAATCGCAAAAAAATGTGGGGAAAATTCATGAGAGCCCCAAACCCATATGGCCACCATCAACAACCTGTTAAGGAACAATAAGGCAAAACTTCCTAAATTTCATTCCGCTTTAAGTATTGATTGATTGAAATATTTAACATTTTTTTAACAAAATTTAACAGTTTGCAGAATTACAGTACATTTCAAGCACAAACTCAATACAAAGGCTGTTAACTGTGAGTGGATGACCCAATTAAGCATTACACTTGTTTACAAGAGGGTCCACCATGTTCAATTCATCAAAACATTTAGAGACGTACAAATAGACACTTCTATATAGACAAAGTAGCATGTGACATGTCAAACTAGGGGGTTTTCATGATTCTGAATCCATTCCAAGCATTAGTTTTGCACAAAAAAAACACACCTTGGGCTAAAAACAGCCATAGCCGTCATCACATGTGATGAGGTCAGCACATTTGATGAGGTCAGCACATTTGAGCACATTTGGGCAAGTTGCTATATGGCCTGGAACTTTACTGGGACTTGCTTTGATTTTGTTTTACATTCATATAAAACGGACGTTTTTTTTGTCAGATGTTCTTGCGAGTTCTATTTAGACAAGCACATCCACAAAAACATGCGAGTGAGTGAGGACTGATTTTTTTTAGGTAGGCTTTTAGGAGTTAAATCAGAAAATGTATTTCGTGTTCACAAGCTTCTTTTGCCTGTTTTTATGATTCACTATATTTATCAGACCACCAAAATGTCAGCCCCGTACACACCTTTGTGATTGTTTGGCCAGCGGACATGAAAAACCACTGAGTCTAAATAATCAAATAGAGATGTGTGTAATGTATACTGAAATGCAAAACAAACAAAAACAAGATGGTGGACAATGTTTTGTGCCCCTAGCTGTCAACTGATGTCAACTTTATGTAAAGCAAGCAATGAAAAGCTAATTATGCATGCACATAATAAACATTAAGCCATTGAGAACCTCTTTACCCCACTTTATTCAGAACATTATTATTACTGTACATTCATGTGACCGCATATCTTCAAACCAATGTGCTTTTTGAATACATAAGTGATAGTGGTATGCATTAAAATACTGAACACACTTGGAAATGTGTGTAGTAGCGTTTGTAAGTAGGCTATGTTTTTAGCCTACTAAACAAAACCAACACCTTTTCGGCTTCAGCAGGCCTGTGGATACTGCAATGCAAAACTCTTTTGTCCCCCCCCCCCCCCCCCCCCCCCCTCCCCTTTGTTGTTGCTGGTGAATTATGACGACTGATGCCCCTGTCAACTAATGTCCACTTTATGATTCAATTGACAACCTGGGAGAGGTGTGATTGACTGATTGATTGATTGAATGAATACTTTATTGTCAGAAATGTAATCAGTACAGGGTACAGTCAAACAGAAATGTAATCAGTACAGGGTACAGTCAAACAGAAATGTAATCAGTACAGGGTACAGTCAAACAGAAATGTAATCAGTACAGGGTACAGTCAAACGAATAATGTATGTCATTATGATAACCATTGTGTCAGTAGAGTCATATCAGTTGAAATTGCCTTAATATTTAACCTGTGTTTGTTCATCCTCTGCTATACCTCCACTACATCACATCACAACACACACGCATGCACGCACACATGGCACACATGCACACACGCAACATGCAAGTGTCTGACAATGTATAGTCACCATACCAACGTTGATGAGCCAGTATTGTGTTGTGTTAAAAGCGTTTGTGTGAATAATTTGGACATAGTTGGTTTCATGCCCAACAGCAGGGATACACTTACGTTTGATTGTTTTGCATTACGTCTACATATTCACTGTTCCAATTCATCAAAGTTGTTCTCCAATTACAAGCCAGTCTTATCTCTGATAGTTCAACTCATAATACAAATAATAATACAACTTTATTTATATAGCACCTTTTAAAATTGCAATTACAAAGTGCTTTACACATTAAAAACAGGACAATAAGCAGCAGAAAACATTACAAAAAAACCCCCCAAAAACAAACAGCAAAATAAGAATAACGGCAGCGAAAATCTACAAAATAAGTATTAGTAGGAGTTGGCACTGAAGGCTAATCTATAAAAGTGTGAAGGGGGACTCCTTCAAAACTGCTCTCAAAGGGCACCTACGGACGGCTGCAATTCGAAACTGCCCCCCGTAGAAATCTGAATCCCCCCCACCCCCCCCACACACACTTTTTCCCCCCCTCACTGTATATGTCTCTTTTCCCTTTTTACCTCTATGATGAATTCCTGTTCTGTTCTTTGACTATATAGAAGTGTCTATTTGTACGTCTCTAAATGTTTTGATGAATTGAACATGGTGGACCCTCTTGTAAACAAGTGTAATGCTTAATTGGGTCGTCCACTCACAGTTAACAGTCTTTGTATTGAGTTTGTGCTTGAAATGTACTGTAATTCTGATGTTAATAAATATTTCAATCAATCAATCAATCAAAACTGTCTGCTTGACTGTGACTGAAAGTGAGATTTAATTTGTTCTGCAGAGTTTCCACGTTGTGTTGATGATGATGGATGAACTTGACAACTGTCAGAATATGAGATTTAACTATTTGCATTTCCAGCCACCAAAGAACATACATGTTCCCATCATGTACAGCTGGTACACTACATGTGTGGACAGCAGAGCACACAAACAAGACCACTCCACAGGGCAAAAAGGTCTGATATTGCAATACATATGATGTGTTTTTGAGTAATATTATGTTGTTGATTATTATGTTGTTGATTAGAACTTTTGTTGTAGTGGTATTTTCATTAGTATTTTGTTTTAGAGGCGTTTTGATTAGTATATTATGTTGTGAGGTGTTTTACTATTCAAAGTGTATATTAATTGTCACAATGTTCCTCTTTCTGTCTGTTTATTATGTGTCTGTTTATTTGTCTGTCTCTCCTAAAACCTTTACTGAATTGAGAAAAGACAGAGCACATTCAAAAGCTGCCAGGAAGATGAACGCTTCAAACGAGTCCTCCAGCTACAGCAACGCTGACAATGCTGACATTGTAAAAATCACCAGCGCAACAATCAACCTGGTCCTGGGAGTCCCCATGAACAGCTGGGTTCTGTGGCTGGTATTAACCGGACCAGCTGGAACAATGGCCTCCGAGTTCTTCACACTCGACCTGAGTGTATGTGACATCATATTCAGCTTGTTATGTCTTCCAGCTGTTGTCACGCAAATTCCCCTGTTTGAAACATCCGCTGATAGTTTCCTGTTCACCGGGCGTCCGCTCTTCCAGTGCTGTATCTGCGTAGAGAGGTTCATGGCAGTGGTTCACCCGGTGCTCTTCCTCAAGTACAAACCCCTCAGGTACAGGGTGGCTTGCTCTGTGGTGGCCTGGCTGGTCATCATTGGGACCACACTGTTATATGGGCTAGTACGCTACTACTACAACAGGGTATTGACTTATGTTTATTTGGGTGAATGCCTATTTTTCATGTCAGTGATGCTGTTGTGCAGCCTGGCCGTTCTCAGGGCTCTGAAGCAGCCCATGCCGGGGGAGACGGGGAGGGAGAGGGACAACAGCATGAAGAGGAGAGCCTTCATTATCATCTGCCTGATCATGGTGTCATTTGTGGGAACTTTCTTTTTTTGGTGCATTCTTCTAATTTTGGCCGGACAAAAACTCTGGCCTTCACCAGACTTAGTTGAAGCACTTGTAGCTGCATGTTTGTTCATCACTGTGGTCAGTGGGTTGCTTCAGCCTCTGCTGTACCTCTGCCGAAAGACTGGCAAACTGCCCTGTGTTAAACCTATAGACGATACATAGAGAATCACACAGTTCACTCCCAACATGTGTACTGTATAGTTATATTAATTCATCAAGTAGGCTACAGAGTCAGTGCCTAGGCCTACTAGTAGAAAATGTCCCTATTTAAAGTTACCCACACCACAATATTAACAACTATATGAATAACTATATTATGCTAATTTATACTATTTTCTTTTCATCTCATCATGCTATTTCTTGTCTTATTCTGCTGCCATTTTATTTTATTTTTATTTTTTTCAAAGTACTTTGTAACTTTGTTTCACAAAGGGCTCTAGTCTATGAATAGATTTGAATATTGTTGCATCGGATAGTAAAAATATATAATCCACATTATTGTCATTGTGAACACTTGTAGACGTACATCCATTTGGTTGTGTTGTTTCTGTTCCAGTGTATTCCTAACCTTCACAAGTAAAGTGGCTACTTGCTATAGCCTCTTAATATTATTGTCTTCATCATTGTCATGTTTTACTCTCATTTTAATGACTCATATATGTTTGCTGCTACAAACTACAGGAACATGCTTGAATCTCTCTCTCTCTCCCTCCCTCCCTCCCTCCTCTGCACTCTCTCTGGTTTGCATTGCCTCATCATTGAAACTAGTATCAGTACAATAGGTCTTACTGCTCACAGGGTTGGCTGGGTAATCTGTTGTTCTGTTTTAGGGATGCACCGATATGGAAGTTCTTGGCCGATACCGATGTATAAAATATATTTTTTTTTGCCGATAGCCGACATTTTCAATACAATATATAAATATTCGGAATCTACAGCTTGGTATAGGCTGCAGAATAAACAACACAGCAACAAAGCCAACGCAAAATGTATACATCTATCAACAACAGATAAATATCGGCTACTGCCATCGCTTAATGGTTAATCGTTTTATTTGTCGATACCGATATTGACCGTAAAACGGCAAATATCAATATAGATACCGATATGTGGCCGATACATCGGTGCATCCCTATTCTGTTTAAATACTGCATGGCTGTAAGTCTGGATTTAAGACTGAGGTTATAGGGATAATAGGGTTAGAGTTTAATAATAATAATAATAATAATAAAACTTTATTTGTATAGCACCTTTCATGACATGAAATGCAGCTCAAAGTGCTTTACAGAGCAATAAAGAGAGAAAAAAGAAAGAAAAGAAAAGCAAGGCATAAACATTAAAAAACAAGAGCAGTAATGCAATACAGTGAGGACATGAATAACAAAATCAATTAAAAAAACAAATCAATTAAAAGCAAGGGTGTAGAAGTGGGTCTTGAGCTGTGCTTTAAAAATGTCTACAGAGGCTGCCTGTCTAAGGTACAGTGGGAGTTTGTTAGGGTTAGTAATTGGCTTAGTACTCAATGTAGGACAATGGCTGACAACAAACGTCAATATGTAGGAAATGTCCACACTTGGCTGGCTGGCTCCATTGCATGGTCTTGATAAGGACTGATGACGGGGATTATATCGTCTGATAACATCCGAAACCACTACTAACCCATCACACACCCATCAGTGACGCATCACGGTGGGACATTGCTTAACCCATTTAGGCCTGAAATTTTTAAAAAAGTATTCTGAAAGAATATATATTCAAAGATTTGTGCCGCATTTTCACGATTTTTCAGAAATAGCAGACCTACAAGCTCGTAGCGCGCCACTCGGTGGCGTGCTATGAGCTTGTTGATCTGCTATTTTTCAATAGCTAAAGTATTACATAATGCTTAGTTAAAACACCAAAAGGGGTTCCCGCCCCGAATGGGTAAGAAAAGTATCTACAGTCCTGCACCCATCCGACCTGTTATGAGAGCCAATCTGCACCACAATAAATATGCATTATGCATGATTGAATACAACCCAAACCGGACCAGACCCGCACAAACCACCAACGTTATATGTTATAGTAGCACTATTGTCTGTGCTGACAGCCAGGGAGATCTATAGGCTAAATGAACAGATGATTACATCATGTAACATAACATGGAACAGAGAAGAAGTCAAAGGTCATACTGTAGGCATAGTGATGGCACCGCAGCCAACAAAACATTATCAATCAATCAATCAATCTACTGTATGTGGGCAATCTTTCTTCAAAGTTTAAATTATAATTTAAATTAAATGTCCCATTGTCACATAATTTCAGTACAGAATGATAGCAGAAACCACATTGTCTCACAAAATATAAGCACAAAAGTCCTTTTTTAGATTTCATAATAGAATATATAGGCCTATTGCATATTTAGTATATAGGTCAAGACTTGAGGTACAACTTTCCATTTCTAATTCCTTTGCATTACATCTACATTATTTACTGTTTGAATTAATCTCATTTGTTCTCCAATAAAAGTCTTCAATACTTGTTTGAGTGACTGTTGAAATTTGATAGTTTCCACATTTGCGTTGATGATGGATGAACACGAGAACTATTTTGCATTTCATCCACTTCAACAGGTGGTACGTTGCATGTGTGGACAGCAGAGAGCACGGAGAAAAGGACACAACAGGTCAAGGTCTGATTGCACGAATTATACCTAACATTACACTAACATTTTATCAGTATTACGTTATATAGAGGTGTTTTGAATTGATCAGTATTATGTTATAGAGCTGATTTGATTAGTATTATTATGTTATAGAGGTGTACTGCTATTCAAAGTGTATCTTATTAAGTTCCTCTCTCTTTGTCTCTGTCTCTCTGTCTTTCCCTGTCCTTTGTTCATTTGTCTAAAAGACTTTACTGAATCGTGAAAAGACAGAGCACTCTCCATCTCCAATCAAAGCTGCCAGGAAGATGAACACATCAAATGATTCCTCCATCTATAGCAGCTGCGTGGACATTTTACAAATCACCAGCACAACAATCAACCTGGTCCTGGGAGTCCCCATCAATACCTGGGTTCTGTGGCTGGTATTAACCGGACCAGCCGGAACAATGGCCTCCGAGTTCTTCACACTCAACCTGAGTGCATGTAAGATCCTCGCCAGCTTGTTATGTCTTCCAGCTGTTATCAAGCGCATTTCCCTCCTTGATTATTTTACTAGTGGTCTCATGTTCAATGGACGTGCCATGTTCGAGAGCTATATCTGCGTGGAGAGGTTCATGGCAGTGGTTCACCCAGTGCTCTTCCTCAAGTACAAGCCCCTCAGGTACAGGGTGGCTTGCTCTGCGGTGGCCTGGCTGGTCATCATTGGGTTTTCACTGTTGAACGTATTATGCATGCTGTTCAATCCTAAGATACTTTATGGTGTGTATTTGGGTGAATGCCTATTTTTCATGTCAGTGATGCTGTTGTGCAGCCTGGCCGTTCTCAGGGCTCTGAAACAGCCCATGCCAGGGGAGACGGGGAGGGAGAGGGAGAGGGACAACAGCATGAAGAGGAGAGCCTTCATTATCATCTGCCTGATTATGGTGTCGTTTGTGGCAAGTTACTTAATGTGGTGCATTGGAGTCATTTGTTTCATTCAAGGACTCTTGTTAGATTACCTTGATTTATTTTCACAAATATGTTTGCTCATTGCTATAGTCGCTGCGTTTGTTCACCCACTGCTGTACCTCGGCCAAAAGACTGGCAAACTGCCCTGTGTTAATTGAATGCCACAGACGAAAAACAGTTTAAGTCCACACTATTGATCCATAATGTATAAATGATAGATAAGGGTTCAGGACAACAAGGCCTTTTCGTGGAGGGGTCAGAATGAAATTTGGACTTAGACTGTTTTCATTGTTAAACATATAATACATAGATTCTGTAATCACATAGTGAACTCCCAATAATTTATATCTATAGATACGTTAATTAATCTATAGTGGGATGGTCATGGCTACTAAGGTGGATTTTATCTGGTCTTGTAAAGCTCTTTGTAAAACATTTTTTGTGTGTGTAACACTGTACACTGTGTACAGTAAATAATGTTTATTATTGTTGTAAAGGGTGGACAGAGTGTGTGTTTTGGCTGTACCAGTTAGTTGTCGCACTAAAGTTGGGTTCACACAAGGGTTTTTAAAATATTTAATTGTAAACAGCTTTGCCACTTGCCAGTCGTTGGTTGTTCATTTTGAGTATCCTTCACATTAAAATGTTTGAGAAACACTGGTATTATTTATGACTGTCTTCTGTCTAACCTCTCTTTTATAAATCGTTTGTTCAGTTGCTAAATTTCATACACATGTATAGTGTTTATGTCACAGACACACCCTGTGCCAACATATTGATTGATTATTGAATACTTTAATAACAGCTTGCATGGACGATCACATTGAAGTAACAATGGCTACAATGCAAGGTCTGCTAAATGGATTTTATCCATAAATCTTATGGCATGTTTCCGTTGGGGTCCTTTTGTACTCAATTCATCGAAAACTATTGCCAAGTGCTACATAATCTTCTACACATGACATCAGCCATCTGGGCAGAGGCAGGCGCAGGGGCAGGCAGGGACGGATTAACCCCCACGAGGGCCCCTGGGCCGGTAATATTTGCAGGGCCCCCATAGCGCGCGTGCGTGCGTAATTTTCATGTTTTTATGTGTTTTTATCATCTTTTTAACCTAAATTTAACAAAATCAACAGCCAATGGAGGGTCCCAGGAGCCCTTTTCAGGGCGTCAAACCTAGTACCTCACGGTCCAATTTCCCCGAAGGGCCCAAGGGCCCCTGAATGCCAAGGGCCCCTGGGCCACTGGCCCAATGGCTAATTTGTCCCTGGGGGCAGGGCTTTACATACAGTACATTATGCTTTCATATCAAAATAATGTGTCCTGTCAACAACACTATCTCACCATGGGCTACATTGGCTATATTCACCCACTGACCACTGTAGCACATTAAAGGACCACTTCACCACTTTTCAACCGATCTTCATATAATAGGTCCACTCCTCACTAATAATTATGATAAAATGGCACAAGTTTTTTCTACTCAGTTTGTGTCTCATAGGAGAGCTGTGGGATTTTTTTTTACAAACATGTTTAGATTTATATTATCGTGAGAAAGATGGCTTCTGTTTTCACATTGCAACTTTTCAGGACTAGAAAGCCTCCAGTTTCTATTTGCTTGGATTCCCCATCGATGATGTCACTGGTGGACGGGTTTCTGAACTGCCCACAGCCCTCCTATGAGACACAGCCTGAGTAGAAAAAAATTGTGCCATTTTATCATGATTATTAGTGAGGACCTATTATATAGGAGATATAGGTTGAAAAGTGGTGAAGTGGTCCTTTAAATACAGTATGGATTTTACAAAATGATTTATATAAGATAAGATAATAATAATGACAATCACATGTGGCCTTGATGTTTGTTTGATATTCTGGCTAATAGTGTATTTCCTCTTTGAGGGCACGCAGTGATAGAAGGCTACAATATTTCATCTGGTTCTGCATGCACACTTTATTCCTGGAATTCACTATTTTGTCCACTAGGTGGTAGTATTGTACCTGGCAGGTCATGTGGGGACAAGTGACATCACAGGAGAGCAGTCCAAGGCAAGGAAGGAAATGAAATGAAATGAAATGAAATCTATATTTACCCAGGGTATCTGGGCTAAGCTCAAGAACTTGTTTCCAGCCAGGCCCTGCTCATAGAACACATTTCATCGTAGTGGTTGATGCCTTGTTCAAGGGCATTTCAGCGGTGGTAATTTTAACGTGTCGGACGGCTGATTCGAACTGGGAACCTTCCGGTATCTAGACCGCGCCGCTATCCGTTCGGCCACCGCTTCTAGGTGGTCTGGAGAGTTAGAGGGTAGGCTACTTGTAGGAGCCAAAATATACATTTAGCTTGTTTTTATTTTCTGTTTAGTTTTTTTCCCACGCTTGGTTTTGATGTTCCATTTCCTACTTAATTGATTAGCTCCTGCTCCTGCTAATCACCTTTAGTTATGTCAGCTGTGTGTCTGGGCAGTGGCCAGTGGCCATTCAGTGAGAGAACAATGGGGGTGAGCTCTACAGGCTCAATATTTTCTGTTGACCCGTTTAGCTTTTACGTTTACCTTTAAAGTTTACATACGTTTTCATGTATCAACCTTTTCAGTACATTTTGGACCTTATTATCATTCTGTCAATAAATCACCTTAACAGCCAGAGATTTTCTGGATTTGTTTGGAAACGCGTGACGCGTCATTCAGTTCCTGCCGACAGCTCAGCCTCATAGCACTACTTTAATTTGGTTTGACGGGAAGAAGTAGTCGCTACCAACAGTACTTTTATTCTGAAGAGATTGGCCGGAAGCGGAAGTCTTATCCGTGTTCACGTAGTCTCGCGTTACCATGGCTCGTCATCAGATCGAGAGTCGAGACATATCTATGAGCTCGAGCGCTACGTGTCCTTCCTTTTAGTTTAGTAGCTCTCTGACCGAAGACACGTTCACATCTACTGAACTACAAACCATCTACAGGACTCCAAACCATCAACAAACGGGTAAATGTATAAACACTAATATCTATCTGTAACTCTTAACCTGCTCCTTATTAGTATCACTAATATCATTTACGGGCCTTACGGCTAGTGACGATTTAAGCTCTCTAGTATGTACCTCTAGCATAGCCAGATCTACGACAGGGCAAGCTTACGACGCGTCATTTGTGAGCTTGGAAATCATCTGCTATGGTCGCTGCTTTACGCTTTGAATGCCCATATGTGTTTTAATGTTCGGTGAGGTTTAAAGTGATTATTGGTGTAAACTGTAAAGTTAGTGATTCTATTATAGATGCATTGATGATGAATTGAATACAGACAGGAGGACGGTCGACCTCAATGGAATCAAGCCATAGTGCTTTCTTGATTTGTCTTTTTTAGAACCCTTATATATCTGTACCCTTGTACCGTTTGTTTTGCAAATGTACTTAATACAGTATTCAATCAGTGTTCATTTTGTTGACTAGACGACTAGAAGACTAATATTTTGATATTTAGTCTACTGTATAGAGTAGAGTAGACCAAAGACTAAACTATTCCAGATGACTAAAATGGGACTAAAAACTAAATGGTGTATTCAAAAGACTAAAATGCTCACTGGTATGTCCTATCTGCTGAGTGGAATGTAAGATGTTATCCTATCTATTATACCTGTATACTGTATCTCAGGAATTCTCAAAGTGGGTGCCATGACGCAAGTCTGGGTGTACCTCAGAATACTTTGATAACATTTGGATTTTTATCAATGTCACTAGTGCTGCACGATTCTTGCTCAAATTGAGAATTGAATTGAGATCACGATTCTCAAACGATTATTTGTTTTTTTTTCTCCCATGAAAATATTTATTGTCTTTAGTCTGTAGTTAGTAGTTGCTGAACATTACTACATTCAAACTGTGGCACCTGGAGCCAACTACTGTTGCTTTAAAGTTTAAACAGACAACATCAAAGTGCTCGACTTAAACCTCTCTTAAAGTCTACAGTACGTCTCTAAAGTCTCTTCACCAAAATAGCCGATCTATAAGCTCACAACGTGTCACACCGTGTTGTGAGCTTGTAGATCGTCTATTTTTGGTTTGTTTCAAGTCCAGTGTTTTCCTCGTGACTAGGGCTAACGTATATAGATACTGTAATCCTGTATGTATAACATATTGACGCTGTCCTCTCTGTTCACCACAGCAGCATCATGGATCAGGTCATGCAGTTTGTGGAGCCCAGCCGGCAGTTCGTCAAAGACTCCATCAGGCTGGTGAAGAGATGCACCAAACCAGACCGAAAAGGTACCATTAAACTCTCTTATGCCGTCTTGTCCTTCTGCTTAGTGTGTTCATCTTTCTCTTATGCCGTCTTATCCTTCTGCTTGTGTGTTTCACTACTATATACCAGCCATATGAACCTCCTAGAACCCTGAGGTCATCTGGGGCTGGCCTACTAATTGTTCACCCCATATTTGGAACAAAACATGGTGAAGCAACATTTCACCATTGGGTTACATTACGAAATCCCCAACCATAGCTGTTTTTAAGTCCAATTTAAAAACATGTTTTATTTAACATTGCCTATCCTAATGATGTATAATAATAGCTAGGTCTTGCCTTGGCTTTAAATGAGCTGTGTTTTTTATCAAAGGTGGGAGTATTTGTTCTAATTTATATGCGCTGTATCTTATTTTAATTTGTATCTATTATAATCTGTATTCATTTTTAAAGTGCACTGTTGCACTCTATTTGTTTTTATTTTGTAAAGCACTTTGAATTGCCTTGTGTATGAAAGGTGCTATGTAAATGAAATTGCCTTGCCTTCCTAGTTCTCAGCCTTTTCAGGCCCCCCAAAATAATCCTATTTGAACTACCCTCCCTGACAACTCAGGGTGGGTAGTTCAAATAGGATTATTTTGAAATGTTATTTTGAAATGTTTTCTTGTGAGTTGAGGCATTACCTTAGTTTGACTTCCAACACTGTGAGGTGTTGTGAGCTTGTAGATCGATTTCTTATATTATTGACAAATTGGCCAATGCTGACCAGTTTCTGTAGTGTCGGTATGTGTTGCGCTCCACCTCAGCAATCCATCTCCCAGAGGTCTAGCGCATTGAAACGGGGATAGACTCCCGCACCCTGGCTGATGCGACAATAAACTGACTTAGTGTAGTTTGTTGATTAGTTTTGATGCAGTAATGGTCTTTTCTTTTTTTGTCTTAAGTCCTTAAATTGTCACGTCACTGTCATCTGGGGACCCCCTTACAATCCGGGGGTCCCGACTCACAAGTTGAGAACCACTGCTATATGAACCATGCTACTCACAATGCAAATGAAAGTTTAGTTAGTAATGATTGTATGTCCACATTGTTTTTCTCCATGCAGAGTTTCAGAAGATTGCCATGGCCACAGCAATCGGGTTCGCCATCATGGGCTTCATTGGGTTCTTCGTCAAGCTCATCCACATTCCCATCAACAACATCATCGTGTAAGTATCCATTACATTACATCACCGTGTGCGTATCCATGCCAGGAAAGAATTGAATGAATGTAATGGAAACTATTACAACAGGAGACTAGGGGTGCAAAAATCTATAATTTAACC
The DNA here is from genome assembly GCF_951216825.1 of Electrona antarctica. Taxonomy (NCBI): domain Eukaryota; kingdom Metazoa; phylum Chordata; class Actinopteri; order Myctophiformes; family Myctophidae; genus Electrona; species Electrona antarctica. The sequence goes on along the minus strand of NC_136801.1, from coordinate 35,676,597 downwards.
CAGTAAAACCGATTCAAATTCAGTCATTTTAGATTTTAGCGTTCGCTATTCAAAAATAGCAGATTTCAAGCTTGCAGTGCGCCACTTCGTGCAGCGCTGTGACCTTGTACATCTGCTATTTATTTTTTTCATTTTTGAAAGAATCTTGAAAGTGTACTGTGAACTACTGATTTTAGAAGGCATGTTTAGAATCGGCCTCTGGAGGGTGGGGTCTGTAGCGCTGTCGCCTCACAGCTAGAAGGTCCTGGTTTCGATTCCCGCTGTGGGCACTGGGGGCGTGTTCTCTCCTCTGCGTCATCAGTGCCCATACCCTGAGTGGGGTTGGCAAAAAGGTTCTTTTCTGTGTGGAGTTTGCATTCTCCCCGTGTCCCCCATGGTAGGTACCCTACCCTCACAAAAAAGTTAAAAACATGCAATAATCCTGGTCTCTACTGGGGAAACTCCCCCCTGTCAGGTGAAAACTTGGTCAGTCCGTTGCTCTCCCCAGGTTGGCAGAGGAAGTGTAGCACCCAGGATTACATTAGATACACTAGGTGGGGAAAAAAAGGGTTGCAATTTTTTGGGATAAAAAAAAAGGAATCTGCCTCAGGTCTTCATGGGTTAATGGATCCCTACTAGATTGGTGCTGCACATGAATCTATATCGACTCACGAACAACACGGCGGCCTCGCAATGCTTAAGTGAGCTTGTAGATCTGCCATTTTCTGTATTTCTGCATGACACCTTTGTACGTCAAAAAATGGGAGACTAATCAATTTAGTCCATTATAAAAAAGAAATCCGAACTATTCATGTTGTTTCATTGATGCCAATGTCTCTCTCTATGCAATTAATTGATTTATTTAAGTATTTGATAGAATACTATAGCTGCAACAATAATGAATAGTTGCAGCCCTGTTGTAAACTGATGTTAAGTGATCTATGTTCCATTCCTCCTGCTAATAATGGCTTCTTTTGTTCTCCAGGGGCGGCTGAACTACAATACCCAGAGGGCGGAGGCAGGAACTACAAGACCCAGGAACTACAAGACCCAGAGCTAGGACTGGCACCATGTGTTATATAATGGTGTTGGGACTGAGCGTATAAGGAATAATGTTATTTTTTACATTCTGTACATTTGTATTTGACTGATTTAATAAACCAATGGCCATGGAATCCAATGCATTCGTTCTGTTGTGAGTGACTGTGTACAAAAACATATTTTAAAGAGGAAACAGAGCACCCTCCAGTCAAACTCTGTTGGTTAAGGTCATATTGTTCAGATTACTGCTTTATATCGTTCGGATCATGTACAACCTAAGGCAGCCGTTCTCAACCTTTTCAGGCCGCAACCCCCCAAAGTAATCTTATTTGAACCCTGACCAAAAGTAATAATCATATTTGAACCCTGACCCAAAGTAATCCTATTTGAACCCTGACCCCTACCCTGACAAGTGCTTGGAATTGCGTTTGACTCTGTTCCGCAGATGCATTCTGTGAAAATAGCTGACGTGGTGGGCATGTAAATCATCTACTTTTGCCTCTAGGTATTAATATTTGACAATTTGGTCAGTTAATTTTGTCCCTTAAAGAACCCCCTTTGAGAACGACTAACACATTTGCACACTATTCACTAAAAAGGCAATCGGGTGAGCTTTGATAACAAAGTTGACCTCGGGTGTATTGGAAAAACTAACTTTAAAATGAACTGTTAATATGAATAAAACGGGTGGTGGTGTCTAGCCTCTACTACAGACCCAGCTGTGCTGTGGCTAACGGCATTTATACAACTTATTAAATATGTATAGTGTCACTGACTCATTGGTAAAATATTCAATTTTAACACCTTGATTGAAGTTCAGCACACTAAGTTATGGCATAACGTAACTTATGGCAGTGGTTTTAAACCGTTTTTCATATATCAAGGTCCATGATTGATTCTGCATTTGAGCCACGGACCACCATTTGATGAGATTCAGCCTCAAACCAAAAACGTAGACTATTTTGTTATCGTTGGATACGATTCTTTCCACAATCCCATGCTGTGCTGATGTTGGTACCATAGGAGAAACAGGCAATTCTTCTACATTCTCTAATTGTGTATAGACTTCTTGTAAATGTTTAATGTCATTACTTATTGTAAATTAAGTAATCATAATTAGGGATGTCCCGATCACATTTTTTTGCTCCCGGTCCGATTCCGATCATTTGATTTTGAGCATCTGCCGATACTGATTTTTCCTGATCCGATATTTATATTTTATAACACGTTTATGCCATATCACAATAGTACAATATCCCAAATCACAGACCATTTCCAGTCTAATATGATATGGATATAATCTTGATACTAGGGATGTCCCGATCATGTTTTTTTGGCTCCCGATCCGATTCCGATCATTTGAAAATGAACAACCCTAATAATATTCTATTATATGATGTATAGGAATGAAGAAAAAAAATCACAACTCTATTTTGCCAATTCAGATAGTAGCATGTGTTACTTTGTGGGTATTTCTTGAACCCCCAAAGGACTATCTCCATCTGCTCACTCTCTCTCTCTCATACTCTTTGTCTCACAGTCACACCCACACGCACGCAATATGTGCACGCACGCGCGCGCGCACACACACACACACACACACACACACACACTCTTTGTGCTGAGAGAAAGAGAAAGTGCTGATTGAACTATATGTGAGTGTGCGCATAATGATGCCCGTGCCTATATGTGTGTGCGTGCGTGCGTGCATTCTGAACAGGACAGATGTTGTCTGGACAACCCCTCTCTCTCTCTCCCCCCAACTTGCCCCAAGTTGGGTTCAGTTCAGTCTTCTTGCTCGAGGAGGTGGACCGACAACCTGGAGGAAAGAGAGAGAAAGAAAGAAGTTGGTGGTTCGAGTCTGTTTATTTAATTTTTTCACCTCAAATGGATTTGAAAGCGTGAAACCCGTTTTTTTACTCACTCACTCACTCACTCACTCACTCACTCACGCATACACGCACACACACAGAGATGTTGTGGCGTGGAGATGCGGCGCTAGCTGTAAATATGTTCTGAACCCAATTCACTATTCCAATCTGGATGCGAAGTTCTGGACCAATAGGAGCTAGCTTGGTTCTGGACCAATAGGAGCTTGGTTCTGGACGTGTATAGGCTATGCAGTTCTGGACAAATAGGAGTTTGGTTCTGGATGTGTATAGGCTACAGTTCTGGACCAATAGGAGGTTGGTTCTGGACATATAGGCTACAGTTCTGGACCAATAGGAGGTTGGTTCTGGACATATAGGCTACAGTTCTGGACCAATAGGAGGTTGGTTCTGGACATATAGGCTACAGTGCTGGACCAAAAGGGAATTAAGATGATGTTCTGGATGTGAAGGATCTGCATTTGGATGTAATGTTCTGACATTCTGGACCAGCGTGTAAGGACTGTGTGGACCAATAAGAGACCATATAGCGAGTATACTTCTTCCCCATCACTGCATGCCAATAGGAATGATGTTCTGGACGTAGGATACATTTCTGGGCCAATTGGATCATGTTCTGGACTTCCGGGGCCACCGTGGCTCTTCTGCTGTTGGAGACTCTGTTTGAAGGTATAAACCGTTCTGTGATTATAGGAATTTATTTCTTGCCGAAATTTGCCAAAAATAGCAGATCTATGAGTTTGGGTGGTTAAAGTATAGCATTTCTGCATTGCAGTGTTGATATACTTCACTCAAGTAAAACATGCAAGTACGTTTTTCCAACACTGAGTGGGGGTCACACACACACACACCACACACACACACACACACACACACACACACACACGCACACACACACACACACATTGAAGACCCCTGATTTAAAGTGAGATAGTCAAAGGGGGCGGGGCAGTGCGTTTCTATGGCTCTGTCCTTATGTCACAAACCATTGTCTTGGAGTTGGGGCCCCTGTCTGGGAAAGAGTGTGCGTTCGTGCGTGCGTGCGTGCGTGGTGTGTGTGTGTGCGTGCGTGCGTGTGTGCATGGTGTGTGTGTGTGTGTGTGTGTGTGTGTGTGTGTGTGTGTGTGTGTGTGTGTGTGTGTGTGTGTGTGTGTGTGTGTGTGTGTGTGTGTGTGTGTGTGGTATTTTGACCCGGACAGATGTCTCTCTCTCTCTCTCTCTCTCTCTCTCTCTCTCTCTCTCTCTCTCATAATAATATAATAAATGTAATATCGTAATAACACTAATTGTCATAGTTTACTTATAGCCTACTTATGATGCGTTCTATTTTGTTTCATTGAGAACATGCATTATAGTGTGATTATAAGTCACTATGAGTATAGGTCAGAGTAGGCCTATACTTTAAGTCAGAGGTTCTCAAAGTGGGGTCTGGGGACCACCCGGGGGCCTTGGAGGGGTTCCGCGGGGTCCAATTGTAACACATGAAAGTGCTCTACAGGCTCACAATGTGGCGCACTGTGCCGCAAGGTTGTGAGCTTGTAGACCTGCTATTTTCAAAAAGATTTTAATACAAGTACATTTTGATGCTAATACATTTGTACTGAAAAATACGTAAACTTTTTTCCACAACTGTCTGTTTCTGGTGAAAATGTAAGTAATTTGATGGTGGTAACATCCCTGCCCTCTGTCTGTGGGCCGTACTCTGCTTGCCAGATGCGTGTGTGTGTGTGTGTCTGTGTGTGTGTGCGTGTGTGTGCGTGCGTGTGTGTGTGTGTGCGTGCGTGCGTGCGTGCGTGCGTGCGTGCGTGCGTGCGTGTCTTTCTGATGCAAAGTGACCACATATAGCTCTTTATCCAAACCGAGACATGTCACAAGGTCACACACACACACACACACGCACACAAGCACACATATTTGCATTTCACACAATCACATTAACAGCTTTTGTCACGTTCACACCAACACATCTGATTCTCTGTCTCATACGCTCTGCAGTTCATAGCATGACTCCTCTAGTCTACCTGACATCCCTCACATAACCCAGACTGATGTTTTCCTATCATTTCCAATGTTTTATTTAGTCCACTGTGCCCTAACCATAAATGTGCTAATACTAGTGCTTCTCTTCTGTCTCCAACATTAGTTTCAGGGTTTTTTTACCAAGTACTACTAGGCTGTACACCACCTCAATTCCTTTTTGCATTGCCGTATGATCCGGTCGGGAGCAGATGATATCGTTACGTCATGTTGTAGTCATTGTTTTGTAGTCATCAGGCAGGAACCATCAATCTGGAACTTCCTTTCCCTAAAACCGATTTTTCCCAATAAATGCTGCAGGCTATATGAGAGAACGAGTCACGCTTTGAATGTTTTTTCTTTCCGGTTTGAGGGAAAGGAAGTTCCAGATTGAGGGTTTCCGGCCTGATGACTATACAAAACAATGACTACAACATGACGTAACGATATCATCGTCTCCCGATCGGATCACACAGCAATTTTATAACACAGACCAGGCTTTCCTCCGAGGTGGAAAGCCTGGTGAAGCGAAGTTAGGTCCCTAACAGACACTCAAATCAGGCTTCTGGCCAAACAGAGGCCTGAAACCTGGTCACCCCTTTTATGAACTACCCTTATAGGGGTAGTGCATAAGTCACTTTTAATCCTGATCTATTAATTCTGTGAAATGCCTATACACATACAACTAAATGACTGCTTAACTAGACAAAGTGCACCTCAGAAGCAGGTCTCCGGCTCTCCGCCAGGTCAGGTACAGGTTATTGTGGGCTGGAAGCCAATCTTAGCCAGAATGGAAGCTAGTGGAATATAAAGAATCTGAAAGACCCGGTGGACATACATGTATACACACGCAGTGAAGTCTATGTCACAAACATAGACACAAAGCTACGCGTTGGAGCGATTAGCAGTGCTCAAAAACACAATATAAAAATATTTAACAAGGCATATAGGAGCCTAGAAAAGCCTGCTGATTCACAATACAGCATATTTTGACATATCCTTCTGGTTGTTTTGGGGTCAATCAATCAATCAATCAATCAACCAACCAACCAACCAACCAATCCCCCCTCTCCTCTCCTCTGTAGTGTCAGTGTGTGGGGGGCGGGCCGTCCAGACCAGTGAGTGTGTGTACTACAATGTGAACCATGAGCTGGAGCACACCAACCAGAGCGGGGTGGAGCGCTGCGAGGACGAAGCATCATCAGGGGAGAAGGACAACAAGCGCTCTCACTGCTACGCCTCCTGGACCAACTCCACGGGCGCCATACAGCTGGTGAAGAAGGGCTGCTGGCTGGACGACTTCAACTGCTACGACAGGTATATATATGTGATATGCAGTTCTAGTGTGATTGGCTGTAGAGATTCAATCAATCAATCAATCAATCAAAACTTTATTTGTATCTTGTATAGCACATTTCATACAGCAAGTGCAACCCAATGTGCTTCACAGATTTACAAATATAAAAGACATTAAAGGAAATGGAAAAAACAAAGAAGGAAAAAGAAAACATTGGAAAACATTACAAATAAACCTAAAACAAGGATAATGATATGACCTAATTAAAAGCAATGCTAAAAAGGTATGTCTTAAGGTTTCTTTTAAAAATGTCCGTGGATTCAGAGAGCCGCAGGTTTACAGGCAGGCTGTTCCACATTATAGGACCATAATAGCTAAAGGCTGCTTCTCCATGCCTTTTAGTTTTAGGTCTAGTCTTAGGAACCTCTAAAAGACCAGATTGAAGGTTATTCCTTCCTATAGTATCATTTTGTAACTATGCTTAACCCTGACCCTATAATACTTAAAGGAGAATTTCAGACTAGAAGGCTTTCTTACCTTTATGTGTAGTTGTTACGTCCCCACCAAAGTGGGGTGTTATTTTGTGCAGATATAAATATTGCACAAATATATTTGTGCAATATTTTGGGGAAATAGCCACAAAAAATGTTTTTTGCCCTCAATTAATTGAATTGAATTGAATGGGGCATTGGGTTTTAGTGCTAATTCGCTTATTTCCATCGCTTACTTATTTCGATGGAAATAAGCAAATTAGCACTAAACCCCAACCCCCATTGAGGGATTATGGTAGGGGAAATAGCCAATAATGCGCTTTTGCACAAAATAACCTCTTTGGTGGGGACGTAACAACTACAAACTAGAAAAAGTGCCCTTCTGGGCACAGGTCTCCACCAGGAGGATAGGACTGTGTGAGATGTTTGTCAAAATGTTTAGGAGTAATATAAACATGAAAAGGGTGGGATATATTCCTCAGCCTAGTAAGACAATGTGTGAAAGATTTCACGTAAATTGCATGCTGCGTTCATGATTTGAGGCTTTTGTTCAAAACGGGGCAATCTTGCAAACTGTGAAAGCCAATTATAGCAAATTAGGATGGAATATGAAATATCGGACAGATCCGACGTGAGCACATGACCATAGAGATACTGTGTAACGATTTGCGAGATTTTTGGACAGAATCTGGAGGAGTAATATAAAAAAATGTGTTTTACAAAAGTCGGCCTCCTGGTGGCGCTATAAAAGGCAGATGCGGAAAATGCAGGTCAAAGGTTTGTCCTTGGCCTCTGGGAGTGTGCATGCAACGTTTCACGCAGATCGGTGCAGTTTTAGGTAAAAAATGTGAAAAGCTGCCTCATGGTGGCGCTATAACAGGCCGTTCTGGAAAATGCGGGGCAGAGGTTCATCGTTGGCATCCAGGGAGTGTGTGTGCAAAGTTTGGCATCGACCGGGTTAGCGGTGCCGGAGATTAGCTGGTAACGGACGGACGGAAGGACGGACGGACACACACACACACGGACGGAGTGCAAAACATACTCTCTCCCCATGCCTTCGGCCTGGTGGAGACAATAAAGGTAAGAAAGCCTTCTAGGCCGAAATTCTCCTTTAAGTCTAACCTTAACCTTAGGAAAACTATGCCTAATCCTATACCTTAGCCCCCTGCTCCCCTCGAACCCTAACCTCAGTAAAACTATGCCTAATCCTATACCTTAGCCCCCTGCTCCCCTCGAACCCTAACCTCAGTAAAACTATGCCTAACTCTAAGACAATTAAGTCATTTTATGTTGGATTGTGCTTTGTTGAAAATAGCAGATCTACAAGCTCACAATGCATTGCACTGGGACGCGTTGTGAGCTTGTAGATCGGCAATTTTCAGCATGAAACCAATTCACTCAGGGCAACTCAAGAATGGATGGTATATATATTTATTGAATATAAAATTAGCAATATATTTATTATGGTTTGGCGATGAATTGGATTTGCTTTTCAGGTACTGAGATCAAGCGCATCAGTCCCAACCATAGGGACTCCGAATCCCCCCGTACCTAAACAGCGACTGCTTGCGTGCGTGCATGCATGTGTATGTGCATGTGTGTTGTAGATCGGAGTGTGTAGCAACAGAGGACAGTCCCCAGGTCTTCTTCTGTTGTTGTGAGGGAAACGTCTGCAATGAACACTTCACACACCTGCCTGACATCCCAGCACCAGGTGAGTGTGTGCGTGCGTGTGTGTGTGTGTGTGTGTGTGTGTGTGTGTGTGTGTGAGAGTGTGAGTGTGTGCATGCGTGCACGTGTGCGTGTGCGTGCGTGGGTTCAAAAGTTATTTGCATGAGTCGCTATAGCAAGTATAAGTATTACGTGCATGCAAGCGTGCGTGCATGCGTGCAAGCAAGTATAAGTCACCTCCTCACCACCTACAAGTCACCTCCTCACCACCTACAAGTCACTGCATAACCTCCCCCCCCCCTCCCCCTACCTCTCTGCTCTCCTCGAGCCACACGCCCCTTCCCGCTCCCTCAGGTCCAGCGATGGAATGCTCTCCCCAAACACATACGAGACTCTCCCTCACTTCCTACCTTCAAAACCGCACTGAAAACCCACCTGTTCAAAATCGCATGTCCAAGCTGACGTGTTTTTAAACTTGTTACATGCACTGTTCTTATTGGTTTTACTCTTTTAATTGTTTTTCTAATAAAGTTGTCCTTTTGTTGTCCCCCCCTGGCCCCCACACATGTAAAGTGTCTTTGAGTGTTATATAAGTGCTATATAAGTCCCAGATATTAATATATTATTATTATTATTATTATTATTATTATAAGTATTAAGTAAGAGTGTGTGTGCGTGCGTGCTTGCGTGCGTGCGTGCGTGCATGCAAGCAAGTATAAGTATTAAGTAAGAGTGTGTGTGTGTGTGCGTGCGTGCGTGCGTGCCGTGTGTTCAGGTCCAGGCTCCAGCAGTTTGCAGGGCAGTGTGTTGGTGTACTCTCTGCTGCTCTTCTGCATGTTCAGCCTGCTGCTCACTAGCGCCCTCTGGAGGTGCACGCACCATAAACTTCCTTATGGACACGAGCACATGGTCAAGGTACACACACACACACACACACACACACACACACACACACACACACACACACACACACACACACACACACACACACACACAGCAACAGATATAAGAAAACACAGCAATCTCTCTCTCTCTCTCTCTCTCCAGGGCTGTGCACCATCCTCTCCCCTGGTAGGACTGAGGCCGTTGCAGTTGCTGGAGGTGAAAGCTAGGGGACGCTTTGGATGCGTGTGGAAAGGCCAGATGATGAATGAATACGTAGCGGTCAAGATCTTCCCACTGCAGGTGCATTAATTCATATATCATAATACAACATTATTGCGACGGCAGGTCGCATTTACTATGAAATCTGGCATTTCCCATCAGTCCGTCCATCCGTCATCCATTCCGGACTTTCACTCATAACAGAGAATTTCTACATATAACAGTATTGATACTTTTACTTAAGTACAGGCTAAAACATGCGAGTACTTTTTCCACCAGTGACGAAGGGTCAAAATGAACGGTGGAATGTTTGTGGTCATGTTTTGTCTTCCAGGACAGACAGTCGTGGGCGAACGAGACGGCCATTTTCCAGACGCCAGGAATGAGCCACGACAACATTCTGAGATTCATCGCCGCCGAGCGGAGAGGAACCGACATGGACATGGAACTGTGGCTCCTTACCGAATACCATGAGCTGGTGAGAGGAGAGGAGAGGAAGAGGGAGAGGAAGAGGAAGAGGAAGAGGAAGAGGAAGAGGAGAGGAGAGGAGAGGAGAGGAGAGGGAGAGGGAGAGGGGAGGGGAGGGGAGGGGAGGGGAGGGGAGGGGAGGCAGAGGGAGAGGGAGAGGGAGAGGGGAGAGGAGAGGAGAGGAGAGGCGCTGGGTGACCTAAATGTCACAGCTGCGCAGCCTAATAATGGGGAGGCGGTGGCTCAGGGGTAGAGTGGCCGGATGGGAACCGCAAGGTTCCCAGTTCAAACCCATAGGCTCCCCAGAGTTAGTGTCGAAGTGTCCTTGAGCAAGACTGAACGAAGGTTTCCGGGTGTTTTAGTCTCTTCGTTTTTAATAAAGATAACTGTAACACTAAATAACTACTGTGGTGTGTGTGTGTGTGCGTGTGTGCGTGTGTGTGTGCGTGCGTGCGTGCAGGGCTCTCTGTCAGACTACCTGAAGGCCAACGCGGTGTCGTGGACAGAGCTGTGTCTCATAGCAGAGAGCATGTGCAGAGGTCTGTCCTATCTGCACGAGGACGTCCCCCAACGCAAGGGACGAGCCCCCAAACCGGCCGTCGCTCACAGGTATGTTCAGTCCCCCAAACGCAAGGGACGAGCCCCCAAACCGGCCGTCGCTCACAGGTACGTTCAGTCCCCCAAACGCAAGGGACGAGCCCCCAAACCGTCCGTCGCCCAAAGGTACGTTCAGTCCCCCAAACGCAAGGGACGAGCCCCCAAACCGTCCGTCGCCCACAGGTACGCTCAGTCCCCCAACGCAAGGGACGAGCCCCCAAACCGTCCGTCGCCCAAAGGTACGTTCAGTCCCCCAAACGCAAGGGAGGAGCCCCCAAACCGTCCGTCGCCCACAGGTACGCTCAGTCCCCCAACGTAAGGGACGAGCCCCCAAACCGGCCGTCGCTCACAGGTACGTTCAGTCCCCCAACGCAGGGGACGAGCCCCCAAACCGGCCGTCGCTCACAGGTACGTTCAGTCCCCCAAACGCAAGGGACGAGCCCCCAAACCGTCCGTCGCTCACAGGTACGCTCAGTCCCCCAACGCAAGGGACGAGCCCCCAAACCGTCCGTCGCCCACAGGTATGTTCAGTGAAAAAGTGTTTTATTCATACAGGGGTTTTCAACCTTTTTAATTTCATTATTATTTATTCTACGTTTGAGCTGCAGACCACCTTTTGACGAGACTACCTGAAGGTCCCCGGAATAGTAATTGCTCTGTTTGTTCTTCATGTACAGTGTTTATATAGCCTATACCATTTACAATTTTCTCTCTCTCTCTCTCTCTCTCTCTCTCTCAGGGACTTTAAGAGTAAGAACGTGATGCTGAGGACAGACCTGACAGCAGTGATCGGTGACTTTGGGCTGGCTGTGTGCTTTGAGCCGGGGAAGCCTCCGGGGGAAATCCATGGACAGGTTAGGAAGTTATAGGAACAAACATAACCCTGAAACATCACCCTGCAGTATACTTCACCCTGTCCTGCGCACCGTGCTACATTTACAACGTTAACGTTTATGATAAATATAAAGTCACCCTCCGGGGTATTAGCATTAGCATTCCGTATTGTTCAATAAAAAGCATTATTATCCGACCGCCGGACAGTTTCTTCGTTTTTTCACTATATATGCTTTCAACTAAGCGCCCCATGGTTGGGAGGTGTATTGCACTCTGATACATTAAAACCTTTTGAGAAAATAGCCATGCACTGATCAGATTACATTTTATATTGAAGAATAAGGAATGCACGGGTGCTACAGAAACACTCGCCCGTGCAGAATTATAACATCCGTGGCCCCGGGGGTGAGCAACGACCACTATATTTTATATCTGAACCTTTCATGAAAGAAATGCCCTCTCCAGACCATGAATGGAACATTTATACTACATGATAAAATAAATGAAAATGCCCCCCCCCCTCCCTTTCTATGCCACACCTGACACTGCGCAAAAAACAAGGATTACAGGCAGATATACTAAATGTAGAGGCCATGTAAATCCAGTAAATTTACGGTTGAGTACGGTTGTTTACCAGCCTGGAATCAGCAAATCTACGGGTATGTATGTAGATGTCCGGCTCCGGCAGCATTCAGGAGAATTGCTTTCTTTCAAACTCCCCTGCACTCGAATTCGGCATTTTGCATTGAGATAATCTGTCTGTGTAGAAATCCATGAAGCACGGCCGCATCTTCAGTAGCTAAAAAGTGCAGGGTCGTGCCCCAATAATAGCTGATCTACAAGCTCTCAACGTGACTCGCTGTGAGGTTGTAGATCAGCTATTTTTGGCCAGAAGTTCCCCCTTTAGGGAATTTCAGCCCCTGCCTCTCTTAACATTCTCTGCACGTCGTGTGTGTGTGTGTGTGTGTGTGTGTGTGTGTGTGTGTGCACACGTGCGCGCGCAGGTGGGTACGTGGCGGTACATGGCTCCAGAGGTGTTAGAAGGTGCCGTTAACTTCCAGAGAGACGCCTTCCTCAGGATAGACATCTACGCTCTGGCCCTGGTGCTGTGGGAACTGCTGTCACGATGCAACACACACGGTACGGTATGGCACACACACACACACGCGTGCGCGCGCTCAACATCATAACATACAGTATATAGTTGACAATGACATACTGGTAAGACACAGCAGACATAAATCATGGGTATTAATGAAACAACGCCTCCTCCAAATTGAGCGGCTTCCTATAATGGCTGATACTGAGCAGTACCCATAGAAGTATAAAGAAGGATAGAGACTGAACAGGCACGAGGCACTTTCATGGAGGTGGACGGATGTTCATGACGTCATGTGAGTCAGCCCGGACCTCAGATCTGAGCTGCGCTTCCGCTCGCTCGTGCCATTGAGTTATAATGGTATACTTCCGGCAGTCTTCTGGGTGCTTCAAAACGCCACTGAGCAACTTCCACTGAAATGAATAGCTTGCTGTAACTCCGGTCCTCCCTCTATCCTTTTATAACCCTTATGGTACCTTGCTGGCTGCTTGGCTGGCCCTCCTTTTGAAGAGGCCGGCCTCTAATATCCAGGGGTGCGCATTACTTTTCTGTTGCGCCTGTTCTGAGAGGAGCACCTGGAGATGTTGCTGAACCCCTATAACAGTAGTCTGGCCCCGCCAGGCTACTGTAATTGCTCCCGATGTGCAGGTTGGTTCCTTGCATGGTTTCCTCCACCATCGGTGTATGAATGGGCGAATGTAATGCACAATCTATGTAAAGCGCTCTGGATAAAGGCACCATTTACCATTTACGCTATTCTTGCTGAAACGTACCTGTCTGACATACAACTGTACTTAGTCTGGAATAGTCTGGAATTCCACACTGTAAAAGAATACTTAAAGTAAAGAAAGGGTATTTGACCTGTGTGTGCGTTTGTGTGCGTTTGTGTGCGTTCCTGCGTTCAGGTCCAGTAGATGAGTACTTGCTACCGTTTGAGGAAGAGATTGGACCTCATCCCACATTGGAGGATTTACAGGAAGTGGTCGTGAACAAGAAGATGAGACCCGCCTTCAAAGAGGACTGGCTGAAACACAACGTGAGCACGCACGCACACGCACACGCACACGCACACACACACACACACACACACACACACACACACACACACACACACACACACACACACACACACACACAATTTTCAAATATTCCTCGAATATGGGGAAAAAAATAACATGCACACACAAGTATTGGAATTATTTGCCTGTGGGTCATGTTACTACCTTATGACCTTATATAGGGTCTTGAGTAACATAATGTGGCTATCAAGGATCACAAACCAGGGTTACAAAAAAGTGTACATTTGAGGAAATAGTTTTACAGTGGCTAGAAGATAGGGCAAGCATATAAGACGTCAGGGTGGCCAAGGCCAAAACAACAAACAAAACCCCAAACCTACCTGGAAAGAAAAGGAGCTAAGCTACACCAAAAATAAATTACAATATAAGCTCCCTGACTAAACAAAATCAATGGGTCAAAAGGGGGAATAAAATAAATGGCAGCACACCCTTACCAAGCTTCCCTCTTCGGAACACAAGAGAAAAGATAGCCTACTGTGGTCTGTACTTTAAGCACTCAGCAGATATGGCACACGTACAGCCTACACAGGATCAGCACAGGTGACAGATGGTAACAAGACTGATGAGGAGCTTCTCCCAGGCTTTTATGCTGGCTGATTGAGAATGAGGCCCAGGTGTCCCCAGACACCAAGCCACTCCTCCAATCTCCACTCCACCCTCAGAATCACCATGGAAATCACTGACAGTGGATTACACACAAACCAAACCAACATTATGGCCACATAGGGCCGTAACAGTCATCATGCTCCTGTAAGTCCTCAACTGTCTCTCTGCCTTTCGGTCTCTCTGTGGGGTTTGCATCAGGTGTGTGAAACAGTATAGAGGAATGTTGTGTCTGTCTGTCTGTCTGTCTGTCTGTCTGTCTGTCTGTCTGTCTGTCTGTCTGTCTGTCTGTCTGTCTGTCTGTCTGCCTGTCTGTCTGCCTGTCTGTCTGTCTGTCTGTCTGTCTGTCTGTCTGTCTGCCGGTTCGGTACCTGCTTGGTCCCGAGGTTCGGGACACACCCCTATAGCTGGGACTGTCTGTCTGTCGAGGAGTGCTGGGATCACCTGTCTGTCTGTCTCTCTGCCTGTCTGTCTGTCTGTCTGCAGGGTGCGTGCCAGGTGTGTGAGACAGTCGAGGAGTGCTGGGATCATGACGCCGAGGCCCGTCTGTCTGCCGGCTGCGTGGAGGAGAGGATCAGACATCTCCACAGCAACCCCGTCATTATAACCCCGCCTCCCTGCCAGCACAGCCACGCCCAGCCGTCGTGCGTGGCCCTGCCCCTTCCCGCGGTGACCAACGTTGACCCCGCCCACAAGGAGTCCTCTTTATGACGGATAGAAGAGTTGCGCCTCCATGTTTTGTTTGTTTTTGTTTGTTTTTTATGTTTTATTTTTATTATTTATTTTGTAACCCATTTTTTCACCCAGTGTCAATTATCTAATGTAATCTTGGGCGCTACACTTCCTCTGCCAACCTGGGGGGGCAGCGGACTGACCTCATGCTCCCTTCTATGCATGAGGAGAGTTTCCCCGGCCGGACGTAGCGTGTGGAAGGAACACGTTATTCCGACCAGTTCCTATCCCCTCCATCAGGCGCCCCGGCTGGCCAGGGGGAGGTAGGTTAGAGACCAGGATTACGGCAGGTTTTTGTGAGGGTACCTACCCTAGGGGACACGGGGAGAACATGCAAACTCCACACAGAAAGGTCCTTTCGCCAACCACGCCTCGGGTATGGGCATGGGTATGGAGGAGGGAACACGGCCCCAGTGCCTCCATGTTAACGGTTAACCCATTAAGACCCGAGGTCGATTCTAAAAAAAACTCTTATGATGAGTCAATTACCTGGCAGTGATTGTGTTAAGCAACAGAACGTGTTGACCTCAATAAGACACAAATACCTCAGAGACTTTAAACAAAAAAAAACTTCCTACGTCTAAAAGTTCCGTTCTTTAGGTAATTATTGTGAAGATTGTAATTCCGTTTTTTATATTTTATGGAATATGAAAAATAGGTTAAGTAGCTGTTGTTATTGTTGTTTTTGTATTAATAAAATAATAAAACATGTTATTTGTATATATGCACCTTCCATGGATTTTGGCCTCATACAGTGTTTCGTTGTTATATTCAGGGGTGCACATAACTTTTTTGAATAGTGGGTTGGATATAAGGGATACGTGGATAACTAAACGCATGCGTCCGTGCAGTGTGCGTGTGTATTATAATGGAAAATATTAAAGTACAGGGTGAAGTGTTGAGAATGTATTATGAATATTCAGGCAGATTATACAGATGGTATAAGGAAGAGACCTCCCGGCCTGTTTCGACAGCCCCTCCGGCCACAAGCCTCCTCAACCCTTCTCAGACAGTTCTTATAGTCCCCTCTAACAGAGATGCTATTCTAAATGGTCATATAAGGATATAAGATAAGGGCAACACGAAAATAGTACACAAATAGTTACACAAGTACACATTAGCTGACAGAGAGAGTGTGGAGGAGTCGAGTCAGGTCAGTTGTTAAGATTGACAGCTGCCATCCGGTCGACGAAGAAAAACTTGTTTCTAAATCATAATTAAGCCAGATAGCCAGCAAGACAACCAATCATGTTTTCCTCCACAATAGGCTTTTGAGCCGATGTCATTTTCTTTTGGAACTTTGAATAGTTTGCGTAATGGGTGTCTCGCCCTATACTTGCTGCATCGTATGGCCTTTAAATGTATTACTTTTGATACAGTTTAATACAGTAACATTAATTGGGTGAGTGAGGAATTGAACCCAAACAGCAAATGAGGACTTCAAGAACACGAGGGCTTTATTGTGCCAATAAGTTATAGCCTATACACAAAAGTGTAGTTCAAAGTGCTTCGTACAGCAGGGGTTCTCAACGTTTTTGTCCGGGGACCCCCGGAAATGCTTTGGCAATGTCTCGGGACCCCCGCCCCGCCCCCTCCCGACCCCCAATATAAATTGACTGCTACAATAACCTTAAACCATTTTGGGCGGGAACCCCTTTTGGTGTTTTAAGCATTGTTATAATTTAGCTATTGAAAAATAGCAGATCTACAAGCTCATAGCGCGCCACCGAGTGGCGCGCTACGAGCTTGTAGGTCTGCTATTTTTGAAAAATCGTGAACATTTTTTTTTTTAATTTTTTTTTTTCTCTTTTGAAAATAATTTGGGGACCCCCTAAAATAATTTGGCGACCCCCCGAGGGGTCGCGACCCACGGGTTGAGAACCCCTGTCGTACAGGAAGAAGAAATCACAGAAAGAAGAAATATTCCGTTTTTGCCCCCAAGTTACTTTGCTTAAAACAATAAAATAAAATGTTTTACTATAGGCTACTATAACACTATAACATTTAAAACAATTATAAACAATATAAACGTTAAAAGTTGAATAGGGCTTCAATGCAGCCAGTGTGTGTGTGTGTGTGTGTGTGTGCGCGCGCGTGCGGGGGCGGGGTTTGCCTTGAGCACACGTCGCGCACGCCACCCCTTTTGGTCACACGACTCACACGCCACCAGTGCCACCACCACACACAAGCCAACAAGCACACTGAGTGTTTGTTACAAGCAGTTTGTTTAAATAAACAACTCGGAATGTAACATTTATTGACATGGACACCGAGTGGAGTAGGCTACAGTGTTTTTACCAGGCTGGTGAAAAAAAAAAGCTTCTAGAAGAAGCTGTGGAAACAGAAGTCTGCAGCCAATCAAACTCAGGTGAGTGCATGCAGGTGTTAGCTTAGCTCAGTACGGGTTTCAACCCTTTTCACATCAAGGTCTATTATTTATTGGACGTTTGAGCCACAGACCATGACCATTTGATGACATTTAGCCTCTCAGACCCAAAACTAAATAATATTTGGTTGTCGTTGGATAAGATTTTGTCCACAATATTACCAAACAACCTTTACCAACTCGCCCCCACGAAAAGTGTTAATTTAGTATCTCCCTCCCTCTCCCTGCTGACATCTGAAATGATCTTGTATAGGCCTACAGAATTATTTGATTGCATAGTAGTCAATCTCTGACATTCTCTGTACTCTGTAAAACCAAGAATCATTGTCATGAAACGGAGACGGTGACTGCTTTCTTTCAGTGCTGTGTAAACAATCCACTTAGTTTCATTAAACACATTTCTTCCATGTAGCCCATATTTTGTAATTGTTTCTATTATTATGTCCATGGATACAGAGTGAACTCAACATTTATAAATTAATATGATAGGCCTAATACCTTTTGTATAATCACCAACATGAATTATGTTTGTTTTTTACAGCTCGGAAACCTCTGTTAGCTTTTCTGAATTTTGGATGCGCTACCCTAGGGTCCCTGACAGCTTATTCCACTCTCCATAGGATGCAGATGTACATACTCTCTGTTCACGGAGAGTGGCGCCGCTTGAGTGTTGGTGAGATGTTCCAAAGATGCATAACACAGCTATAGGAGACCGCCGCAACGCGTATGAAATGGCATTAACCGCCGATGCCGTTAAGTATTTTTAATCTTTTTTTGAAGTTTTGGCTTCTCTGAAATTCTCTCTCCTCTCTTCCTTGACTTCCTTGTTGACTTCCCATTGTACCGCCTCCCGAGCGGTGACTGGCAAGCTGCACGTCCTAGTTACTGCCTCTGATTGGCCGACCGCGTGCATGCAGGATGTTTATAATGCTGTTGTGTCTTGGGAGGCGGAACATGGGATGTGAGAATTTCAGAGAAGCCAAAACTTTCAAAAAAGATTAAAAATACTTAGCGGCATCGGTGGTTAATGCCATTTCGTACACGTTGTGGCGGTCTCATATAGCTGTGTTATGCATCTTTGAAACATCTCACCAACACTCAAGCGGCGCCGCCGCTCTCCGTGAACAGAGAGTATGTACATCTGCATCCTATGGAGGATGGAATAAGCTGTCAGGGACCCTGTAGCACGTCCAAAATTCTGAAAAGCTAACCGAGGGCTCTGAAAGGGCCTAGGTAGAGTAGTGGGGCGAGATGTAAAAGGGGCGACCGTACCCGTGCTCGTTGGATATCACTCAACAGTCCTGCGTACCACCTGTTTTGAATATGCACATAATGCAGGAGGCAGCAGGAGGTTGCTTTACTAAAAACGAGTGCTTCTATAGGCTAGATGGAGTGAATATTGAAAGAGTGTATGAATTTAGGTTTTTGAGTGTTTTATTGAAAAATGATCATGGAAAGATTATATAGCATTATAGGCCTATAAAAGCCAAGGTGGCCAAAGTTTTTTTTTAACAAACTAAAAGTTGGAGTTGGATAAGAATTTATTGTTGTTGACTTGTTGTATTGTACACTGGTTTTACCATTTTATTTACTGTTTGGAAGTATCATGGGGCAACTCATATAAGAGTAATGTCATATTACTAATATAAAGGATCCACGATGGTCGCAGCACCAGGAGGGGGTGGGGCGGAGGTGAGCGGGGTCGACATATGCCCTTACTGGGCTGCATTCAAGACAGCTTGACTTGCCTTGTGTCTGAACTAGGCATGCCACGGTATGAGATTTTACAGTACGGTACGGTGCCAGTATTGAAAACCTATACCTCGGTATTCCACGGTATTTATATAAAAAAAAAAAAAAAGATTGCCCCCCCCACCTATGTCTAGTGACTACCCCCACCTCCTTATAAGCCTTTGTTCCCCAACCTGTAGGCCTACATATCTTATTTTTTTATTTTTACCTTTTATGATCATTTGAATTTTGTTATTTGTCATGTGACTTGTCATGATTATGAATTGATTACCCAGGACCGAATGGAAACAAGACTGCAAGGACTTTTTTCAGTGATCCCTTTGGACATTGACTGTACCCTATACTGATTACATTTCTGCCAATAAAGTATTCAATCAATGAATCAATAGCTATTCCCCACTGTATTTCACTGTACTATGGCTCCCCCTAATGGCCGTTTTGTACCCTGCACGCTGTAGTGCAATCTGCGCATGCTCGCAACTGCGTGCCTCTGTGTTGTTGACACTTGACAGTTCACACTTTTAGTTTAGTACATGTGGAAATATGGAATATACAATTGGATCTGGGTGTCTTTCAGCAACACTAACTCAAAGGTAGGAAGCAACTTTTCAATCTACTGCAGCTGTGTGGTGAAAATAAATGTTTTGCCTTAGTCTGGGAGTGGAGTTGCACTGCATGCGCGCAGCATGCGCCGCCCACCAACGCTGTATTAAAATACCGTAAACTCGGAAATCTCACGGTATCAACACCGTGGCTGTTCCTGTCGCGGTATTACCGAAATTCGGTAAACCGCGGCATGCCTAGTCTGAACACAGCTTTGATGGATGTGTTCTGCCACCCTCCCCCCATCAAACAAAATGTTTGGTCAAACCATAATTCCATTGGAAATGCATTGGAGTGGCCAATTAACACAAACACATTCACGCAGCCCAGTAACGGCATATGTTGACCCCACCCGCTCACCTCCGCCCCACCCCCTCCTGGTGCTGGGGCCATCTTGGATCCTTAACACAATATAAACAAATGGGATCTACAAGCTCACGATGCGTCACAATGCAGGCATTGTGAGCTAATGTGACATGAAGCGACACGTGAGCTTTTAGACCGGTTATTGTTTGAATTTGAAATAAGCAAACCTAATCAACAATGTTGCAACTACAGCCCTGAAGTCTACCAAACGATACAGTAGGTGTGAATCTGCCCTAAAGTATAAGAACTCCGATCTTCTCCACCGCATGTTTCACTCTGTAGGAAGTAGAACAATAATACATCACTGTCTAACACTGGGTCTGAGCACACTTTAGATTCCTTGCGCCGAGAAGAAGCTGTGTTTTGCGTCATTTCCGAGTTTTTAGACAGCTGGTGGATGGAAATGAAGCTCAACCCACGCGGCAGGTTGCCACGTCGGCCAGATTCCCGGAAAAGCTTGCCCCAGGGGCATTCTGCCGTGTGGGTGGAGCTTCTTTTCCATCCACCAGCTGTCTAAAAAAACGACAATGATGCAAAACACAGCTTCTTCTGTCCGCGCATGCAAGTTCAAGTGTGCCCAGGCTGACAACGTCTCCACTAGCTGACACTACAGTGTTTCTCCTAACATTATCCTGACCAGGCAGCTCATCCTGACAACTCACTGCTGCCCCCCGGAGGACCTCCCGCTGTGTCTTTGTAGCTCATAACTGCCAGTTTGCAGGCACAAGTCACACAACATTCTAATTCTCAACAAATCTGAGATTAAAAATTTCCGGTAAATAGCAGAAGTGATTGATTGATTTATTAACAGTTTGCAGAATTACAGTACAGTACAAGTACAACTCAATACAAAAACTGTTAACAGTGAGTGGACGACACCATAAAGCATTACACTTGTTTACAATAGGGCCCACCATTTTCAATTCATCAAAACATTTAGAGACGTACGAATATACACAACTATATAGTCAAAAAGAAATCATCATAGGAGGTAAAAAGGGAAAATAAATATATACAGTGAGGGGAAACGGGGGTGGGTGGGGGATTCAGATTTTACGGGGGCCAGTTTCGAATTGCAGCCGTCCGTAGGTGCCATTTGAGAGCAGTTTTGAAGGAGTCAAAGTCATACGATTTGTCACACACGTTACCGCAGTGAAATTTGTTCTCCGCATTTGACCCATCTCTTGGAGAGGTGAGCCGCAGCGTGCGCCGCGCTCGGGAATCATTTGATTAGTAGATTTGACCCCCAATCCATTCCCTTTGATGAGTGTCAAGCAGGGAGGCATTGGGTCCCATTTTTTACAGTCTTTGGTATGACCCGGCCGGGGATTGAACCCCGACCTCCCAGTTTCAGGGCGCACACTCTAACCACAAGGCCACTGAGCTGGAGTGGAGTGGGGCTGGGACGTGGGAAGGAAGGAAATGGGACTGTCAATTCCATGTGTACATTATTGAAGACTAGTTAATTGGATCCTTCTGCTGTGGGCCGACAACCCTACAAGACGTTGGTGTGTGTGTAGCATTCATGTGCATTGTGGTTGATTAATGTAACACCCAAACACACCTGTGAACAATCTAGAATGTAGCACAGGTGTTTAACTGTAGGGGCAGCGCTGCGTGTTTTGTATGAAATACAGTAGCGATGCAAACATGAAAACGTTACCCACAAATAGCGTTTAACGGGTTCTCCTGAGATTCTTCAGCCCAGCAGAGAGCAGCATCTTCATTCCTGACTCATTCACCATGTTGAGACTCACGTCCAATTCTCTCAGATGGAGGGAGGGATTAGAAGTTAGAGCTGAGGCCAGAACTTCACAGCATCTCTCTGACAACCGGCAGTTCTTCAGTCTAAATGAAGAATACAACCAGAGAGAGAGAGAGAGAGAGATTAAAACAAAACCCATATTTCTGGATAGAGAACCTATTTGCAACTAGCAGAAGAATATTTTTCATAAAACTGCAATTTCCATTGGCTCGTAAAAGCATAATTATTCCGACTGGGTTTTTAGTGTCCCGATACTGTATCGGTATCGGAAAAGTATCGGATCGGCCCTTATTTGTCATATCGGGTCATATCGGTATCGGCGAATATGCCAGTCTAACCACAGATCCCACACAGGGCTAAGGGGTTGACACTATGGCAGGTAAATAAAGGCATGTGGAGTTTGCTTTGGAGTTGCCCAAACTGCAAGTGCACGTTTGAGTGAGGAGTCTGCTATAAACACAACACGAGATATAGCTATAAACACAACATGAGATCACTACACTGGTATTCAGTATCGGTATCGGCTAACACAAAGTATAAAAATGCTAAATGAATCTGACCTGAGAATCTCCAGACAACAATGTGGGCTCTTCAGTGCGGCACAGATGAGATCCAGTCCAGAATCATTCAAGACGTTTCCACTCAAGTCTAGTTCTCTCAAATGGGACGGATTGGAGCTGAGAGCTGAAGCCACAACTTCAATGTGTTCCTTTTTGAGGCCACAGCCAACAAGTCTGTAATTACAGATTAAATGTAAAATCAGAGATGATCAAAACAGACCAAGTTCACTGTCAAGGAGGTTCCCTGTGGTGCTGTCTGAAATGTGTGTGTTTGGATACTTTTCTGTATAAGCATATAGCAGCAGTGCTAATTTAAATGTTCTCATAACTTTCCACTGTTCTCATTTGACTGGAATACAAACATTAAATTATGAAATTCACAACTTGTTGCTGCTCCACTATGACAGTGAAGTGATGACATGTTCTGTCAATAGATGAACAGCCTGTACGACCGCATGCCATTTGTTTATATATTTTGGTTCGCATTACAAAGTCCTATGTGAACGCTAACCAGACCTATTATGTAACGATGTAAACATTTTATCCTTGTTCCAGACCTTTAGGTGTGAAAGGCACCTTAACGATCTTCTATCTAGTTCTTCAGACATTAGCAGGATGTCGGTAAGAACAGAAGACAGAGAAGTGGAAAGCATGGAACTTGCATTTAAATGTAAGTAGGCTAATGTGTATATGTAATGACCAAGCTCATTGTTTAAAATACCCTCTGTACACCCCTTCACTAATGGTACGGTCCATTTCTCATTTGGTATAGTTCGTTTTCATTGTAGGAAAATCACACCAAATTGAAGTGAGAGGCGCTCTTATCATCAGACATCATCATAACGTAAAATAGACACTATGTCTATTTGCTCAGACACTATGACGTAAAATTCTCCATTCATTGCCAATGGGAATTTAATGTTTGTGTAGGACAAAGTGTGTGCACATACAGTACACTAAAAGCTGATAGGAGGGGCTAGCGCCCCTCAATAACTAATGAGACACTGGTAAATAGTACATAGAGGACTTTACTTGTTCTGTGTGGTCTATTCACAGAACACACACACGCGCACACACACTGAATTCATTATTAATTATTAATTAATTAATTATATGAGTGAAAGCTGCTCTAACATGATTATATTCTTATGACTACTAACCTGGCTATTTTGCAATTCCTCACAGCTGGGATCAGTCTCTGTCGTCCCCACTTTGATGTGTTGCATTTCTGCAGGTCCAACACCCCCAGAACCTCCTCTGACATCTGCAGCATTCTGACCAGAGCTGAATACTGGGTATCAGAGAGTTTCTTTCCTGACTCCAGGTACTGTTGGATCCCCTTGCTTACTGAGAGGGCCTTCATCTCCATCAGGCATTGGAAGATGTTGATACATCTGTCAGGAGAGCCACTGCAGGGATCCATCTCATTCAGGTTGCTGATGGCTCTCTTGATCTCTCTTAATTGAGAGACACTGTTCTCTGTCTGAACCAGCAGACCTCCTAACAGTCGCTGGTTGGACTGCAGTGAGAGACCATGAAGGAAACGGACGAAGAGGTCCAGGTGGCCATTTTCACTCTGCAGGGCTTTCTTCATAGCAGCCTTCAGGAAGTCGGACAGGGAGCTTTTGCAGTTGAAATCATCATTGTTCAGGAATGCCTTCAGGACCTCCATGTCTGTCTTTGTAAAACAGTCAAACAGGTAAACTGCAGCCAGAAACTCCTGGATGCTCAGATGAACAAAACAGTAGACGGTTTCCTGGAAGAATTTACTGTCTGGTTTGAAGATCTCTGTGCACAGTCCTGGGCCATCTATAAAATCAACTTGACATCTCTCCAGGTCTTCTTGGTAGAAAATGATGTTGCCTTCCTGCAGATGTTCAAACGCCAGCCGGCCCAGCTTCAGGAGAACTGCTTTATCAGCCTCTGCAAGTTTCTGTTGTTTCCCACCATTTCCCACCAAGGTGATTAACCACCTTCTCTTTGTCTGAACAAACAGGAAGTGGCTGTAAATCCCAGCCAGGGTCTTGGGGAGCTCTCCTTTCTCATCCGTCTGCAACATGTGCTGCAGAACAGTGACAATGATCGAACAGTAGACTGGGGTTGCACACATGATGTAGAGGTTCTTTAATGATTTGATGTGTGAGATGATTCTCTCAGCTGAGTCAGCCTGCTTCTCATCTCTGCATCTCTTCTGGATGTACTTCACCATCGCGTCATCAGTGAACCCTCTCACCTCCGTCATCAAGTCAACTAAGCCATCAGGGATCTGTTTGGCTGCTGCAGGCCGTGTGGTTATCCAGAGGTGAGCAGAGCGAAGCAGGTTCCCTTTGATGAGGTTGACCAGTAGAACTTCCAGAGGGACAGCCTTGGTCAAATCATCAGAGCAGTCATGGTTTGATTCAAAGTCCAGCTTCAAGTGGCATTCATCGAAACCTTCCAGAACAAACAGAACTTTGAAAGGACTCTGGTCGTAGTTGGGGTTTCCTGACAGCTGCATCTTAGTGAAGATGTAATCAAGAGCTTCTTCTGGGATGCATTTGGTTGCGTCGATGCATTTGTGGATTAGCTGTGCCAAACTAATCTCTCGCCCCTTGAGCAAATTGAGCTGGCGGAATGGGAGCACGAATATGAGATGGTGATCTTGATCTTTTTTATTTGCCCAGTCAGAGAGAAACTTGTGTACGAGAAACGTTTTCCCAACTCCTGCGTCGCCAGTGGACATCACTGTTCTTATGGGTTCGTTTGGTCGAGAAGGGTGTTTGTAGATTTGACTGAGTTGGACATTCTGGCCTGCATTCTTCCTCTCCATCTGTGTGACCGGTTCACTGCTGATCTTTGTTTCATCCATATGTGTGACGGTGAGACGCGAGTAACATTCTTTAAAATCCTTCTTGTCCTCCCTTGGTACTGCCCCTATAGGTAAACATGCAAATGGTTCCCTAACCTTTGTTTGGAGCATGTCTTGGTAGTGTGTAATAGGATGTGCACCTGTTCGTGTTTTCACCAGGACAGCTGTAAGGAACAAAGTATTTATTTTAGATATTGAGAGAAGTTAGCAGAAAGGCACATTATTGTTAACATAACAGGGAAATGATTGGCAGGATTTGTTTACATGATAAATAACACCATGTTATGACTTTTATGTTTTATTCTAAGATATTTTACACTTTCAAATATTTAATGCCATAATGGAAGTCAATGAGACAAGGAGTATTTCATCATAGTGATGTCACAGATATAACTGAAGTTTCCAATACTTCAGATCTTCAACAGAACTTATACATGCTTCATGCAGACTCAGTGTTTGAATATGACTAATTCAATGTGTTTGTTATTTAATAGTCATGTAGCCATGTGCATTAACTGGGGGGGTCCTTCCCATTACATCTGTTAGATTTTTCTTTCTGTGCAATCCACAGAAATCAGTGTTGTAACATGGATTTTATTATAAATTGTCCTATTCTACACTACCATTGTATGCTCTATTTTGCTTTATGACACACACACGCGCACACACAGTGTTAACTTGTCTCTTCATCTACCTTTGGGTGTGTTCGGAAAGCTGTCCACTAGATCAGAGTTTTCCAAACGCTGGTCCAGTAATAATGCAGTGACTAGATCATTCCTGCCGATCTTCTCCAGAACATTATTCAGGATCTGATCTGCATTACTGGTGTATGTCTGCACGATCAGATCCACAGTCTGCGTCCTGCCAGCGTTCTCCAGAAGGCACTTAGGGATCGGCTGGAGACCTTCCAGGTTTCCAGGTTGTTCAAGTTGCCACTGGAACTTCTCAAACTCCTCCTTTCTCAGATCCTCCAGAATCTCCAACATGCGGCCCTTAGGTGTCTCCATGGTTGAGTCTTGGTAGAAACAGAGGATCCACAGAGTCAGACAAAACTGCTTTTCATCCCGAACAATTCTGTGCCCAACTGAACAAACTGACACCAGAATTTGACTGTATAGGCTATGTGTTGGGGAATAAGGCATGAGGCAACTAGCTGCTTTTGTATCAAACCGTTTCTTCAGTACTGTCATTGACATTGTCCGTTAAAATGCAGGATGTGCATTAAGTACAGGTGTTGAAATGGAGATTTTTGTGACTATCAACTGGAGGGCAGAGCATAGAGTCCAGGACTTTTGGTCACTTGTGAGCAGAGAGAAGTATCCCCTGATTGTGTCATGTGCACTTAAGCTGCATGCCTATGGCTCCACTTACTTTTGTGAAATATTTTTTTCACAAATGAAAATAATTAATTGAAGTTTATCACTTGTATGACTGACTCACATCTTAATGACTGCCTGTCTGCACATGTGCTCTGCATTGCATGTTGGCTTACTGCAGCAGTGGCTGTTTTCTGTATTTGGAACATTGTGTACGGTAACTAGTTCAAGTGCAATTACTTACCATGTATACATTTTGGAAAATGGCTGCCATGGTCACAGTACAAATCTAAATAGTGCCACTGTCTTCCTCATCATTGAAAATGTAGGATTAGTCACCAGAATGTTTAAAATATGTTGGAACTACACCTGAGGCCAGACTGTGATTAATTATCAGTTGAACATTTTCTCCAATAGTCTGCCAAACTTCCTTGAAGAGGCGCGGTGGGACAATGTCAGTAGGGCAAGATGCAGGTTTTAATTGAGAATCATTTTTTCCAAGGTGGGAAGGTGACACAGGCTTAAGGTAATTGAACATGGCAGAGAAGGTAACAGTTATCGAAGGATAGGGCATTCTAATCTGGGCTCTGAGGCAATCTTGTCAACAAAAGTGTCAATGAGTTCAAATAGCTTTTAACCCTATATGCACACACTCTTCACCTACCTTCGTAAATGTGTGGAAACCTCTCCACCAGATCATTCCTGTCAATGTTGTTCAGAACTTTCACCATGATCTGCTGAGCTTCATTGCAGGAGTATCTCTGCACCATCAGATGGGCGATGGTCCGCTTGGCCGTCCTCCCCAGAGGTCTCTTTGGGATTGGATCGAGGCCTTCGAGGATGTCAGGGTGACGCAGATGGAACTTGAAGATCTCAAACTCAATGTCTTCCAGCTTATCCAGAGTTCTCAAGATGTGTTCCGCAAGCGGCTCCATGGTAGGTTCCTGGTACAAAACAGAAGCCGTTAAAATGTCTCATCCCGTCTCATCTGTGAATGGATCATGGTTAGGTCTGGGGTTTGTTCATGGTTATGGCTCAGTCAGTGACATGCCTATCTTTATATAACTAATAGAAATCACACCTGTATGAAGTGAGGGGCGCTCTTATCATCATACATCATCATGGCGTAACATGACGATTTGCTCAGACATGACATAAATTCTCCCTTCATTGTCAATGGCATTTAATGTTCTGAGCCGATTTGCTCATGCTGACATACATGACGTAAATTATCCTTTCATTGTCATTGGCAAATATGACACGGACGGAATTGGTGAAAAGTGACCTCGTATGATACCAAACTTGGGGCTTTGATTGGCTGCAAGTTGTGAGGGAAACAATAAGAATTGATTAATAATCATTGTGCTCCCATACTCACAGAGTAAGATAGGCGCCTGTGCATGTGATGTGTCCAGACTCTCCGTAGGAATGTCAGGATGTTCCCCATTTTGATTTCTTCCTGGCTTCTTCTGCTGCTTCTGTTGACAACAAGTGACCACATCAACATCAACAGTGGACTTCATGACTTCAGACTGTGATTGTGTCCATGTGCCCAATGAAACACTAATATATTTATTACCCATTACTAGTTACTTTAAAAAGTAATATAATTACTTTACACGTTACACTTTGGGGCGACTCACACCTTCGCATATAGCATACAACATTGATGCATGCTAGATGTATGAAAGGGTTTGTTTACATCTTGCCCCAATGCATTTCCAATGGAAGTCACATGGTTTGACACAACATTTGTGTTGTATGGCTTTCGGCTGTCAGGCCTTAGCCATAAGTAACTAGTTACCAGAGTTGGGAAGTAACAGATTACATGTAACGCCGTTACGTAATCAGAGTAAAAAATCTAATCTTGATTACAGTAACACGGGGGTAGGCCTATAGTAGCGGGGATTACAGGCTTGATTACATTCTCCCCTTCCCCTCATCAATTTTAGGTCTACAAATAAGTTAAAACACCAAACAATAAAAGAATCAAGTTGAAATAGTATGCATGGCACATGATCAGGGGCTGCGCTGTGTAGCTGCTGCTGCTCATATACAGTATGCACAGTGGGCACACGAGCAGTGTCGGTCCCATGCAGCACCATTGGTTGTGGAAAAGTATACGATACCGTTCAAACGGCACTTACCAGTAGTACAGTAATAAGTCTCCATAGAAAACCAAGCGTTAATTACCTGTTGGGTTTGTGGGTGCAGTCAGTCTGAAGAGGGTTGTAGTGGTGAGCTGCAGCGATGGTCCAGGGCAGTCCACTATGGTCCAAGACAGTCCACTATGGTCCAGGATAGTCCACTATGGTCCAGGGCAGTCCACTATGGTCCAAGACAGTCCACTATGGTCCAGGATAGTCCACTATGGTCCAGGACAGTCCACTATGGTCCAAGACAGTCCACTATGGTCCAGGACAGTCCACTAGTCCAAGACAGTCCACTATGGTCCAGGACAGTCCACTGTCCAAGACAGTCCACTATGGACCAGTAAAGTGTCAGTAGTTGAGTTGGAACTGCTGTCTTCACTGTAACAGCTGTTAATGAACACAACACATTCTCAGTTTAGATCGTGATTGGTTGAGAACAACGGCAGGGTGTGGCCAACGCATGCATCCAGCCATTCATATTATGCAGAAATAACCCGTTTTACTGGATAAAACCCTACCTTGGGTCAAGGAGACAGGGCATAACCCCCCCTCTTCCCCATTCTGCATAGGGCTGCAGTGTCTCGGGTATAGAGCGTCGCAGTCCCGCCCCCTTTCATGACAATGCCAGGCCCAGGAAATAGTTTCCAATGTATTTTTCCCATAGACATTTCAAAACGTATTTATTTAAAGACCTTATAAGCGTCGTACAAAGCCAACTCTTGTCGTGACAAATCATGACAACAAACACAATATTTTGGACCAAACAAATAATTACAAAGAAGAAAAACAACAAAAAAAGTGTTGTAACCTGCCGTTTTCTTCTTCTTTCTAATTATTTGTTCAGCCCGAAAAATTGTGTTTGTTGTCATGATCTTTCACGACAAGAGTTGGCTTTGTCCGCGGCGTAAACGTCTTTAAATAAATACTTTCTGAAAAGTCTATGAGGAAAATGAACGGGGATTTCTTTTCCGGGTCTATCGAGGGGACGGGACTGCGACACTCTATAGAGTGGCATATGTGTAGAACAGCCGGATGGGAACCGTGAGGTTACCAGTTTGATCCTAACGGCACGCGGACGCCACAGGTGATTTTTAACCCGCAGCACATGTCAGACTTTTGGTATGTTGGATAAACGTCTGCACCCCGAGTTAGGGTTCAGAGTCCTTGAGCAAGACTCTGAACCCCTAATTGCTCTCGATGTGCAGGTTGGTGCCTTGCATGGTTTCCTCCGGCATCGGTGTATGAATGGGTGAATGTAATGCACAATCTCTGCAAAGCACCTTGGATAAAGTCGCTATATAAATGCACCATTTACCCTGGGGTCCTTCATTTTCAATTAAATTCATCATCAATCCAACCAATAGGATTCACCACCTTTTCGAGGTGGTGAATCGACCGGCACCCGCCCCTATAGAGGGCGGGTGCCGGTTGAGAACCCCTGGTCTAGAGTCAGTGTTGTTTTCGTCGACTAAAACTAAGACGAATAATGTTCGTCGACTACATTTTTTCACTGACAAACTAAATGGAAACTAAATGAGAACTAAGCTATGATGACTAAAACTAAGACTAAATATACTGACAATTTCGTCAACAAATAAAAACTAGACTAAAATGTAAGGAAGGGACTAGTCACTAGTGGACAAGAGATCTAGTAGAAGTCATTTTACAAATAGCAGATCTACAAGCACACAACGCGTCGCGCTGCGACGCGTTGTGAGCTTGTAGATCGGCTATTTTCAGCAAGTGTAAAATCAGCCATTATGACGGCATAAGTCGACTAAATCAACCGTAGATTTAGTCGACTAAAATCTCATGATATTTAGTCAACTAAAACTAGACTAACATTCCAGGTGATTAAAATGTTACTAAAAGTAAATGGAAACTTTTCAAGAGACTATGACTAAAACTAGAAATTTGCTGCCAAAAACAACACTGTCTATAGAGTCTAGACCAGGGGTTCTTAACCCGTGGGTCGCGACCCGCCAAATTATTTTGGGGGGGTTGCCAAAATATATATTTTTAAATGTTTTTGTTTGTTTTTGCAACTGAATGGCTGGAACATGGAAATGAATACATAGTACACATATAGTACATGCATAAACTTTTCTTAATGGTTTCAGTATAGCATTGTTTTGCTATACTGTTTCCTAGTTTTGATTGTAAACCCAAACATTGATGACAAAAGTGATGACGCAAATTGTGATTGGCCGGAATGAGATTATGTATGATGATAGGAGGCTCACTTCACATGTGTGTGATGTTTTTTTATTTTATTTTAAAAGGGCGCATATACACCGCAATAATCACATCCGCGCAAAATTTGCGAATGGCAGTGTTGTTACATTACATTACATTACATTACAGTCATTTAGCAGACGCTTTTATCCAAAGCGACTTACAATAAGTGTATTCAACATAGGTAGGGAACAAAAACTACTAATCACCAGAAGTCTTTAGTGCATTTTCTGCAAAAACAAGCAACCAAGAGTATACCTAGCGCTAAGGTAAAAGTGCAATATATCAGCTACCTATTTCCTTAAACAGATGAGACAAAATAGCTAAATCAAATGAGCATGAGCTAAAACAATTAAGTGTATCGACTAAACAAGATCCAATAAACAATACAACAATAGAAAACAAGCGTTCGTACAACTAGTTAACAACAAGTAGGTCAGGCAGAGAGGAAGGGTAGTGTCTCCTGAAGAGGTGGGTTTTCAACCTGCGGCGAAATATGGGCAGTGACTCTGCTGTCCTAACATCAGTGGGAAGTTCATTCCACCACTGTGGGGCCAGAACAGAAAAGAGTCGTGACCGTGTGGATCGGCCAGAAGGACCCTTGAGTGACGAGGCAATCAGTCGCCCCGAGGTGGCAGACCGAAGTGGTCGGGCAGGGGTGTAGGCATCGACCATAGCCCGGAGGTAGGAAGGAGCTGTTCCTTTCACTGCCCTATAGGCTAACACCAGGGTTTTGAACTGGATGCGAGCCGCTACGGGGAGCCAGTGTAGAGAACGGAGAAGGATGGTTGTGTGGGAGAACTTGGGGCGGTTGAACACCAGACGAGCCGCAGCTTTCTGAACAAGCTCCAGAGGTCTGATGGCAGATGCCGGAGCACCAGCAAGGAGGGAGTTGCAGTAGTCCAGGCGGGAGATGACGAGAGCCTGGATGAGCACCTGGGCTGCCTTCTTGTTGAACACATACACAGCTTAACATCAGGAAAGTTATACACTACTTAGTGGCAGCGGTGGCCGAACGGATTGCGGAGCAGTCTTGATACCGGAAGGTCGCCAGTTCGAATCAGCGGTCCGACACGTTAAAATTACCACCGCTGAAGTGCCCTTGAACAAGGCATTGAACCACTACGATGAAATGTTCTATGAGCAGGGCCTGGCTGGAAACAAGTTCTTGAGCTTAGCCCAGAGACCCTGGGTAAATATAGTAATCATTTCATTTCACCCGCCCAGGTGATGGGTGGACGGTCAGTATTGGCCCGTGTGTGTGTGTGTGTGTGTGTGTGTGTGTGTGTGTGTGTGTGTGTGTGTGTGTGGGGGGGGGGAAGGGGGCAGTATTGGCTCCTGTGTGTGTGTGTGGTGGGGGGGGGGGAAGGGGGCAGTATTGGCTCCTGTGTGTGTGTGGTGGGGGGGGGGGGAAGGGGGCAGTATTGGCTCCTGTGTGTGTGTGGTGGGGGGGGGGGGAGGGGGCAGTATTGGCTCCTGTGTGTGTGTGGTGGGGGGGGGGGGAAGGGGGCAGTATTGGCTCCTGTGTGTGTGTGGTGGGGGGGGGGGGAAGGGGGCAGTATTGGCTCCTGTGTGTGTGGGGGGGGGGGGAAGGGGGCAGTATTGGCTCCTGTGTGTGTGTGTGGGGGGGGGGGGGGGGGGAAGG
The DNA here is from genome assembly GCF_951216825.1 of Electrona antarctica. Classification (NCBI taxonomy): domain Eukaryota; kingdom Metazoa; phylum Chordata; class Actinopteri; order Myctophiformes; family Myctophidae; genus Electrona; species Electrona antarctica. The sequence goes on along the minus strand of NC_136801.1, from coordinate 35,644,068 downwards.
GGGCAGTATTGGCTCCTGTGTGTGTGTGTGTGTGTGTGTGGGGGGAGCCCCCCTCCCACTGTCACAACGTGTCGCGCTGCGACACGTTGTGAGCTTGTAGATCAGCTATTTTCGGCACACGCACGAGAATATAAATCAGGCGTTTCAGTGCCTTCACGGCCACAATACATTTTAGTCGACTAAATCAGCTGTAGATTTAGTCGACTGAAATCTTATGATATTTAGTCAGCTTAAAACTAGACTAAAGCCAACACATTACAGATGACTAAAATCAATTGGAATTTGTATTCAAAAGGGAATGTGACTACGCCAATGTGACTCTTTTTTATTTATTAATTTTTTATCCAAAATAAGTTAATAGCACAGGCAGACTCTTCACATACTAGAGCATGTCTGAAATAAATGTCAGAGCTGAAATCGACATGTAAATATGAAATAAATGCTTAAACATGTAGCTAGGTGTAATGTTAGAGTCCACAGAAGACATGTAAATATGAAATAAATGCTTAAACATGTAGCTATAGGTGTAATGTTAGAGTCCACACAAGTGAACCTTTCAAGCCTGTTTTCTCAACTCGCTGTTTCTCTGCAAGACATTAACCTATAAGCCATATCTCCAAAACTGGTGGGTCAAACTGAACAACCAACATGTCAATTTGAAGCTATGATTCCATGACATGAAAAGGCAAAAAAAGAAAGAAAGAATAAAAAATCAATGACTTATGCTGCATTCACATGGGGTCAGACAAGCGGTAGACGGCAGACCGGAAGTCATTTTATTGGACGGGAGCAGGACGTTAAACGGAACAGGACGGCCCTGCAGCCAGAACCGGCGACGGTAACAGCAGACGGCATCGATGTTAAAATATTTAAAGTTTTTACCGTTCTGTGCTGTCCAGCAAGTTTTGCCGTTTGCCGTCTACTGCTTGCCTGATTCCATGTGAATGCAGCATTAGCCTCGGTCAGAAACGGTCACCAAATGTAAATGTGTGGCGCGGTCCAGGCTGCGTCTCTTTAATGTAAATGTGTTGCTGTGTGTGGTGTGGTCCATTTCATGTAAATGTGTGGTGTGGTGCGGTGTGTTTAGTTCACGCTCTTGTGGTTCTGTGCATAGATATTATAAGAAATAGATGCCTCACTGGCCGTTGCAGTTCATTGGAGCGACGTGTATCCCAATGAAGGCGGAAGTGCAGTGCTGAAGGTTTTTTCTTTTTTTTTAAACAAATCTTTATAACAGTCATGACAATATACATTACAATACAAAAAAAGACAAACAAACAAACACAAACAACAAAGTTATTAACAATACAACATCAGAGCCAGGGGGGATTAGATTACTAACAGAAAACATTAAAGAGTGAACACAAAGCAACAGTTCTCCGCAGCTTTCTTATTTAGAAGTGCTGAAGGCATTTGCTGAAGGCGACTGCCCAAGTGACGTCACTCATGCGACTCCTCCATGTCTCTCGCTGTCACTCAAGTGACTACTGGCCAATCACAGCGCGTCTTTTCCGGGACTTATGTTGCTTCCGCTAATGCTTTGCAAGGAATGTCGGGAAAATTGTGCCTTCAATGGTGACACGCGCCTCAGAGCCGGAAAGGCCGTCTACGTATATATGTCTATGGTTCTGTGGAGGTGCTTAGCGTTAGTCCGATGTCACTCACACTCACAGTGACATTTTTTTTTTGCGTTTGACTGCAAGTCATTCCTGTAATTAGCATCATTACTAACAGGTAATCCTGGTCTCCTCTCCTCTCCGAATAGCTCTCCTCTCCTCTCTGTTATCAAAATGTGGTTCGGGGGCCTCCTGAGGTCCCTGATGGGTCCCCATGGGGTCCAACACTGGTTATTGAAGCGTGCACGGCTGCACGCACACACACACAAACGCACACATGCAGATGTACCCACACACGCACAGGCACACATGCACAGTGCACACGCACAGACGGTGTGCACGCACATGCTAACCATTTTTAATGTAACTGAGTGTAACACATGTAACCAAATTGACCATTACATGTCTGTATCTCTGAGAGTGACGTGTACAACACATGTAACCAAATGGACCCTTACAGGTCTGTAACTCAGAGTGTACAGATGAAACAAAATGGAACCCTTACAGGTCCAACACTGGTTATCGAAGCGTGCACACACGCACACACACATGCGCACATTGCACACGTGCACGCACGCAGACGCACACACACGTGTAACCAAATGGATCCTTACAGGTCTGTAACTCTGAGAGTGTGCACATGGAACCAAATGGACCCTTACAGGTCTGTGACTCTGAGAGTGTGCACTGCACATGGAACCAAATGGACCCTTACAGGTCCAACACTCTTTTTTTGTTATTCATCGAATGAAATGTGGGAGAGGGAAAGTTTAAAAAATCATAATTTGAAAATGTTAGTTTTGTGCTTCTGTGTTTTTCTTCTTTATATATTACTTTACTGTTGAAATGTAAAATTTACATTTCAACGAATGGACCTGCATGTAAATGACAACACAAAAACTAAGGCACTTGTGTGGTACTTCTGGTTTACCGGAACGGGGTTCAACTCCCTGCAGTGCTCTACTCAATTTGTTGTATTTACATTTTTATTTTCTGCACATTGTGTTGCCTTTTGATAACCACCAGGTTCTTTACTGTGTTTGTACTCCCTACACTTAGGTTACCAAGTCTATTCATTTATTGTCTCCACCAGGCCAAAGGCATTGGGAGAGAGTATGTTTTGCACTCCGTCCGTCCGTCTGTGAACAGCTAATCTCCGGCACCGTTAACCCGGTCTATGCCAAATTTTGCACACACTCCCTGGATGCCAACGATGAACCTCTGCCCCAAAATTTCCAGAACGGCCTGTTATAGCGCCACCAGGAGGCCGCTTTGTGCAAAACAAGTTTTTGGACAGTACACCTACAGATTTTGTCCAAACATCACGCAAATTGGTACACAGTCTCTCTAGAGCCATTCAACGAAACTTTCAGATTTCTCAGACTCCATCCTGATTGGCTAAGATTGGCTTCCAAAGTTCGCAGGAGTGCTCAGTTTCAAACAAAATGCTGCAAATCATGAACACATCGTGTGATTTCTGTGAAATTGCGCACGCACATTCCCACTAGGCCGAGGAAGAAATGCCATGTGAACATTTTCAACTCAGCCTCATGGTGGCGCTATAACTGGCCAAAAAGTGTTTTTAACTCCAACTGCACGGATTTGTGGATAACTTTGTATGCCAACTCCCTAGAGGCCAAGGAAAAACCTTTGCCTGGATTTTTTTACATCTGCTCTTTGGAGGTCTGTGGAGACCTGTGCCCAGAAGGGCACTTTTTGTAGTTATTTCTGTTCACTAGAACTAGAACCAATAATTGTCTCCACCAGGCCGAAGGCATGGGGAGAGAGTATGTTTTGCACTCCGTCCGTCCGTCCGTGTGTGTGTGTCCGTCCGTCCGTCCGTCCGTCCGTCCTTCCGTCCTTCCGTCTGTGAACAGCTAATCTCCGGCACCGTTAACCCGGTCGATGACAAATTTTGCACACACACTCCCTGGATGCCAACGATGAACCTCTGCCCCATAATTTCCAGAACGGCCTGTTATAGCGCCACCAGGAGGCCGCTTTGTGCAAAACAGGTTTTTGGACAGTACACCTACCGATTTTGTCCAAACATCACGCAAATTGGTACACAGTCTCTCTCAAGCCATTCAACAAAACGGGTCTTTCAGATTTCTCAGACTCCATCCTGATTGGCTAAGATTGGCTTCCAAAGTTCGCAGGAGTGCTCAGTTTCAAACAAAATGCTGCAAATCATGAACACATCGTGTGATTTCCGTGAAATTGTGCACGCACATTCCCACTAGGCCGAGGAAGAAATGCCACATGAACATTTTCAACTCAGCCTCATGGTGGCGCTATAACTCGCCGAAAAGTGTTTTTACCTCTGACTGCACGGATCTGTGGATAACTTTGTATGCCAACTCCCTAGAGGCCAAGGAAAAACCTTTGCCTGGAATTTTTCACATCTGCTCTTTATAGCGCCACCAGGAGGCCGACATATGTAAAACACATTTTCTAATATTACTCCTAAAGATTTTATCCAAATTTCACGCAAATCGGCACACATGCTCTTCATAGTCATGTGATCAAGACGGGTTTGTTTGATTTCTCATAATCCACCCTCATTGGCTACGATTGGCTTCTAAACTTTTCAGGAGTAGCCCGCTTTGTACCAGTTTTGTACAAATCGCCACAACTACTCAACGCAGCGTCCGATTGTGGTGAAACTGTGCATGCATATTCCCACTAGTCTTTGGAAGAAATGCCACTTGACAGTTTTCAAATCAGCCTCATGGTGGCGCTACAACAGGCCAAGCCGCGTCACACACACACACACACACACACACACACACACACACACACACACACACACACACACACTCCTATCCTCCTGGTGGAGACCTGTGCCGAAGAAGGGCACTTTTTCTAGTATTCACGTGTTTTCTTCACTTTTTTTCTAATGTGTGTACTTTGGACATGTGTAGTTGGAGACATTGTTATAGAAAATGTGATGCACACTTCCCTATTTGGAATAATTTTAAGGTGTAGGCCTATAAAACCCTTTTCCCAAGACTTTCTTTTATTAAAATACAAAAAAATAAAAAACTGACTTTGTTCCATGCAGTGAATGCAAAATGACTTGTTTCCATACTAGTGAGTAAAATTGCTTTACAGCATTGATGGTCTTTATTAAAGGCGGATGGTTAAACAAAAATGATTAAAGTTAAACGTGTTAAATTACAATAAAGGTACCCCCATCTCTATACAAAACACTGCCATGGTGTATGAAGATATATCGAGATGCAATTTTACAGAAATGTAATCATTTGTTTTGGTTTAATTGCATTTCATTTGCACAGGCTGTTTCTGATGAATCAGTGTGCACTGTGCGGCCAATCATATTCTATTTATTTCCCATGTTATTTCTCCTATATCAGTGTGCACTGCAGCAAGACAAGGTTGACTGATGCCAAAACCTTGTGCAGCAGCGGCTGTAACAATTAAAAATCACACCTTTGTGAAGTGAGGGGCGCTCTTATCGTATATCATCCCTTCATTGTCAAAGGACAAGGACAAATGTAGGACAAATGTAGCCGATGTTTTTTGTGCCACAATAAGGCACGAAGTGGATAGGTAAAAAGGTAAGAGCCGATGCGGTGCTCGTCTACATATGACGTAAATTCTCCATTGTCAATGGGAATTTAATGTTTGTGTAAGACAAATTGTTCAAAAACATTCCACATTTGTCACTTTTTTCCTATATTTGTTTTGTTGAAAATATCAGATCTACAAGCACTGGGCTTGTAGATCTGATAAATAATAACAGATCTATGACGAGTCGATGCTGGAAATAGTGCAGTAACAGTTGCTTGTTTTGGGGCTTGTTTTCATAGACCTGGTTGCTTATTTCTCCCACAAGATATGGCAACACTGGGAGTAGACCAAATGAATTCATCTCAGAGAGAGTGGATGAGAACAATGAAACAAACAGCAGAGGAGAGACGAACAGAGGACGTTTTATAATAGACGTGTGCTGCAGTGCACAAACCTTTCTGTAACTTTGTGTCTGAGATTGTCTTTGCACGACAGTCTGCGTAAAGTTGTGAAAACAGCAGGATCAAAAAAGACTGTTTGCTTTGTGAGATAATGCTACGCTAGCCTTGTGGAATCTGGAAATCATAATTCTATCCATAATGTGTGCTACTGTGCTCATAGCATATGGTGATCTGTTTAGTTGGTCAGACTAGCTGGCTGGCTTAATTGGGGTCTGTCTTTGATATTCAAGGACCACCTGGGGACAGGGGTTGTTTTTACTGTGCCTTTTGTTTGAGTCCTGAGATCCTGATTCACACCTAGGGCAATCAAATGCTAAACATGGGTTCAAAGTGGCCACTCAACAAATGGCTGATCAATGCGTAAGCTGGGGTTGACTTCAGGGGAACAGTGAACACGCCTCTATTCTCACCTCTTGTCTGTGGAAATGTACTTAAACCGTTAGATTTCTATGTCAAATTGTCAGTTCTGTCCGAGGCCGAAAGGCTGAGGAGCCTATGCTATGCTATGCTATGCTGTGTACTTCGAAATAAACATCAAGGAACATCTTACTCTGTCTGCTGCCGTCTCACAATTATCTCAATGCTCTCCCGTTTTGGTTAAGTTTGTATGGTCTCGTGTCTGTCATAAGATACGACAGATGGTGCGCGATCCCGACCTTCATGGTGTTTACACCAGTTAGGAGAAGAATCGGCGGCTTTTTTATTCAGTCTAATCAGCGAGTTTTTGTGGAAGACGACAGCGACGGGTTCCAGCGGAACGAGGACGAGGATGTCGACGGACCACCGCGATGAGGAGTGTTGCGCAGCGGCGACGTGCGTCACTATCCAGCCAGTGCACGGGGTGGACAGAGGAGCGGTCGACGAGGAGCAGCAGCCTTCACGGGGGCCTGGCTTCGGTCATCATCTCTACGCAGGGGACGGCGAGCAGGGGGGCGATGCAGCACGGCGCGGCACGGGGACACCAGCGTTCCAGGGGGAGAGGGGATCGCTCATCCCGACGGGGTGAGGCGACCACTCGACGCTTGGCGCGGCGGTTTCCACTTTCGGGGATTCATTTCGAGGTGGACAGGAGGACAGTGTCAAACAGCGGCCGTGTAGTATGCGGTGTACTGATCACACATTGCACGCACGACACGTGCCGAAGAAGGGCGCATCTCCGTGGCGATGGCTTGGCTTTCCATGGCCGACTGACGACACAAGCTGAGGGCCTTGCGGGCCTACGGGGTCTGTGATGAAGATGTTGCTTTTCTTTCTCGTTTTCCCATCTCTGTTGTTTCAGAGCTGGGAGGGGGGGAGATGATGATGAGATGATTATGAGAGCTTTCAGCGAGAACAGCGGTGAGCATTTTCTCAACTTGGTCCGTGGCTGAAGCGAACTTTGAGGTAACGGAATGCAGCAAACAGAAGATTTTCCTTTGTTCATACGGAGGGGAGATGCACTTTCCTTCTCTCTGTTTTCAAAATTGTGCGTCGTGTTTGTTTCAACATGAAAAAATAGGCCTCATGTTGGTATGTTTTGTCGTATAATTAGGTAAGTTGGTTCATAAGTAGCCTAATTGTGAATCAAATAGGTGTTTTCCTAGAGACGTGAAGAGAGTATTAATTAGTTAAATATTGCTTAAACTCTGGCCTGTTAATGTATTTTCTTATTATGGTCAGGATAGGTCTGGAGACTTACTTTGATTTTGGTCCTGTGAAACTCCAAAGAGAGAGTTTCATGTGATTTGGTGTGTATGTTCTATATACCTTAGTGGAGCAGAGTTTTATTTAAAGCATTATAAACGTATAGATATGTTATGGCACGTCCTAAATTTCCTGAAAGCGGCAATGTCTTGTTTAAACGTCAGCTAATTGTAACTTACTAATCATTTTCCATTATCCATTGTTTAAGATACTTGTCAGGATAGTGCAATTGGCAGTCGTTTGGTGCCGACAGTGTTAAAAGTCAGGATAGTGATTCAATTACAGGGTAATTAATTGGTAGTCGTGTAGTGCCGACAGTGTTAAAGAGGGTTTAATTTGACTCTGCCATAAGAGTTTGAAATAACGCAAAGAGAATCCTCCACTGATACGAAATTGTATTTGAACTTACTGTAATGGAAACCATTTATGAATTATCCACTGATACGAAATTGTATTTGTACTTACTGTAAATGAAATCATTTATGTCGAGTTTTGTAATCTTGAATGTCTGTTTGAAAACCATGTTGGGGTAAAGCTGCTATTCTGGTGTCTCGAATGTATTGTTAACTTGAGGATCAAGGGGGGTGGAAACTGGTAACTGGTAAGAATTATGGTTCCATATTTTTTTATATGACATATATGTCATAAGGGGGGTTATGTGGAATCTGGAAATCATAATTCTATCCATAATGTGTGCTACTGTGCTCATAGCATATGGTGATCTGTTTAGTTGGTCAGACTAGCTGGCTGGCTTAATTGGGGTCTGTCTTTGATATTCAAGGACCACCTGGGGACAGGGGTTGTTTTTACTGTGCCTTTTGTTTGAGTCCTGAGATCCTGATTCACACCTAGGGCAATCAAATGCTAAACATGGGTTCAAAGTGGCCACTCAACAAATGGCTGATCAATGCGTAAGCTGGGGTTGACTTCAGGGGAACAGTGAACACGCCTCTATTCTCACCTCTTGTCTGTGGAAATGTACTTAAACCGTTAGATTTCTATGTCAAATTGTCAGTTCTGTCCGAGGCCGAAAGGCTGAGGAGCCTATGCTATGCTATGCTATGCTGTGTACTTCGAAATAAACATCAAGGAACATCTTACTCTGTCTGCTGCCGTCTCACAATTATCTCAATGCTCTCCCGTTTTGGTTAAGTTTGTATGGTCTCGTGTCCATAATAAGATACGACAGCCTCAAGTACAGTCCGTCTATACAAGTGAATAGAAAGTTTAACGTGAACCGAACCAGTTGGTCGCCGTTTGGATGGACAGTCCTTTTCAACCTGAAGACACAAAGAGGACAACCCAGATAGAGCTTTGAGCAACCAGGGCTTCACTCAAAGTTCCTCTGGCAACGTGGAATGAGATTGAGAAGGCAGTGAGTGGACTGAAATGCCACATTAAAGGTTTGGTTTCTCACATTCATTTTTCATTCCTTTTTCTTTTAGCAGGGGGCGGACTTGTAAGAAATCAGCAATATTTGGCTTTTGGTGACTAGTTTCTGAATTTTGGTGTGGTGTTAGGTATGGGTTTTCAAAAAGCTGTGCAAACGCATTGGGCGCGCCCCCTAGTAGTCTTGGATACGTCCACGATGGAGCTGTCGGGAGCTTAAAATGCCTATGGTTTCATTGCAAACCGACCACTAGGGGGCGAGCAAAATAAGTTTGCAATGTTTTTTGAAAACCTTATGACCATACCTAACAGCATGCCAAAATTCAAAAAGCAGTTACCAAGTGCATAATTGTTATGATTTTTTACGTGACACTGCCGGGAGCTAAAATGCATATAAACTGATTAATGTAAAAAATTATAACAATTATGCACTTGGTAACTGCTCTTTGAATTTTGGCATGGTGTTAGTTATGGTCATAAGGTTTTCAAAAAACATCGCAAACTAATTTGGCTCGCCCCCTAGTGGTCGGTTTGCAACTTTGGAATGAAACAGGCATTTTAAGCTTGCGGCAGCCATCGTGAACGCCATCTTGAAAACGATCCCTTTCAAGCAAGGGGCCAGTGAGGTAGCCTGGTTAATAAACCAGACCGAATCAGCCGTTGGCAAAAAAAAGTTGCCTACCAGCGGATTTCGGTCTGGCGAGGCTCAGTAGCACGCCTCTTTCCTACAATCGAGAACAGGTCGGACCAATCGGGACACGGTATGCAATATGGGCGGGCTTTGGTACAGTGACGTTCAATGCTTGAGACCTTTGACTGACAGTAGCTCTGACCAATTGCGTCAAAGAGAAAATGTTTGAACCCGCCCCCCGGGAAATGAAATCCAAGTGGAGCCAGCCCAGACTGATATACCGCGACAGTGTTGTGTGATATTAGTCTGGCTTATTAGCCAGGCTACCAGTGAGGCGCTCCAACGTTGAAGCACTGGGCCCTAGTGGTAAAAGGAAGGACAGGCGGACCCGTGCTTTAACCACTCCCTACGTCACCCATACGTCACCCCGGACCTCAAATTTGAGGTCCGGAGGAGGTACTTCCGGCAGTCTTCCGGGTGCTTCAAAATGCCACTGAGCAACTTCATCGAAATGAATAGCTTGGGGGCGGGGCTAGTGCTCCAGTTCGGTCTCTATCCTTTATATACTCTGCTTTCAAGTTGTTTGTTTTCCGTAAAATGTATGTATGTTATTTAGCACACCCAATGGTAACAGAATCCTTTCATTGCAAACCGACCACTAGGGGGCGAGCCAAATTAGTTTGCAATGGTTTTTGAAAACCTTATGCCCATACCTAACACCATGCAAATTCAATTCAAAAAGTAGTTATGAAGTGCATCATTGTTATGATTTTTTACATTTACATTTTAGCCACCGTGGACGCCTTCTTGAAAACTATGCCTTTCTGGTTGTTCGTTGTTCCCAAACTTTTAGTATGTTATTTAGCACACCCAATAGTAACAGAATCCATTGAAAAATCTCTTTTACAGAGATTAAAATAGGGTGCATTTTGCCAAAACACAGTTTATAGTTAAGGGACGCAATAAAACAACAACCTCTGCATCCACGACCACGGGATGCACTACGGTACTACTGTACTGTTTTTTATTCTAGTTTATTTTGCTAGCTTTAGTTATAATATCATTTCTTCTTCTGTTTTCTACATGAATATAAACACATTATAACCATATAAAATGAAATGGGAGTTAAATGCTGCAATTTGTAAAAATGGCAAAACATGACTCCTAGCGTCGTTGAAGTGGGACTCATAAAATGTCCCTGGGACTCATCTAAAAGACCATCCCTGCATCCCGGGACTCATTACATTGAAAACCTATTTACAACACTGCTTTTATCAATTATTTTGGTTTTCAACGATACCTATACGTATCTAATATTTGAGTCTGTGCAAACAGACCACTAGGGGCCGCACCCAACGCGTTTGCACAGCTTTTTGAAAACCTTATACCCATACCTAACGCATGTATCAAAATGACGGAGCGGTTGCGCAAAGACCCGCCCGACAGCACTGTTTAATGCAATTTATTTGTGCAATTTATGGGTAGACCTACTGTTGACTTTTACAACTTTGTCATGAGTAATTCAACAAAAAATACTTATAACTGTCTGGAACAAATAAATTGCATTAAACAGTGCTGCCGGGCGGGTCTTTGCACATCTGCTCCGTCATTTAGAATTAGGCATAGCCTACCTAACACCACACCAAAATTCAGAAACTAGTCCCCAAAAGCCAAATCTTTACAAGTCCGCCCCCTGCTATTTTTCGTTTTTCTTTTAGGTTTTATGACCTCAATTACACCTAAAAAAACCCCTGAACTGTGAACATTCAGTGGATTTTCTGTGGTCTGACGTTTTCTCTGGGGTTTGGAAGCATTTTGAGCTGCAATGAAAACAGGCAAAACAATAAAAACAGTGACATCTGCTGGCAAATCCCATTGACATATATGGAATTTGCAGGTTGTGACATCATAAACAGCAGGAAGATCAGAGCACTTGTTTGAGCCAGAAAACACCAGACCATCTACTGAATGTTCTGTAGTTCAGCTCAGAAAACCAATTTTTGTTTTTTACAAAAAGTACTTTTTTATGTCACCTGTAGCTCCTAGCCAGACCAACCTGAAGACCAGCCATACCTCAACCAGTGTGTGGAGCCCAGACTGCAGGTGAAGATGAACTCTCCAGACTCAGCCAGGGATGTTTCTATTAAACAGGAGGAACCTGAAGACATTTCTATTAAACAGGAGGAACCTGAAGACATTTCTATTAAACAGGAGGAACCTGAAGACATCTATATTAAACAGGAGGAACCTGAAGACATTTCTATTAAACAGGAGGAACCTGAAGACATTTCTATTAAACAGGAGGAACCTGAAGACATTTCTATTAAACAGGAGGAACCTGCAGACATCTCTATTAAACAGGAGGAACCTGAAGACATCTTTATTAAACAGGAGGAACCTGAAGACATCTCTATTAAACAGGAACCTGAAGACATTTCTATTAAACAGGAGGAACCTGAAGACATTTCTATTAAACAGGAGGAACCTGAAGACATTTCTATTAAACAGGAGGAACCTGAAGACATTTCTATTAAACAGGAACCTGAAGACATTTCAGTTAAACAGGAGGAACCTGAAGACCTCCCACAACTCAACATTCTGCACATGGTTGTGTGCAAAGAGGAAGTTTCTCCTGGACAGGAGAGGATCCCCAGTCTGCTCCAGGAGGAACCAGAGCCTCCACACATTAAAGAGGAACAGGAGGAGCTTAAAGAAGAACAGGAGGAACTACTTCAAAGACCAGAGGAACCTGATGGGTCAATGTTGACATTACTAGCAGTGAAAGGTGAAGTTGATGAAGACATCTCTTCACACTGCTCTGAAGTTGAACTCGAATCTGACACTGAAGTCACTGATGACAGTGGTGATTGGGGGGAGGCAAGTGGAGGTGTCGAGTCTGTCGACACTGTAGAAAGACCTTTCCAGTGTAAAATGTGTAACAAGAGTTTCAGTAAGTTGAAGACGCACCAGCGTATCCACACAGGAGAAAAGCCGTTTCAGTGTAAACAGTGTGACAAGAGTTTCAGTCACTCAGGTGACTTTAAGAGACACCAGCGTGTCCACACTGGAGACACGGCACACCAGCATCTCCACACTGGAGACAAACCTTTCCAGTGTAAACAGTGTGACAAGAGTTTCAGTTTGTTAGGTAATCTGACGGCACACCAGCATCTCCACACTGGAGACAAACCTTTCCAGTGTAAACAGTGTGACAAGAGTTTCAGTAGGTCAGATAGCCTGACGGCACACCAGCATCTCCACACTGGAGACAAACCTTTCCAGTGTAAACATTGTGACAAGAGTTTCAGTAGGTTAGGTCATCTGACGTCACACCAGTATCTCCACACTGGAGACAAACCTTTCCAGTGTACACATTGTGACAAGAGTTTCAGTCAGTTAGGTAATCTGACGTCACACCAGTATCTCCACACTGGAGACAAACCTTTCCAGTGTAAAGATTGTGACAAGAGTTTCATTCGGTCATGTGACCTTAAGAGACACCAGAGTGTCCACACTGGAGACAAACCTTTCCAGTGTAAACATTGTGACAAGAGTTTCAGTCTCTCTGGTGACTTTAAGAGACACCAGCTTGTCCACACTGGAGACAGACCTTTCCAGTGTAAACATTGTGACAAGAGTTTCAGTAGGGCAGCTGTCCTGAAGACACACCAGTTTGTCCACACTGGAGAAAAACCTTTCCACTGTAAACAGTGTGACAAGAGTTTCAGTAAGTTAGGTAACTTGAAGAGTCACCAGCGTGTCCACACTGGAGACAAACCTTTCCAGTGTAAACATTGTGACAAGAGTTTCAGTCAATTAGGTAATCTGACGTCACACCAGCATCTCCACACTGGAGACAAACCTTTCCAGTGTAAAGATTGTGACAAGAGTTTCAGTCAGTCATGTGACCTTAAGAGACACCAGCGTGTCCACACTGGAGAAAAGAAAAGTACTGCCGAAGCAGTAGGGCTTTAAGCAACTAGTCGACTATTCAACTAGTCTACTAGTAAATCCACTAGTTGACCTTGTTGGTACTAGTTGATAGTTGATATTTTTTTTAGGCCTCAAGATCAGCTAGATCAGGGGTTCCCAAACTTTTTTGGCCCAGGTACCCCTTGGGGGGAAGATTTTTTTCCAGGTACCTCCTCATCCTCGCAACACCGATAAGCATATTTGCAACCTTACATTTAGGCCCAGGCTACACGAATATAACCTGACTCCGCCAGATGGGGCAGCAGAGAGTCCCCCCTCCTGCTCCCATCTGGGAACTCTCAGGCAGACTTGATGCCCGGCCACAAAACGGCCTGGCCAATCAGCAGCAGCTAGAGGCGGGATAGCTGCTGCTGATTGGCCAGGCCGTTTTGTGGCCGGGCATGTCTGCCTGAGAGTTCCCAGATGGGAGCAGGAGGGGGGAACCCAGTGTACTCTCTGCTGCCCCATCTGGCAGAGTCAGGTTAACACGAATATGGATCTTTTGCTAAACGCAATTTTTTTGTGTGTTTGGGCCTTTCAGCCACAAGCAAACGGCGTTTTCGGCCACTCAAACGGAGGTTTTTGGAAACAGATAAATAAGTGAAAATCTTCGAAAATATCCGGATCAGTGGATCTGTGTAGTCATGCGAAACGGAGCTTTTGAGAAACGATGATGTCACTGCTTATTAGTGCATATCATTTTTACTATAATTAGGTGAGAAATGAAGCTTGTGCAGGCCTGCATGGAAACTACATGGATATCCAATTGTTCATGTTTATATATCACTGTTAACAACTTTAAAACGTATCACATGTTGCATCAACTGCAAAGGCTCTGCTCTGCTGCATCCAATAATACATATATCAGCCTACTAGTCCAGTGCGGACTGGTGATTTAATTTGTATTGGTGCCGAGTGCGAAGCTTGAACAATATATAGGTTAATTGCGGACCGCTACAGATAAACTTTTTTATTTTCTGTGCAGGACACCAAAGTGTAAGGGCCGATTCATACTCCTATTTTACCGCTGTAGTGCCGAAATGATTTCGGCTCGTCATACATTTTCAGTAGCACCGAAGAGCCGACTTTAGGACAGTACCCCCCCCCCCCCCCCAAACCTCAAATGACGTCACATTGTAGGCTCTACAGAGCCGAAACTACTTTTATTCGGCTCTAAAATAGGAGTATGAATCGTGCCTAAGACTAAACATTAAAGGAAGCAGCCCAATAGAAGCTCCTCATTGACACTTCTTGTCAACGCTTCCCTCTGGTCATTTCCCCTGTCATAATTGTATACATTGGAAGAGTGAGTCATTTCTACACCCACATTCGGGGAAAACATATGCAGTTAAAGGCAGGATTTCATGCAAAACAAAATATGTGGTATACCTTTTGAAATGCCCCTGTGGCCTATGTTATGCTGTGTTGTGCTGTGCTGTGATTTCTGTACGTTTTCTGTTTTGAATGTGTCTATGGAGTTAGCATTACTCTAAGTCTAATAGACCCCCAGGTGTGGTTAGAATATTGAAATGTCTTCCCTGTGTATTTTTGGTTTCTCAAAAGGCCCAATGGAGGCCCAGGTCAACTCAAAATGCCCAATGGAGGTAACTCGGGTGGCCCATCAAGGTTCTACAACTGAAATTGTTTGACTCATTTTTGATGAATTGAACAAGGTGGACCCTCTTGTAAACAAGTGTAATGCTTTATTGGGTCGTCCACTCACAGTTAACAGTCTTGTATTGAGTTGTGCTTGAATTGTACTGTAATTCTGCAAACTGTTAATAAATATTTCAAATCAATCAATCAATCAAAAAATTCATCGCATGTCTGCCACAAGAATAAAAATCAAAACAATTGTTAACATGATTATAATTCATATTTGAGTTCTGGCATGAACAGTAGCTGTGCCATGTTGTTATTCAAATGGTTTTTTTTCCACTTTTCTTTTAATTGCCCGGAACTATTTAATCCATTACATTCATGCGCCCAGTCGATTTATAAACACGGACGCCTTTTCCGGACGGACCGGCCGGAAGTTCATGATGTTGTGTAGCAGCTAACAATAGCCACAGCACTATAGAGTCGATCGACAACAACGGGAGACAAGAATAAATCTATCGAGACTAGCGACTGGACCACGGAGCGCCGTCTAACACAGGATCTTTTTTCAGAAAAAGACGGGATGATTTAGATCGCGATTTATGAACGTTTTAAGATTTTCGTTTTCATCAGCTAAACAGGGGAGGGAGTTTTTCGATGACGCCTCACTCTTGCGCGTCACCGAGCAGAGCCCAGGAGGCGCGCCTGGGCTATACAGCCATGCGATCTGTTCTCGTATCAATAAACTTCGTCTTTTGGACAATACTTCGTCCTGGGCGACGGGCGTTACTAATAGAAAGGACAAAGAACTTCGTCCTGGGCGTTCGGAGTGTTTAATGTGTGTACTTTGGACATTTGTAGTTGGAGACATTGTTGTAAAAAATGTGATGCACACTTCCCTATTTGGAATAATTTTAAGGTGTAGGCCTATAAAACCCTTTTCCCAAGACTTTCTTTTATTAAAATACAAAAAACTAGAAAAAGTGCCCTTCCGGGCACAGGTCTCCACCAGGAGGATAGGAGTGTGTGTGATGTTTGGCAAAATGTTTAGGAGTGATATATATAAACGTTTTTTGCAATAATTTTCTTCATTTTGTTGAGGAAATGCAGAGCCAGATCACTCATAGCATCTCTGAGGATAGAATTCTGGCTGAGCAGGACATGTGCAGCATTTTGTACAAAACGGGCCACTCCTGAAGACTTTGGAAGGCAATCTTAGCCAATCAGTGTAGAATCTGAGAAATCAAACAGACTCGTCTTGATCACATGACTACAGAGATCATGTATACCGATTTGTATGAGATTTGGATGAAATCTGTGCGACTAATATAAACAATGTGTTTTGCAGAAATCGGCCTCATGGTGGCGCTATAACCGGCAGATGTGGAGGGATGCAGGGAAAATGTTTTTCCATGGCCTCTAGGGAGTGCGCATACAAAGTTGTACACAGATCGATGCAGTTATAGGTAAAAACAGGAATTGCCCTGTTAGCCACCATGAGGCTGGTTTGGAAAATAAATTGTGTCATGTCGTCCTCAGCCTAGTGGAAATGTGCGTGTATAATTTCACGGAAATTGCACACTGTGTTTGTGATTTGTGGCATTTTGTTCGAAACGGACCAATCATGTGAGCTTTGGAAGCGAATCTTAGCCAATCAGGAAGGAAGATGGGAAATGGTGCAGATCCGTGTTGATCACATGACTATGGAGATAGTGTATACCGAATTGTGTGATGTATGGATAAAATGTGTACGAGTAATCTACAGAAATGTGTTTTGCCTAAATCGGCCTCATGGTGGCGCTATAACAGGCCGTTGAGGAATATTTGGGGCAGAGGTTCGTCGTTGGCATCCAGAGAGTGTGTGTGCAAAGTTTGGCATGGATCGGGCCAACGGTGCCGGAGATTAGCTGGTAACAGAAGGATGGACGGAAGGAAGGACGGACGCACACACGCACACACACACACACACACACACACACACACACACACACGGACGGAGTGCAAAACATACTCTCTCCCCATGCCTTCGGCCTGTCTCTCTCCCCATGCCTTCGGCCTGGTGGAGACAATAAAAAACGGACTTTGTTCCATACATACAGTGAATGCAAAATGACTTGTTTCCATACTAGTGAGTAAAATTGCTTTACAGCATTGATGGTCTTTTAAATTAAATTAAAGGCGGATGGTTAAACAAAAATGTTGTATTACAATAAAGGTAGCCTAGCTACCCCCATCTCTATACAAAACACTGCCATGGTGTATGAAGATATATCGACATCGAAATCAAACCTTTCGATATATCGAAAGGTTTGATTTCTGTAATCGAGATGCAGATTACAGAAATGTAATCATTGTCTCCACCAGGCCGAAGGCATGGGGAGAGAGTATGTTTTGCACTCCGTCCGTGTGTTTGTCCGTGTGTGTGTGTGTGTCCGTCCGTCCGTCTGTGAACAGCTAATCTCCGGCACCGTTAACCCGGTCGATGTCAAAAAAAAATTCACACTCCCTGGATGCCAACGATGAACCTCTGCCCCAGAATTTCCAGAACGGCCTGTTATAGCGCCACCAGGAGGCCGCTTTGTGCAAAACAAGTTTTTGGACAGTAGACCTACAGATTTTGTCCAAACATCACGCAAATTGGTACACAGTCTCTCTAGAGCCATTCAACGAAACCGGTCTTTCAGATTTCTCAGACTCTATCCTGATTGGCTAAGATTGGCTTCTAAAGTTTGCAGGAGTGCTCAGTTTCAACAAAATGCTGCAAATCATGGACACATTGTGTGATTTCCGTGAAATTGTGCACGCACATTCCCACTAGGCCGAGGAAGAAATGCCAGGTGAACATTTTCAACTCAGCCTCATGGTGGCGCTATAACTCACCGAAAAGTGTTTTTACCTCTAACTGCACGGATCTGTGGATAACTTTGTATGCCAACTCCCTAGAGGCCAAGGGAAAACCTTTGCTTGGAATTTTTCACATCTGCTCTTTATAGCGCCACCAGGAGGCCGACATATGTAAAACACATTTTCTAATATTACTCCTTCAGATTTTATCCAAATTTCACGCAAATCGGTACACATGCTCTCCATAGTCATGTGATCAAGATGCGTTTGTTTGATTTCTCATAATCCACCTTCATTGCCTACGATTGGCTTCTAAACCTTTCAGGAGTAGCCCGCTTTGTACCCGTTTTGTACAAATTGCCACAATTACTCAATGCAGCATCCGATTGCGGTGAAACTGCATGCATATTCCCACTAGGCTGAGGAAGAAATGCCACTTGACAGTTTTCAAATCAGCCTCATGGTGGCGCTACAACAGGCCAAGCCGCGTCTCTCACACACACACACACACACACACACACACACACACACACACACACACACACACACACACACACACACACACACACACACACACACACACACAAAACATCCTCCTGGTGCCCAGGAGGGCACTTTTTCTAGTTGGTTCTAGTTCTAGTGAAACCATGGACTATAGTTTTTTCATGATTCTCATAGTTTTTTCAAATCCTCCAAAATCACGAAAAACGACATGCTATAGTATGCCATCCGAAACCATGAACTATAGTATGTCGTTTTTTCATGATTTTCATCTTTTTTTCAAATCCTCCAAAATCACGAAAAACGACATGCTATAGTATGCTGTCCGAAACCATGAACTATAGTATGTCGTTTTTCATGATTTTCATCTATTTTTCAAATAGTCCAAAATCACGACAAAAAAAAAAACGACATGCTATAGTATGCCGTCCGAAATTTATAATGGCAGATAGTGGCACGTCACTTTCACTTTCACCTAGAAACTCCATTCACACTTTTTATAATTCAGCTTACTGTGGAGACACATGCTGGAACTTTTTACTTTGAAATGTTTTGTAGTTTCTGAGTTATTTAACTTAAACGCCCAATGCATTCTCAATGGCAATAGCACAAACTTTGGCATGCTATTAGTCCTACATACTTACACCTAGAAACCCCATTCAAACCTATTTAGGTTCATCTTACGGTGGACATGTTTGCCTGAAAAGGAATCTTTCATAGTTTTAGAAATATAGTGCTTTTAAATTTGAGAAATTCAGAATGGGGGTCAATGGCAGATTTTGGCAAGTAAAGATTTGAGTGGGGTTTGAACCCACAACCTCCAGATCATGCAGCCAGTGTGCTAAGTCACTGATCTACTCGCTACCCGCCACAATGCAGTCTGCTGTTCCCTTTGAGTACAACATTGATACAAAAATAAAATACAAAAAATAAAATAACAGGAGATTTGTCTATTGTTTCTTTTGCTGTTGTTTATCTCTAGACGCTCGAATGTTTATGAACCACAATGGAAACAAGTCTCTGGCTCTTCTGTCATTATCTATTCGGCCTTTTAAGAACAGCATGCACAGTGGCTCACTGGTTACAGAGCCTGCCTGGTAATCAGGAGGCTGCAGGTTCAAGTCCTGGCTCTGACATAGTGTCCCAAAATCATGAAAATATGACATAATATATTATGCCGTCCCAAACCATGGACTATAGTATGTCGTTTTTTCATGATTTTCATCTCTTTTTCAAATAGTCCAAAATCACGAAAAACCGACATGCTATAGTATGCCGTCCGAAAAAAAATATAACTTTGGCATGCTACTAGTCCTACATACTTACACCTAGAATCCCCATTCAAACCTATTTAGGTTCATCTTATGGTGGACATGTTTGCCTGAAAAGGAATCTTTGAAATGTTTAATAGTTTTAGAAATATAGTGCTTTTATTTTGAGAAATTTATAATGGCAGATAGTGGCACGTCACTTTCACTTTCACCTAGAAACTCCATTCACACTTTTTATAATTCAGCTTACTGTGGAGACACATGCTGGAACTTTTTACTTTGAAATGTTTTGTAGTTTCTGAGTTATTTAACTTAAACGCCCAATGCATTCTCAATGGCAATAGCACAAACTTTGGCATGCTACTAGTCCTACATACTTACACCTAGAAACCCCATTCAAGCCTACTTAGGTTCATCTTACGGTGGACATGAAAAGGAATCTTTGAAATGTTTCATAGTTTTAGAAATATAGTGCTTTTAAATTTGAGAAATTCAGAATGGGGGTCAATGGCAGATTTTGGCAAGTAAAGATTTGAGTGGGGTTTGAACCCACTATCTCCAGATCATGCAGCCAGTGTGCTAAGTACTCTACTTGCTACCTGCCACAATGCCGTCTGCTGTTCCCTTTGAGTACAACATTGAGTTATTTAACTTTAACGCCCAATGCATTCTCAATGGCAATAGCACAAACTTTGGCATGCTACTAGTCCTACATACTTACACCTAGAAACCCCATTCAAGCCTACTTAGGTTCATCTTACGGTGGACATGTTTGCCTGAAAAGGAATCTTTGAAATGTTTCATAGTTTTAGAAATATAGTGCTTTCAAATTTGAGAATTTTACAATGGGGCTCAATGGCAGATATTGGCACGTCAAAAAAGCACTTTCACCTAGAAACTCCATTCACACTTTTTATAATTCAGCTTACTGTGGAGACACATGCTGGAACGTTTTACTTTGAAATGTTTTGTAGTTTCTGAGTTATTTAACTTTAACGCCCAATGCATTCTCAATGGCAATAGCACAAACTTTGGCATGCTACTAGTCCTACATACTTACACCTAGAAACCCCATTCAAGCCTACTTAGGTTCATCTTACGGTTGACATGTTTGCCTGAAAAGGAATCTTTGAAATGTTTCATAGTTTTAGAAATATAGTGCTTTTAATTTTGAGAAATTCAGAATGGGGGTCAATGGCAGATTTTGGCAAGTAAAGATTTAAGTGGGGTTTGAACCCACTATCTCCAGATCATGCAGCCAGTGTGCTAAGTCACTGATCTACTTGCTACCTGCCACAATGCAGTCTGCTGTTCCCTTTGAGTACAACATTGATACAAAAATAAAATACAAAAAATAAAATAACAGGAGATTTGTCTATTGTTTCTTTTGCTGTTGTTTATCTCTAGACGCTTGAATGTTTATGAACCACAATGGAAACAAGTCTCTGGCTCTTCTGTCATTATCTATTCGGCCTTTTAAGAACACCATGCACAGTGGCTCACTGGGTACAGAGCCTGCCTGGTAATCAGGAGGCTGCAGGTTCAAGTCCTGGCTCTGACATAGTGTCCCAAAATCATGAAAATATGACATAATATATTATGCCGTCCCAAACCATGGACTATAGTATGTCGTTTCTTCATGATTTTCATCTTTTTTTCAAATAGTCCAAAATCACGAAAAACGACATGCTATAGTATGCCGTCCGAAAAAAATTATAACTTTGGCATGCTACTAGTCCTACATACTTACACCTAGAATCCCCATTCAAACCTATTTAGGTTCATCTTACGGTGGACATGTTTGCCTGAAAAGGAATCTTTGAAATGTTTCATAGTTTTAGAAATATAGTGCTTTAAATGTGAGAAATTTATAATGGCAGATAGTGGCACGTCACAATCACTTTCACCTAGAAACTCCATTCACACGCTTTATAATTCAGCTTACTGTGGAGACACATGCTGGAACTTTTTACTTTGAAATGTTTTGTAGTTTCTGAGTTATTTAACTTTAACGCCCAATGCATTCTCAATGGCAATAGCACAAACTTTGTTATGCTACTAGTCCTACATACTTACACCTAGAAACCCCATTCAAGCCTACTTAGGTTCATCTTACGGTGGACATGTTTGCCTGAAAAGGAATCTTTGAAATGTTTCATAGTTTTAGAAATATAGTGCTTTCAAATTTGAGAATTTTACAATGGGGCTCAATGGCAGATATTGGCACGTCAAAAAAGCACTTTCACCTAGAAACTCCATTCACACTTTTTATAATTCAGCTTACTGTGGAGACACATGCTGGAACGTTTTACTTTGAAATGTTTTGTAGTTTCTGAGTTATTTGACTTTAACGCCCAATGCATTCTCAATGGCAATAGCACAAACTTTGGCATGCTACTAGTCCTACATACTTACACCTAGAAACCCCATTCAAGCCTTAGGTTCATCTTATGGTGGACATGTTTGCCTGAAAAGGAATCTTTGAAATGTTTCATAGTTTTAGAAATATAGTGCTTTAAATGTGAGAAATTTACAATGGGGCTCAATGGCAGATATTGGCACGTCAAAAAAGCACTTTCACCTAGAAACTCCATTCACACTTTTTATAATTCAGCTTACTGTGGAGACACATGCTGGAACCTTTTACTTTGAAATGTTTTGTAGTTTCTGAGTTATCTAACTTTAACGCCCAATGCATTCTCAATGGCAATAGCACAAACTTTGGCATGCTACTAGTCCTACATACTTACACCTAGAAACCCCATTCAAGCCTACTTAGGTTCATCTTACGGTGGACATGTTTGCCTGAAAAGGAATCTTTGAAATGTTTCATAGTTTTAGAAATATAGTGCTTTTAAATTTGAGAAATTCAGAATGGGGGTCAATGGCAGATTTTGGCAAGTAAAGATTTGAGTGGGGTTTTAACCCACTATCTCCAGATCATGCAGCCAGTGTGCTAAGTCACTGATCTACTTGCTACCTGCCACAATGCAGTCTGCTGTTCCCTTTGAGTACAACATTGATACAAAAATAAAATACAAAAAATAAAATAACAGGAGATTTGTCTATTGTTTCTTTTGCTGTTGTTTATCTCTAGACGCTCGAATGTTTATGAACCACAATGGAAACAAGTCTCTGGCTCTTCTGTCATTATCTATTCAGCCTTTTAAGAACACCATGCACAGTGGCTCACTGAGTACAGAGCCTGCCTGGTAATCAGGATGCTGCAGGTTCAAGTCCTGGCTCTGACATAGTGTCCCAAAATCATGAAAATATGACATAATATATTATGCCGTCCCAAACCATGGACTATAGTATGTTGTTTCTTCATGATTTTCATCTTTTTTTAAATAGTCCAAAATCACGAAAAACAACATGCTATAGTATGCCGTCCGAAAAAATATATAACTTTGGCATGCTACTAGTCCTACATACTTACACCTAGAATCCCCATTCAAACCTATTTAGGTTCATCTTACGGTGGACATGTTTGCCTGAAAAGGAATCTTTGAAATGTTTCATAGTTTTAGAAATATAGTGCTTTAAATGTGAGAAATTTATAATGGCAGATAGTGGCACGTCAAAATCACTTTCACCTAGAAACTCCATTCACACGCTTTATAATTCAGCTTACTGTGGAGACACATGCTGGAACTTTTTACTTTGAAATGTTTTGTAGTTTCTGAGTTATTTTACTTTAACGCCCAATGCATTCTTAATGGCAATAGCACAAACTTTGTTATGCTACTAGTCCTACATACTTACACCTAGAAAACCCATTCAAGCCTACTTAGGTTCATCTTACGGTGGACATGTTTGCCTGAAAAGGAATCTTTGAAATGTTTCATAGTTTTAGAAATATAGTGCTTTCAAATTTGAGAATTTTACAATGGGGCTCAATGGCAGATATTGGCACGTCAAAAAAGCACTTTCACCTAGAAACTCCATTCACACTTTTTATAATTCAGCTTACTGTGGAGACACATGCTGGAACTTTTTACTTTGAAATGTTTTGTAGTTTCTGAGTTATTTAACTTTAACGCCCAATGCATTCTCAATGGCAATAGCACAAACTTTGGCATGCTACTAGTCCTACATACTTACACCTAGAAACCCCATTCAAGCCTACTTAGGTTCATCTTACGGTGGACATGTTTGCCTGAAAAGGAATCTTTGAAATGTTTCATAGTTTTAGAAATATAGTGCTTTCAAATTTGAGAATTTTACAATGGGGCTCAATGGCAGATATTGGCACGTCAAAAAAGCACTTTCACCTAGAAACTCCATTCACACTTTTTATAATTCAGCTTACTGTGGAGACACATGCTGGAACGTTTTACTTTGAAATGTTTTGTAGTTTCTGAGTTATTTAACTTTAACGCCTAATGCATTTTCAATGGCAATAGCACAAACTTTGGCATGCTACTAGTCCTACATACTTACACCTAGAAACCCCATTCAAGCCTTAGGTTCATCTTACGGTGGACATGTTTGCCTGAAAAGGAATCTTTGAAATGTTTCATAGTTTTAGAAATATAGTGCTTTTAAATTTGAGAAATTCAGAATGGGGGTCAATGGCAGATTTTGGCAAGTAAAGATTTGAGTGGGCTTTGAACCCACTATCTCCAGATCATGCAGCCAGTGTGCTAAGTCACTGATCTACTTGCTACCTGCCACAATGCAGTCTGCTGTTCCCTTTGAGTACAACATTGATACAAAAATAAAATACAAAAAATAAAATAACAGGAGATTTGTCTATTGTCTCTTTTGCTGTTGTTTATCTCTAGACGCTCGAATGTTTATGAACCACAATGGAAACAAGTCTCTGGCTCTTCTGTCATTATCTATTCGGCCTTTTAAGAACACCATGCACAGTGGCTCACTGGGTACAGAGCCTGCCTGGTAATCAGGAGGCTGCAAATTCAAGTCATGGCTCTGACATAGTGTCCCAAAATCATGAAATTATTACATGATATATTATGCCGTCCCAAACCATGGACTATAGTATGTTGTTTTTTCATGATTTTCATCTTTTTTTCAAATAGTCCAAAATCACGAAAAACGACATGCTATAGTATGCCGTCCGAAAAAAATATATAACTTTGGCATGCTACTAGTCCTACATGCTTACACCTAGAATCCCCATTAAAACCTATTTAGGTTCATCTTACGGTGGACATGTTTGCCTGAAAAGGAATCTTTGAAATGTTTCATAGTTTTAGAAATATAGTGCTTTAAATGTGAGAAATTTATAATGGCAGATAGTGGCACGTCAAATTCACTTTCACCCAGAAACTCCATTCACACGTTTTATAATTCAGCTTACTGTGGAGACACATGCTGGAACTTTTTACTTTGAAATGTTTTGTAGTTTCTGAGTTATTTAACTTTAACGCCCAATGCATTCTCAATGGCAATAGCACAAACTTTGGCATGCTACTAGTCCTACATACTTACACCTAGAAAACCCATTCAAGCCTACTTAGGTTCATCTTACGGTGGACATGTTTGCCTGAAAAGGAATCTTTGAAATGTTTCATAGTTTTAGAAATATAGTGCTTTCAAATTTGAGAATTTTACAATGGGGCTCAATGGCAGATATTGGCACGTCAAAAAAGCACTTTCACCTAGAAACTCCATTCACACTTTTTATAATTCAGCTTACTGTGGAGACACATGCTGGAACCTTTTACTTTGAAATGTTTTGTAGTTTCTGAGTTATTTAACTTTAACGCCCAATGCATTCTCAATGGCAATAGCACAAACTTTGGCATGCTACTAGTCCTACATACTTACACCTAGAAACCCCATTCAAGCCTACTTAGGTTCATCTTACGGTGGACATGTTTGCCTGAAAAGGAATCTTTGAAATGTTTCATAGTTTTAGAAATATAGTGCTTTCAAATTTGAGAATTTTACAATGGGGCTCAATGGCAGATATTGGCACGTCAAAAAAGCACTTTCACCTAGAAACTCCATTCACACTTTTTATAATTCAGCTTACTGTGGAGACACATGCTGGAACCTTTTACTTTGAAATGTTTTGTAGTTTCTGAGTTATTTAACTTTAACGCCCAATGCATTCTCAATGGCAATAGCACAAACTTTGGCATGCTACTAGTCCTACATACTTACACCTAGAAACCCCATTCAAGCCTACTTAGGTTCATCTTACGGTGGACATGTTTGCCTGAAAAGGAATCTTTGAAATGTTTCATAGTTTTAGAAATATAGTGCTTTTAAATTTGCGAAATTCAGAATGGGGGTCAATGGCAGATTTTGGCAAGTAAAGATTTGAGTGGGGTTTGAACCCACTATCTCCAGATCATGTAGCCAGTGTGCTAAGTCACTGATCTACTTGCTACCTGCCACAATGCAGTCTGCTGTTCCCTTTGAGTACAACATTGATACAAAAATAAAATACAAAAAATAAAATAACAGGAGATTTGTCTATTGTTTCTTTTGCTGTTGTTTATCTCTAGACGCTCGAATGTTTATGAACCACAATGGAAAAGAGTCTCTGGCTCTTCTGTCATTATCTATTCGGCCTTTTAAGAACACCATGCACAGTGGCTCACTGGGTACAGAGCCTGCCTGGTAATCAGGAGGCTGCAAGTTCAAGTCATGGATCTGACATAGTGTCCCAAAATCATGAAAATATGACATGATATATTATGCCGTCCCAAACCATGGACTATAGTATGTTGTTTTTTCATGATTTTCATCTTTTTTTCAAATAGTCCAAATTCACGAAAAACGACATGCTATAGTATGCCGTCCGAAAAAAAATATAACTTTGGCATGCTACTAGTCCTACATGCTTACACCTAGAATCCCCATTCAAACCTATTTAGGTTCATCTTACGGTGGACATGTTTGCCTGAAAAGGAATCTTTGAAATGTTTCATAGTTTTAGAAATATAGTGCTTTAAATGTGAGAAATTTATAATGGCAGATAGTGGCACGTCAAATTCACTTTCACCCAGAAACTCCATTCACACGTTTTATAATTCAGCTTACTGTGGAGACACATGCTGGAACTTTTTACTTTGAAATGTTTTGTAGTTTCTGAGTTAATTAACTTTAACGCCCAATGCATTCTCAATGGCAATAGCACAAACTTTGGCATGCTACTAGTCCTACATACTTACACCTAGAAAACCCATTCAAGCCTACTTAGGTTCATCTTACGGTGGACATGTTTGCCTGAAAAGGAATCTTTGAAATGTTTCATAGTTTTAGAAATATAGTGCTTTCAAATTTGAGAATTTTACAATGGGGCTCAATGGCAGATATTGGCACGTCAAAAAAGCACTTTCACCTAGAAACTCCATTCACACGTTTTATAATTCAGCTTTCTGTGGAGACACATGCTGGAACCTTTTACTTTGAAATGTTTTGTAGTTTCTGAGTTATTTAACTTTAACGCCCAATGCATTCTCAATGGCAATAGCACAAACTTTGGCATGCTACTAGTCCTACATACTTACACCTAGAAACCCCATTCAAGCCTACTTAGGTTCATCTTACGGTGGACATGTTTGCCTGAAAAGGAATCTTTGAAATGTTTCATAGTTTTAGAAATATAGTGCTTTCAAATTTGAGAATTTTACAATGGGGCTCAATGGCAGATATTGGCACGTCAAAAAAGCACTTTCACCTAGAAACTCCATTCACACTTTTTATAATTCAGCTTACTGTGGAGACACATGCTGGAACCTTTTACTTTGAAATGTTTTGTAGTTTCTGAGTTATTTAACTTTAACGCCCAATGCATTCTCAATGGCAATAGCACAAACTTTGGCATGCTACTAGTCCTACATACTTACACCTAGAAACCCCATTCAAGCCTATACTTAGGTTCATCTTACGGTGGACATGTTTGCCTGAAAAGGAATCTTTGAAATGTTTCATAGTTTTAGAAATATAGTGCTTTTAAATTTGAGAAATTCAGAATGGGGTCAATGGCAGATTTTGGCAAGTAAAGATTTGAGTGGGGTTTGAACCCACTATCTCCAGATCATGCAGCCAGTGTGCTAAGTCACTGATCTACTTGCTACCTGCCACAATGCAGTCTGCTGTTCCCTTTGAGTACAACATTGATACAAAAATAAAATACAAAAAATAAAATAACAGGAGATTTGTCTATTGTTTCTTTTGCTGTTGTTTATCTCTAGACGCTCAAATGTTTATGAACCACAATGGAAACAAGTCTCTGGCTCTTCTGTCATTATCTATTCGGCCTTTTAAGAACACCATGCACAGTGGCTCACTGGGTACAGAGCCTGCCTGGTAATCAGGAGGCTGCAAGTTCAAGTCATGGCTCTGACATAGTGTCCCAAAATCATGAAAATATGACATGATATATTATGCCGTCCCAAACCATGGACTATAGTATGTTGTTTTTTCATGATTTTCATCTTTTTTTCAAATAGTCCAAAATCACGAAAAACGACATGCTATAGTATGCCGTCCGAAAAAATATATAACTTTGGCATGCTACTAGTCCTACATGCTTACACCTAGAATCCCCATTCAAACCTATTTAGGTTCATCTTACGGTGGACATGTTTGCCTGAAAAGGAATCTTTGATATGTTTCATTGTTTTAGAAATATAGTGCTTTAAATGTGAGAAATGTATAATGGCAGATAGTGGCAGTCAAATTCACTTTCACCCAGAAACTCCATTCACACGTTTTATAATTCAGCTTACTGTGGAGACACATGCTGGAACTTTTTACTTTGAAATGTTTTGTAGTTTCTGAGTTATTTAACTTTAACGCCCAATGCATTCTCAATGGCAATAGCACAAACTTTGGCATGCTACTAGTCCTACATACTTACACCTAGAAAACCCATTCAAGCCTACTTAGGTTCATCTTACGGTGGACATGTTTGCCTGAAAAGGAATCTTTGAAATGTTTCATAGTTTTAGAAATATAGTGCTTTCAAATTTGAGAATTTTACAATGGGGCTCAATGGCAGATATTGGCACGTCAAAAAAGCACTTTCACCTAGAAACTCCATTCACACTTTTTATAATTCAGCTTACTGTGGAGACACATGCTGGAACCTTTTACTTTGAAATGTTTTGTTGTTTCTGAGTTATTTAACTTTAACGCCCAATGCATTCTCAATGGCAATAGCACAAACTTTGGCATGCTACTAGTCCTACATACGTACACCTAGAAACCCCATTCAAGCCTACTTAGGTTCATCTTACGGTGGACATGTTTGCCTGAAAAGGAATCTTTGAAATGTTTCATAGTTTTAGAAATATAGTGCTTTAAATGTGAGAAATTTATAATGGCAGATAGTGGCACGTCAAATTCACTTTCACCCAGAAACTCCATTCACACGTTTTATAATTCAGCTTACTGTGGAGACACATGCTGGAACCTATTACTTTGAAATGTTTTGTAGTTTCTGAGTTATTTAACTTTAACGCCCAATGCATTCTCAATGGCAATAGCACAAACTTTGGCATGCTACTAGTCCTACATACTTACACCTAGAAACCCCATTCAAGCCTACTTAGGTTCATCTTACGGTGGACATGTTTGCCTGAAAAGGAATCTTTGAAATGTTTCATAGTTTTAGAAATATAGTGCTTTTAAATTTGAGAAATTCAGAATGGGGGTCAATGGCAGATTTTGGCAAGTAAAGATTTGAGTGGGGTTTGAACCCACTATCTCCAGATCATGCAGCCAGTGTGCTAAGTCACTGATCTACTTGCTACCTGCCACAATGCAGTCTGATGTTCCCTTTGAGTACAACATTGATACAAAAATAAAATACAAAAAATAAAATAACAGGAGATTTGTCTATTGTTTCTTTTGCTGTTGTTTATCTCTAGACGCTCGAATGTTTATGAACCACAATGGAAACAAGTCTCCGGCTCTTCTGTCATTATCTATTCGGCCTTTTAAGAACACCATGCACAGTGGCTCACTGGGTACAGAGCCTGCCTGGTAATCAGGAGGCTGCAGGTTCAAGTCCTGGCTCTGACATAGTGTCCCAAAATCATGAAAATATGTCATGATATATTATGCCGTCCCAAACCATGGACTATAGTATGTCGTTTTTTCATGATTTTCATATTTTTTTCAAATAGTCCAAAATCACGAAAAACGACATGCTATAGTATGCCTATAGTAAGCTTACTTAGGTTCATCTTACGGTGGACATGTTTGCCTGAAAAGGAATCTTTGAAATGTTTCATAGTTTTAGAAATATAGTGCTTTAAATGTGAGAAATTTATAATGGCAGATAGTGGCACGTCAAATTCACTTTCACCCAGAAACTCCATTCACACGTTTTATAATTCAGCTTACTGTGGAGACATGCTGGAACCTATTACTTTGAAATGTTTTGTAGTTTCTGAGTTATTTAACTTTAACGCCCAATGCATTCTCAATGGCAATAGCACAAACTTTGGCATGCTACTAGTCCTACATACTTACACCTAGAAACCCCATTCAAGCCTACTTAGGTTCATCTTACGGTGGACATGTTTGCCTGAAAAGGAATCTTTGAAATGTTTCATAGTTTTAGAAATATAGTGCTTTCAAATTTGAGAATTTTACAATGGGGCTCAATGGCAGATATTGGCACGTCAAAAAAGCACTTTCACCTAGAAACTCCATTCACACTTTTTATAATTCAGCTTACTGTGGAGACACATGCTGGAACCTTTTACTTTGAAATGTTTTGTAGTTTCTGAGTTATTTAACTTTAACGCCCAATGCATTCTCAATGGCAATAGCACAAACTTTGGCATGCTACTAGTCCTACATACTTACACCTAGAAACCCCATTCAAGACTACTTAGGTTCATCTTACGGTGGACATGTTTGCCTGAAAAGGAATCTTTGAAATGTTTCATAGTTTTAGAAATATAGTGCTTTTAAATTTGAGAAATTCAGAATGGGGGTCAATGGCAGATATTGGCACGTCAAAAAAGCACTTTCACCTAGAAACTCCATTCACACTTTTTATAATTCAGCTTACTGTGGAGACACTTGCTGGAACTTTTTACTTTGAAATGTTTTGTAGTTTCTGAGTTATTTATCTTTAACGCCCAATGCATTCTCAATGGCAATAGCACAAACTTTGGCATGCTACTAGTCCTACATACTTACACCTAGAAACCCCATTCAAGCCTACTTAGGTTCATCTTACGGTGGACATGTTTGCCTGAAAAGGAATCTTTGAAATGTTTCATAGTTTTAGAAATATAGTGCTTTTAAATTTGAGAAATTCAGAATGGGGGTCAATGGCAGATTTTGGCAAGTAAAGATTTGAGTGGTGTTTGAACCCACTATCTCCAGATCATGCAGCCAGTGTGCTAAGTCACTGATCTACTTGCTACCTGCCACAATGCAGTCTGCTGTTCCCTTTGAGTACAACATTGATACAAAAATAAAATACAAAAAATAAAACAACAGGAGATTTGTCTATTGTTTCTTTTGCTGTTGTTTATCTCTAGACGCTCGAATGTTTATGAACCACAATGGAAACAAGTCTCTGGCTCTTCTGTCATTATCTATTCGGCATTTTAAGAACACCATGCACAGTGGCTCACTGGGTACAGAGCCTGCCTGGTAATCAGGAGGCTGCAGGTTCAAGTCCTGGCTCTGACATAGTGTCCCAAAATCATGAAAATATGACATGATATATTATGCCGTCCCAAACCATGGACTATAGTATGTCGTTTTTTCATGATTTTCATCTTTTTTTCAAATAGTCCAAAATCACGAAAAACGACATGCTATAGTATGCCGTCCGAAAAATATTATAACTTTGGCATGCTACTAGTCCTACATACTTACACCTAGAATCCCCATTCAAACCTATTTAGGTTCATCTTACGGTGGACATGTTTGCCTGAAAAGGAATCTTTGAAATGTTTCATAGTTTTAGAAATATAGTGCTTTAAATGTGAGAAATTTATAATGGCAGATAGTGGCACGTCAAAATCACTTTCACCTAGAAACTCCATTCACACGTTTTATAATTCAGCTTACTGTGGAGACACATGCTGGAACTTTTTACTTTGAAATGTTTTGTAGTTTCTGAGTTATTTAACTTTAACGCCCAATGCATTCTCAATGGCAATAGCACAAACTTTGGCATGCTACTAGTCCTACATACTTACACCTAGAAACCCCATTCAAGCCTACTTAGGTTAATCTTACGGTGGACATGTTTGCCTGAAAAGGAATCTTTGAAATGTTTCATAGTTTTAGAAATATAGTGCTTTCAAATTTGAGAATTTTACAATGGGGCTCAATGGCAGATATTGGCACGTCAAAAAAGCACTTTCACCTAGAAACTCCATTCACACTTTTTATAATTCAGCTTACTGTGGAGACACATGCTGGAACCTTTTACTTTGAAATGTTTTGTAGTTTCTGAGTTATTTAACTTTAACGCCCAATGCATTCTCAATGGCAATAGCACAAACTTTGGCATGCTACTAGTCCTACATACTTACACCTAGAAACCCCATTCAAGACTACTTAGGTTCATCTTACGGTGGACATGTTTGCCTGAAAAGGAATCTTTGAAATGTTTCATAGTTTTAGAAATATAGTGCTTTTAAATTTGAGAAATTCAGAATGGGGGTCAATGGCAGATATTGGCACGTCAAAAAAGCACTTTCACCTAGAAACTCCATTCACACTTTTTATAATTCAGCTTACTGTGGAGACACATGCTGGAACCTTTTACTTTGAAATGTTTTGTAGTTTCTGAGTTATTTAACTTTAACGCCCAATGCATTCTCAATGGCAATAGCACAAACTTTGGCATGCTACTAGTCCTACATACTTACACCTAGAAACCCCATTCAAGCCTACTTAGGTTCATCTTACGGTGGACATGTTTGCCTGAAAAGGAATCTTTGAAATGTTTCATAGTTTTAGAAATATAGTGCTTTTAAATTTGAGAAATTCAGAATGGGGGTCAATGGCAGATTTTGGCAAGTAAAGATTTGAGTGGGGTTTGAACCCACTATCTCCAGATCATGCAGCCAGTGTGCTAAGTCACTGATCTACTTGCTACCTGCCACAATGCAGTCTGCTGTTACCTTTGAGTACAACATTGATACAAAAATAAAATACAAAAAATAAAATAACAGGAGATTTGTCTATTGTTTCTTTTGCTGTTGTTTATCTCTAGACGCTCGAATGTTTATGAACCACAATGGAAACAAGTCTCTGGCTCTTCTGT
This sequence comes from Electrona antarctica, assembly GCF_951216825.1. NCBI lineage: Eukaryota > Metazoa > Chordata > Actinopteri > Myctophiformes > Myctophidae > Electrona > Electrona antarctica. The sequence goes on along the minus strand of NC_136801.1, from coordinate 35,611,333 downwards.
CATGATCTATTCGGCCTTTTAAGAACACCATGCACAGTGGCTCACTGGGTACAGAGCCTGCCTGGTAATCAGGAGGCTGCAGGTTCAAGTCCTGGCTCTGACATAGTGTCCCAAAATCATGAAAATATGACATGATATATTATGCCGTCCCAAACCATGGACTATAGTATGTCGTTTTTTCATGATTTTCATATTTTTTTCAAATAGTCCAAAATCACGAAAAACGACATGCTATAGTATGCCTAGTAAGCTTACTTAGGTTCATCTTACGGTGGACATGTTTGCCTGAAAAGGAATCTTTGAAATGTTTTATAGTTTTAGAAATATAGTGCTTTAAATGTGAGAAATGTATAATGGCAGATAGTGGCACGTCAAATTCACTTTCACCCAGAAACTCCATTCACACGTTTTATAATTCAGCTTACTGTGGAGACACATGCTGGAACTTTTTACTTTGAAATGTTTTGTAGTTTCTGAGTTATTTAACTTTAACGCCCAATGCATTCTCAATGGCAATAGCACAAACTTTGGCATGCTACTAGTCCTACATACTTACACCTAGAAACCCCATTCAAGCCTACTTAGGTTCATCTTACGGTGGACATGTTTGCCTGAAAAGGAATCTTTGAAATGTTTCATAGTTTTAGAAATATAGTGCTTTAAATGTGAGAAATTTATAATGGCAGATAGTGGCACTTCAAATTCACTTTCACCCAGAAACTCCATTCACACGTTTTATAATTCAGCTTACTGTGGAGACACATGCTGGAACTTTTTACTTTGAAATGTTTTGTAGTTTCTGAGTTATTTATCTTTAACGCCCAATGCATTCTCAATGGCAATAGCACAAACTTTGGCATGCTACTAGTCCTACATACTTACACCTAGAAACCCCATTCAAGCCTACTTAGGTTCATCTTACGGTGGACATGTTTGCCTGAAAAGGAATCTTTGAAATGTTTCATAGTTTTAGAAATATAGTGCTTTTAAATTTTAGAAATTCAGAATGGGGGTCAATGGCAGATTTTGGCAAGTAAAGATTTGAGTGGGGTTTGAACCCACTATCTCCAGATCATGCAGCCAGTGTGCTAAGTCACTGATCTACTTGCTACCTGCCACAATGCAGTCTGCTGTTACCTTTGAGTACAACATTGATACAAAAATAAAATACAAAAAATAAAACAACAGGAGATTTGTCTATTGTTTCTTTTGCTGTTGTTTATCTCTAGACGCTCGAATGTTTATGAACCACAATGGAAACAAGTCTCTGGCTCTTCTGTCATTATCTATTCGGCATTTTAAGAACACCATGCACAGTGGCTCACTGGGTACAGAGCCTGCCTGGTATTCAGGAGGCTGCAGGTTCAAGTCCTGGCTCTGACATAGTGTCCCAAAATCATGAAAATATGACATGATATATTATGCCGTCCCAAACCATGGACTATAGTATGTCGTTTTTTCATGATTTTCATCTTTTTTTCAAATAGTCCAAAATCACGAAAAACGACATGCTATAGTATGCCGTCCGAAAAATATTATAACTTTGGCATGCTACTAGTCCTACATACTTACACCTAGAATCCCCATTCAAACCTATTTAGGTTCATCTTACGGTGGACATGTTTGCCTGAAAAGGAATCTTTGAAATGTTTCATAGTTTTAGAAATATAGTGCTTTAAATGTGAGAAATTTATAATGGCAGATAGTGGCACTTCAAATTCACTTTCACCCAGAAACTCCATTCACACGTTTTATAATTCAGCTTACTGTGGAGACACATGCTGGAACTTTTTACTTTGAAATGTTTTGTAGTTTCTGAGTTATTTATCTTTAACGCCCAATGCATTCTCAATGGCAATAGCACAAACTTTGGCATGCTACTAGTCCTACATACTTACACCTAGAAACCCCATTCAAGCCTACTTAGGTTCATCTTACGGTGGACATGTTTGCCTGAAAAGGAATCTTTGAAATGTTTCATAGTTTTAGAAATATAGTGCTTTTAAATTTGAGAAATTCAGAATGGGGGTCAATGGCAGATTTTGGCAAGTAAAGATTTGAGTGGGGTTTGAACCCACTATCTCCAGATCATGCAGCCAGTGTGCTAAGTCACTGATCTACTTGCTACCTGCCACAATGCAGTCTGCTGTTCCCTTTGAGTACAACATTGATACAAAAATAAAATACAAAAAATAAAACAACAGGAGATTTGTCTATTGTTTCTTTTGCTGTTGTTTATCTCTAGACGCTCGAATGTTTATGAACCACAATGGAAACAAGTCTCTGGCTCTTCTGTCATTATCTATTCGGCATTTTAAGAACACCATGCACAGTGGCTCACTGGGTACAGAGCCTGCCTGGTAATCAGGAGGCTGCAGGTTCAAGTCCTGGCTCTGACATAGTGTCCCAAAATCATGAAAATATGACATGATATATTATGCCGTCCCAAACCATGGACTATAGTATGTCGTTTTTTCATGATTTTCATCTTTTTTTCAAATAGTCCAAAATCACGAAAAACGACATGCTATAGTATGCCGTCCGAAAAATATTATAACTTTGGCATGCTACTAGTCCTACATACTTACACCTAGAATCCCCATTCAAACCTATTTAGGTTCATCTTACGGTGGACATGTTTGCCTGAAAAGGAATCTTTGAAATGTTTCATAGTTTTAGAAATATAGTGCTTTAAATGTGAGAAATTTATAATGGCAGATAGTGGCACGTCAAAATCACTTTCACCTAGAAACTCCATTCACACGTTTTATAATTCAGCTTACTGTGGAGACACATGCTGGAACTTTTTACTTTGAAATGTTTTGTAGTTTCTGAGTTATTTAACTTTAACGCCCAATGCATTCTCAATGGCAATAGCACAAACTTTGGCATGCTACTAGTCCTACATACTTACACCTAGAAACCCCATTCAAGCCTACTTAGGTTAATCTTACGGTGGACATGTTTGCCTGAAAAGGAATCTTTGAAATGTTTCATAGTTTTAGAAATATAGTGCTTTCAAATTTGAGAATTTTACAATGGGGCTCAATGGCAGATATTGGCACGTCAAAAAAGCACTTTCACCTAGAAACTCCATTCACACTTTTTATAATTCAGCTTACTGTGGAGACACATGCTGGAACCTTTTACTTTGAAATGTTTTGTAGTTTCTGAGTTATTTAACTTTAACGCCCAATGCATTCTCAATGGCAATAGCACAAACTTTGGCATGCTACTAGTCCTACATACTTACACCTAGAAACCCCATTCAAGCCTACTTAGGTTCATCTTACGGTGGACATGTTTGCCTGAAAAGGAATCTTTGAAATGTTTCATAGTTTTAGAAATATAGTGCTTTTAAATTTGAGAAATTCAGAATGGGGGTCAATGGCAGATTTTGGCAAGTAAAGATTTGAGTGGGGTTTGAACCCACTATCTCCAGATCATGTAGCCAGTGTGCTAAGTCACTGATCTACTTGCTACCTGCCACAATGCAGTCTGCTGTTCCCTTTGAGTACAACATTGATACAAAAATAAAATACAAAAAATAAAATAACAGGAGATTTGTCTATTGTTTCTTTTGCTGTTGTTTATCTCTAGACGCTCGAATGTTTATGAACCACAATGGAAAAGAGTCTCTGGCTCTTCTGTCATTATCTATTCGGCCTTTTAAGAACACCATGCACAGTGGCTCACTGGGTACAGAGCCTGCCTGGTAATCAGGAGGCTGCAAGTTCAAGTCATGGATCTGACATAGTGTCCCAAAATCATGAAAATACGACATGATATATTATGCCGTCCCAAACTATGGACTATAGTATGTTGTTTTTTCATGATTTTCATCTTTTTTTCAAATAGTCCAAAATCACGAAAAACGACATGCTATAGTATGCCGTCCGAAAAAAAATATAACTTTGGCATGCTACTAGTCCTACATGCTTACACCTAGAATCCCCATTCAAACCTATTTAGGTTCATCTTACGGTGGACATGTTTGCCTGAAAAGGAATGTTTGAAATGTTTCATGGTTTTAGAAATATAGTGCTTTAAATGTGAGAAATTTATAATGGCAGATAATGGCACGTCAAATTCACTTTCACCCAGAAACTCCATTCACACGTTTTATAATTCAGCTTACTGTGGAGACACATGCTGGAACTTTTTACTTTGAAATGTTTTGTAGTTTCTGAGTTATTTAACTTTAACGCCCAATGCATTCTCAATGGCAATAGCACAAACTTTGGCATGCTACTAGTCCTACATACTTACACCTAGAAACCCCATTCAAGCCTACTTAGGTTCATCTTACGGTGGACATGTTTGCCTGAAAAGGAATCTTTGAAATGTTTCATAGTTTTAGAAATATAGTGCTTTCAAATTTGAGAATTTTACAATGGGGCTCAATGGCAGATATTGGCACGTCAAAAAAGCACTTTCACCTAGAAACTCCATTCACACTTTTTATAATTCAGCTTACTGTGGAGACACATGCTGGAACCTTTTACTTTGAAATGTTTTGTAGTTTCTGAGTTATTTAACTTTAACGCCCAATGCATTCTCAATGGCAATAGCACAAACTTTGGCATGCTACTAGTCCTACATACTTACACCTAGAAACCCCATTCAAGCCTACTTAGGTTAATCTTACGGTGGACATGTTTGCCTGAAAAGGAATCTTTGAAATGTTTCATAGTTTTAGAAATATAGTGCTTTCAAATTTGAGAATTTTACAATGGGGCTCAATGGCAGATATTGGCACGTCAAAAAAGCACTTTCACCTAGAAACTCCATTCACACTTTTTATAATTCAGCTTACTGTGGAGACACATGCTGGAACCTTTTACTTTGAAATGTTTTGTAGTTTCTGAGTTATTTAACTTTAACGCCCAATGCATTCTCAATGGCAATAGCACAAACTTTGGCATGCTACTAGTCCTACATACTTACACCTAGAAACCCCATTCAAGCCTACTTAGGTTCATCTTACGGTGGACATGTTTGCCTGAAAAGGAATCTTTGAAATGTTTCATAGTTTTAGAAATATAGTGCTTTTAAATTTGAGAAATTCAGAATGGGGGTCAATGGCAGATTTTGGCAAGTAAAGATTTGAGTGGGGTTTGAACCCACTATCTCCAGATCATGTAGCCAGTGTGCTAAGTCACTGATCTACTTGCTACCTGCCACAATGCAGTCTGCTGTTCCCTTTGAGTACAACATTGATACAAAAATAAAATACAAAAAATAAAATAACAGGAGATTTGTCTATTGTTTCTTTTGCTGTTGTTTATCTCTAGACGCTCGAATGTTTATGAACCACAATGGAAAAGAGTCTCTGGCTCTTCTGTCATTATCTATTCGGCCTTTTAAGAACACCATGCACAGTGGCTCACTGGGTACAGAGCCTGCCTGGTAATCAGGAGGCTGCAAGTTCAAGTCATGGATCTGACATAGTGTCCCAAAATCATGAAAATATGACATGATATATTATGCCGTCCCAAACTATGGACTATAGTATGTTGTTTTTTCATGATTTTCATCTTTTTTTCAAATAGTCCAAAATCACGAAAAACGACATGCTATAGTATGCCGTCCGAAAAAAAATATAACTTTGGCATGCTACTAGTCCTACATGCTTACACCTAGAATCCCCATTCAAACCTATTTAGGTTCATCTTACGGTGGACATGTTTGCCTGAAAAGGAATGTTTGAAATGTTTCATGGTTTTAGAAATATAGTGCTTTAAATGTGAGAAATTTATAATGGCAGATAATGGCACGTCAAATTCACTTTCACCCAGAAACTCCATTCACACGTTTTATAATTCAGCTTACTGTGGAGACACATGCTGGAACTTTTTACTTTGAAATGTTTTGTAGTTTCTGAGTTATTTAACTTTAACGCCCAATGCATTCTCAATGGCAATAGCACAAACTTTGGCATGCTACTAGTCCTACATACTTACACCTAGAAACCCCATTCAAGCCTACTTAGGTTCATCTTACGGTGGACATGTTTGCCTGAAAAGGAATCTTTGAAATGTTTCATAGTTTTAGAAATATAGTGCTTTCAAATTTGAGAATTTTACAATGGGGCTCAATGGCAGATATTGGCACGTCAAAAAAGCACTTTCACCTAGAAACTCCATTCACACTTTTTATAATTCAGCTTACTGTGGAGACACATGCTGGAACCTTTTACTTTGAAATGTTTTGTAGTTTCTGAGTTATTTAACTTTAACGCCCAATGCATTCTCAATGGCAATAGCACAAACTTTGGCATGCTACTAGTCCTACATACTTACACCTAGAAACCCCATTCAAGCCTACTTAGGTTAATCTTACGGTGGACATGTTTGCCTGAAAAGGAATCTTTGAAATGTTTCATAGTTTTAGAAATATAGTGCTTTCAAATTTGAGAATTTTACAATGGGGCTCAATGGCAGATATTGGCACGTCAAAAAAGCACTTTCACCTAGAAACTCCATTCACACTTTTTATAATTCAGCTTACTGTGGAGACACATGCTGGAACCTTTTACTTTGAAATGTTTTGTAGTTTCTGAGTTATTTAACTTTAACGCCCAATGCATTCTCAATGGCAATAGCACAAACTTTGGCATGCTACTAGTCCTACATACTTACACCTAGAAACCCCATTCAAGCCTACTTAGGTTCATCTTACGGTGGACATGTTTGCCTGAAAAGGAATCTTTGAAATGTTTCATAGTTTTAGAAATATAGTGCTTTTAAATTTGAGAAATTCAGAATGGGGGTCAATGGCAGATTTTGGCAAGTAAAGATTTGAGTGGGGTTTGAACCCACTATCTCCAGATCATGTAGCCAGTGTGCTAAGTCACTGATCTACTTGCTACCTGCCACAATGCAGTCTGCTGTTCCCTTTGAGTACAACATTGATACAAAAATAAAATACAAAAAATAAAATAACAGGAGATTTGTCTATTGTTTCTTTTGCTGTTGTTTATCTCTAGACGCTCGAATGTTTATGAACCACAATGGAAAAGAGTCTCTGGCTCTTCTGTCATTATCTATTCGGCCTTTTAAGAACACCATGCACAGTGGCTCACTGGGTACAGAGCCTGCCTGGTAATCAGGAGGCTGCAAGTTCAAGTCATGGATCTGACATAGTGTCCCAAAATCATGAAAATATGACATGATATATTATGCCGTCCCAAACTATGGACTATAGTATGTTGTTTTTTCATGATTTTCATCTTTTTTTCAAATAGTCCAAAATCACGAAAAACGACATGCTATAGTATGCCGTCCGAAAAAAAATATAACTTTGGCATGCTACTAGTCCTACATGCTTACACCTAGAATCCCCATTCAAACCTATTTAGGTTCATCTTACGGTGGACATGTTTGCCTGAAAAGGAATGTTTGAAATGTTTCATGGTTTTAGAAATATAGTGCTTTAAATGTGAGAAATTTATAATGGCAGATAGTGGCACGTCAAATTCACTTTCACCCAGAAACTCCATTCACACGTTTTATAATTCAGCTTACTGTGGAGACACATGCTGGAACTTTTTACTTTGAAATGTTTTGTAGTTTCTGAGTTATTTAACTTTAACGCCCAATGCATTCTCAATGGCAATAGCACAAACTTTGGCATGCTACTAGTCCTACATACTTACACCTAGAAACCCCATTCAAGCCTACTTAGGTTCATCTTACGGTGGACATGTTTGCCTGAAAAGGAATCTTTGAAATGTTTCATAGTTTTAGAAATATAGTGCTTTCAAATTTGAGAATTTTACAATGGGGCTCAATGGCAGATATTGGCACGTCAAAAAAGCACTTTCACCTAGAAACTCCATTCACACTTTTTATAATTCAGCTTACTGTGGAGACACATGCTGGAACCTTTTACTTTGAAATGTTTTGTAGTTTCTGAGTTATTTAACTTTAACGCCCAATGCATTCTCAATGGCAATAGCACAAACTTTGGCATGCTACTAGTCCTACATACTTACACCTAGAAACCCCATTCAAGCCTACTTAGGTTCATCTTACGGTGGACATGTTTGCCTGAAAAGGAATCTTTGAAATGTTTCATAGTTTTAGAAATATAGTGCTTTTAAATTTGAGAAATTCAGAATGGGGGTCAATGGCAGATTTTGGCAAGTAAAGATTTGAGTGGGGTTTGAACCCACTATCTCCAGATCATGCAGCCAGTGTGCTAAGTCACTGATCTACTTGCTACCTGCCACAATGCAGTCTGCTGTTCCCTTTGAGTACAACATTGATACAAAAATAAAATACAAAAAATAAAATAACAGGAGATTTGTCTATTTGTTTCTTTTGCTGTTGTTTATCTCTAGACGCTCGAATGTTTATGAACCACAATGGAAACAAGTCTCTGGCTCTTCTGTCATTATCTATTCGGCCTTTTTAGAACACCATGCACAGTGGCTCACTGGGTACAGAGCCTGCCTGGTAATCAGGAGGCTGCAAGTTCAAGTCATGGATCTGACATAGTGTCCCAAAATCATGAAAATATGACATGATATATTATGCCGTCCCAAACCATGGACTATAGTATGTTGTTTTTTCATGATTTTCATCTTTTTTTCAAATAGTCCAAAATCACGAAAAACGACATGCTATAGTATGCCGTCCGAAAAAAAAATATAACTTTGGCATGCTACTAGTCCTACATGCTTACACCTAGAATCCCCATTCAAACCTATTTAGGTTCATCTTACGGTGGACATGTTTGCCTGAAAAGGAATCTTTGAAATGTTTCATAGTTTTAGAAATATAGTGCTTTAAATGTGAGAAATTTATAATGGCAGATAGTGGCACGTCAAATTCACTTTCACCCAGAAACTCCATTCACACGTTTTATAATTCAGCTTACTGTGGAGACACATGCTGGAACTTTTTACTTTGAAATGTTTTGTAGTTTCTGAGTTAATTAACTTTAACGCCCAATGCATTCTCAATGGCAATAGCACAAACTTTGGCATGCTACTAGTCCTACATACTTACACCCAGAGATGGGCAGTATTTGAAATACATGTATTTGAAATACGTATTTGAAATACTTTTTTGTATTTTGTAATTTGTATTTTGCTGGGATGGAAGAAATGAGATGTATTTTGTATCTAGATACTTTCAGATCTAGTATTTTCTGTATTTCAAATACATAAAATACTTTTTAATGTCATTTTACACAGCCTCAGGTTTAAACTGTAGGGGCAAAACACATAACCTGACTCCGCCAGATGGGGCAGCAGAGAGTACACTGGGTTCCCCCCTCTTGCTCCCATCTGGGAACTCTCAGGCAGACTTGATGACCGGCCACAAAATGGCCTGGCCAATCAGCAGCAGCTAGAGGCGGTATAGCCGCTGCTGATTGGCCAGGCCGTTTGAGGCCTGGCAAGGAACGGTGAGCACAGGGCGGGCGGAACGCTGCTCAATTGTGAAATCTTCCGCCAACAGCGTACCTTAGTGATCAGAATCGTAGTAGACATTTCCACCACGCGGAAACGCCCCCCTTTCAAAGTGGGGGGGCGGCGGGGGTGTGTATATATATATATATACATATATATATATATATATATATATATACAATTGAGTTTTTTTTTATCCTTGTGTTTGTATCTATACTTTCCAGGGGCTATGCTTAAGTTTGTGACTAAAGCCACAACACAGCCTCCCCACTGGGACCACTGTTTATACCAGTCAGTCTGTCATACCATCCCTCCCCACTGGGGGCGCTGTTTATACCAGTCTCTCTGTCATACCATCCCTCCCCACTGGGGGCGCTGTTTATACCAGTCAGTCTGTCATACCATCCCTCCCCACTGGGGGCGCTGTTTATACCATCCCTCTACACTGGGGGTGCTGTTTATACCATCCCTCCCCACTGGGGACGCTGTTTATACCAGTCTCTCTGTCATAGCATCCCTCTCCACTGGGGGCACTGTTTATACCAGTCAGTCTGTCATACCATCCCTCCCCACTGGGGGCGCTGTTTATACCAGTCAGTCTGCCATACCATCCCTCCCCACTGGGGGCGCTGTTTATACCATCCCTCTACACTGGGGGTGCTGTTTATACCATCCCTCCCCACTGGGGACGCTGTTTATACCAGTCTCTCTGTCATAGCATCCCTCTCCACTGGGGGCACTGTTTATACCAGTCAGTCTGTCATACCATCTCTCCCCACTGGGGGCACTGTTTATACCATCCCTCTACACTGGGGGTGCTGTTTATACCATCCCTCCCCCACTGGGGACGCTGTTTATACCAGTCTCTCTGTCATAGCATCCCTCTCCACTGGGGGCACTGTTTATACCAGTCAGTCTGTCATACCATCCCTCCCCACTGGGGGCACTGTTTATACCAGTCTGTCATACCATCCCTCCCCACTGGGGGCGCTGTTTATAACAGTCTGTCATACCATCCCTCCCCACTGGGGGCGCTGTTTATACCAGTCTGTCATACCATCCCTCTACACTGGGGGCGCTGTTTATACCAGTCTGTCATACCATCCCTCCCCACTGGGGGCACTGTTTATACCAGTCTGTCATACCATCCCTCTACACCGGGGGCGCTGTTTATACCAGTCAGTCTGTCATACACAGACAGACAGACAGACAGACAGACAGACAGACAGACAGACAGACAGACAGACAATACATGTTTATACCTTATTCTGCTCTGTTTGTCTACTTAAAACTGTTTTAAACTGTTTCAAAACCCCCCATTTTTTCATGGGGGGGCCCCCTTGCTACAATCATGCTTAGGGCCCCTTGGAGGCCAGAATCGGCACTGCATGTGCACATCTTGTTACCGGGGAAGACCGGGGGGTTTTCCAAATCACTGAATGCTCCTTTAATTGATAATCTATTCATCTTAGTCATTAGTATCTTGTTTACTTATCTTGTTTTTTATTGTTGGTTTAAATGTAAATTGGTGGTAGGCCTAATCAATAAATCAATCAATCAATCAATCAATCAATCTCTTTCTACATTTTTCTTGAGGTAGAAGTCAAAGAGGAGTGACAGTGATGAATCAGATGGCCAATCCATTCCTTTGTGGGTCCTGTTTGATACAGTTATAGCACATTGATTTGCTTAAAATATAAAGTGTATCATTCTTAATAACCTTCAATGTATTAGACATTCTGACAGGTCATTAATGTAATATTTGGCAATTAATTATGAATTTACTTATCATTATATACATTTTAATGAAAATGTATTTTCATGTATTTTCAAAATACAAAATACGTATTTGTATCTCAAATACATTTCTCAGACCAGTATTTGTATTTTGTATTTAAATACATTCTGTGACCCAGTATTTGTATTTTGTAACAAAATACATTTTCAATGTATTTTGCCCATCTCTGCTTACACCTAGAAAACCCATTCAAGCCTACTTAGGTTCATTTTACGGTGGACATGTTTGCCTGAAAAGGAATCTTTGAAATGTTTCATAGTTTTAGAAATATAGTGCTTTCAAATTTGAGAATTTTACAATGGGGCTCAATGGCAGATATTGGCACGTCAAAAAAGCACTTTCACCTAGAAACTCCATTCACACGTTTTATAATTCAGCTTACTGTGGAGACACATGCTGGAACCTTTTACTTTGAAATGTTTTGTAGTTTCTGAGTTATTTAACTTTAACGCCCAATGCATTCTCAATGGCAATAGCACAAACTTTGGCATGCTACTAGTCCTACATACTTACACCTAGAAACCCCATTCAAGCCTACTTAGGTTCATCTTACGGTGGACATGTTTGCCTGAAAAGGAATCTTTGAAATGTTTCATAGTTTTAGAAATATAGTGCTTTCAAATTTGAGAATTTTACAATGGGGCTCAATGGCAGATATTGGCACGTCAAAAAAGCACTTTCACCTAGAAACTCCATTCACACTTTTTATAATTCAGCTTACTGTGGAGACACATGCTGGAACCTTTTACTTTGAAATGTTTTGTAGTTTCTGAGTTATTTAACTTTAACGCCCAATGCATTCTCAATGGCAATAGCACAAACTTTGGCATGCTACTAGTCCTACATACTTACACCTAGAAACCCCATTCAAGCCTATACTTAGGTTCATCTTACGGTGGACATGTTTGCCTGAAAAGGAATCTTTGAAATGTTTCATAGTTTTAGAAATATAGTGCTTTTAAATTTGAGAAATTCAGAATGGGGGTCAATGGCAGATTTTGGCAAGTAAAGATTTGAGTGGGGTTTGAACCCACTATCTCCAGATCATGCAGCCAGTGTGCTAAGTCACTGATCTACTTGCTACCTGCCACAATGCAGTCTGCTGTTCCCTTTGAGTACAACATTGATACAAAAATAAAATACAAAAAATAAAATAACAGGAGATTTGTCTATTGTTTCTTTTGCTGTTGTTTATCTCTAGACGCTCAAATGTTTATGAACCACAATGGAAACAAGTCTCTGGCTCTTCTGTCATTATCTATTCGGCCTTTTAAGAACACCATGCACAGTGGCTCACTGGGTACAGAGCCTGCCTGGTAATCAGGAGGCTGCAAGTTCAAGTCATGGCTCTGACATAGTGTCCCAAAATCATGAAAATATGACATGATATATTATGCCGTCCCAAACCATGGACTATAGTATGTTGTTTTTTCATGATTTTCATCTTTTTTTCAAATAGTCCAAAATCACGAAAAACGACATGCTATAGTATGCCGTCCGAAAAAAATTATAACTTTGGCATGCTACTAGTCCTACATGCTTAGACCTAGAATCCCCATTCAAACCTATTTAGGTTCATCTTACGGTGGACATGTTTGCCTGAAAAGGAATCTTTGAAATGTTTCATAGTTTTAGAAATATAGTGCTTTAAATGTGAGAAATGTATAATGGCAGATAGTGGCACGTCAAATTCACTTTCACCCAGAAACTCCATTCACACGTTTTATAATTCAGCTTACTGTGGAGACACATGCTGGAACCTTTTACTTTGAAATGTTTTGTAGTTTCTGAGTTATTTAACTTTAACGCCCAATGCATTCTCAATGGCAATAGCACAAACTTTGGCATGCTACTAGTCCTACATACTTACACCTAGAAACCCCATTCAAGCCTACTTAGGTTCATCTTACGGTGGACATGTTTGCCTGAAAAGGAATCTTTGAAATGTTTCATAGTTTTAGAAATATAGTGCTTTCAAATTTGAGAATTTTACAATGGGGCTCAATGGCAGATATTGGCACGTCAAAAAAGCACTTTCACCTAGAAACTCCATTCACACTTTTTATAATTCAGCTTACTGTGGAGACACATGCTGGAACCGTTTACTTTGAAATGTTTTGTAGTTTCTGAGTTATTTAACTTTAACGCCCAATGCATTCTCAATGGCAATAGCACAAACTTTGGCATGCTACTAGTCCTACATACTTACACCTAGAAACCCCATTCAAGCCTACTTAGGTTCATCTTACGGTGGACATGTTTGCCTGAAAAGGAATCTTTGAAATGTTTCATAGTTTTAGAAATATAGTGCTTTTAAATTTGAGAAATTCAGAATGGGGGTCAATGGCAGATTTTGGCAAGTAAAGATTTGAGTGGGGTTTGAACCCACTATCTCCAGATCATGCAGCCAGTGTGCTAAGTCACTGATCTACTTGCTACCTGCCACAATGCAGTCTGCTGTTCCCTTTGAGTACAACATTGATACAAAAATAAAATACAAAAAATAAAATAACAGGAGATTTGTCTATTTGTTTCTTTTGCTGTTGTTTATCTCTAGACGCTCGAATGTTTATGAACCACAATGGAAACAAGTCTCTGGCTCTTCTGTCATTATCTATTCGGCCTTTTTAGAACACCATGCACAGTGGCTCACTGGGTACAGAGCCTGCCTGGTAATCAGGAGGCTGCAAGTTCAAGTCATGGATCTGACATAGTGTCAAAAATCATGAAAATATGACATGATATATTATGCCGTCCCAAACCATGGACTATAGTATGTTGTTTTTTCATGATTTTCATCTTTTTTTCAAATAGTCCAAAATCACGAAAAACGACATGCTATAGTATGCCGTCCGGAAAAAAAATATAACTTTGGCATGCTACTAGTCCTACATGCTTACACCTAGAATCCCCATTCAAACCTATTTAGGTTCATCTTACGGTGGACATGTTTGCCTGAAAAGGAATCTTTGAAATGTTTCATAGTTTTAGAAATATAGTGCTTTAAATGTGAGAAATTTATAATGGCAGATAGTGGCACGTCAAATTCACTTTCACCCAGAAACTCCATTCACACGTTTTATAATTCAGCTTACTGTGGAGACACATGCTGGAACTTTTTACTTTGAAATGTTTTGTAGTTTCTGAGTTAATTAACTTTAACGCCCAATGCATTCTCAATGGCAATAGCACAAACTTTGGCATGCTACTAGTCCTACATACTTACACCTAGAAAACCCATTCAAGCCTACTTAGGTTCATCTTACGGTGGACATGTTTGCCTGAAAAGGAATCTTTGAAATGTTTCATAGTTTTAGAAATATAGTGCTTTCAAATTTGAGAATTTTACAATGGGGCTCAATGGCAGATATTGGCACGTCAAAAAAGCACTTTCACCTAGAAACTCCATTCACACGTTTTATAATTCAGCTTACTGTGGAGACACATGCTGGAACCTTTTACTTTGAAATGTTTTGTAGTTTCTGAGTTATTTAACTTTAACGCCCAATGCATTCTCAATGGCAATAGCACAAACTTTGGCATGCTACTAGTCCTACATACTTACACCTAGAAACCCCATTCAAGCCTACTTAGGTTCATCTTACGGTGGACATGTTTGCCTGAAAAGGAATCTTTGAAATGTTTCATAGTTTTAGAAATATAGTGCTTTCAAATTTGAGAATTTTACAATGGGGCTCAATGGCAGATATTGGCACGTCAAAAAAGCACTTTCACCTAGAAACTCCATTCACACTTTTTATAATTCAGCTTACTGTGGAGACACATGCTGGAACCTTTTACTTTGAAATGTTTTGTAGTTTCTGAGTTATTTAACTTTAACGCCCAATGCATTCTCAATGGCAATAGCACAAACTTTGGCATGCTACTAGTCCTACATACTTACACCTAGAAACCCCATTCAAGCCTATACTTAGGTTCATCTTACGGTGGACATGTTTGCCTGAAAAGGAATCTTTGAAATGTTTCATAGTTTTAGAAATATAGTGCTTTTAAATTTGAGAAATTCAGAATGGGGGTCAATGGCAGATTTTGGCAAGTAAAGATTTGAGTGGGGTTTGAACCCACTATCTCCAGATCATGCAGCCAGTGTGCTAAGTCACTGATCTACTTGCTACCTGCCACAATGCAGTCTGCTGTTCCCTTTGAGTACAACATTGATACAAAAATAAAATACAAAAAATAAAATAACAGGAGATTTGTCTATTGTTTCTTTTGCTGTTGTTTATCTCTAGACGCTCAAATGTTTATGAACCACAATGGAAACAAGTCTCTGGCTCTTCTGTCATTATCTATTCGGCCTTTTAAGAACACCATGCACAGTGGCTCACTGGGTACAGAGCCTGCCTGGTAATCAGGAGGCTGCAAGTTCAAGTCATGGCTCTGACATAGTGTCCCAAAATCATGAAAATATGACATGATATATTATGCCGTCCCAAACCATGGACTATAGTATGTTGTTTTTTCATGATTTTCATCTTTTTTTCAAATAGTCCAAAATCACGAAAAACGACATGCTATAGTATGCCGTCCGAAAAAAATTATAACTTTGGCATGCTACTAGTCCTACATGCTTAGACCTAGAATCCCCATTCAAACCTATTTAGGTTCATCTTACGGTGGACATGTTTGCCTGAAAAGGAATCTTTGAAATGTTTCATAGTTTTAGAAATATAGTGCTTTTAAATTTGAGAAATTCAGAATGGGGGTCAATGGCAGATTTTGGCAAGTAAAGATTTGAGTGGGGTTTGAACCCACTATCTCCAGATCATGCAGCCAGTGTGCTAAGTCACTGATCTACTTGCTACCTGCCACAATGCAGTCTGCTGTTCCCTTTGAGTACAACATTGATACAAAAATAAAATACAAAAAATAAAATAACAGGAGATTTGTCTATTTGTTTCTTTTGCTGTTGTTTATCTCTAGACGCTCGAATGTTTATGAACCACAATGGAAACAAGTCTCTGGCTCTTCTGTCATTATCTATTCGGCCTTTTTAGAACACCATGCACAGTGGCTCACTGGGTACAGAGCCTGCCTGGTAATCAGGAGGCTGCAAGTTCAAGTCATGGATCTGACATAGTGTCCCAAAATCATGAAAATATGACATGATATATTATGCCGTCCCAAACCATGGACTATAGTATGTTGTTTTTTCATGATTTTCATCTTTTTTTCAAATAGTCCAAAATCACGAAAAACGACATGCTATAGTATGCCGTCCGGAAAAAAAATATAACTTTGGCATGCTACTAGTCCTACATGCTTACACCTAGAATCCCCATTCAAACCTATTTAGGTTCATCTTACGGTGGACATGTTTGCCTGAAAAGGAATCTTTGAAATGTTTCATAGTTTTAGAAATATAGTGCTTTAAATGTGAGAAATTTATAATGGCAGATAGTGGCACGTCAAATTCACTTTCACCCAGAAACTCCATTCACACGTTTTATAATTCAGCTTACTGTGGAGACACATGCTGGAACTTTTTACTTTGAAATGTTTTGTAGTTTCTGAGTTAATTAACTTTAACGCCCAATGCATTCTCAATGGCAATAGCACAAACTTTGGCATGCTACTAGTCCTACATACTTACACCTAGAAAACCCATTCAAGCCTACTTAGGTTCATCTTACGGTGGACATGTTTGCCTGAAAAGGAATCTTTGAAATGTTTCATAGTTTTAGAAATATAGTGCTTTCAAATTTGAGAATTTTACAATGGGGCTCAATGGCAGATATTGGCACGTCAAAAAAGCACTTTCACCTAGAAACTCCATTCACACGTTTTATAATTCAGCTTACTGTGGAGACACATGCTGGAACCTTTTACTTTGAAATGTTTTGTAGTTTCTGAGTTATTTAACTTTAACGCCCAATGCATTCTCAATGGCAATAGCACAAACTTTGGCATGCTACTAGTCCTACATACTTACACCTAGAAACCCCATTCAAGCCTACTTAGGTTCATCTTACGGTGGACATGTTTGCCTGAAAAGGAATCTTTGAAATGTTTCATAGTTTTAGAAATATAGTGCTTTCAAATTTGAGAATTTTACAATGGGGCTCAATGGCAGATATTGGCACGTCAAAAAAGCACATTCACCTAGAAACTCCATTCACACTTTTTATAATTCAGCTTACTGTGGAGACACATGCTGGAACCTTTTACTTTGAAATGTTTTGTAGTTTCTGAGTTATTTAACTTTAACGCCCAATGCATTCTCAATGGCAATAGCACAAACTTTGGCATGCTACTAGTCCTACATACTTACACCTAGAAACCCCATTCAAGCCTATACTTAGGTTCATCTTACGGTGGACATGTTTGCCTGAAAAGGAATCTTTGAAATGTTTCATAGTTTTAGAAATATAGTGCTTTTAAATTTGAGAAATTCAGAATGGGGGTCAATGGCAGATTTTGGCAAGTAAAGATTTGAGTGGGGTTTGAACCCACTATCTCCAGATCATGCAGCCAGTGTGCTAAGTCACTGATCTACTTGCTACCTGCCACAATGCAGTCTGCTGTTCCCTTTGAGTACAACATTGATACAAAAATAAAATACAAAAAATAAAATAACAGGAGATTTGTCTATTGTTTCTTTTGCTGTTGTTTATCTCTAGACGCTCAAATGTTTATGAACCACAATGGAAACAAGTCTCTGGCTCTTCTGTCATTATCTATTCGGCCTTTTAAGAACACCATGCACAGTGGCTCACTGGGTACAGAGCCTGCCTGGTAATCAGGAGGCTGCAAGTTCAAGTCATGGCTCTGACATAGTGTCCCAAAATCATGAAAATATGACATGATATATTATGCCGTCCCAAACCATGGACTATAGTATGTTGTTTTTTCATGATTTTCATCTTTTTTTCAAATAGTCCAAAATCACGAAAAACGACATGCTATAGTATGCCGTCCGAAAAAAATTATAACTTTGGCATGCTACTAGTCCTACATGCTTAGACCTAGAATCCCCATTCAAACCTATTTAGGTTCATCTTACGGTGGACATGTTTGCCTGAAAAGGAATCTTTGAAATGTTTCATAGTTTTAGAAATATAGTGCTTTAAATGTGAGAAATGTATAATGGCAGATAGTGGCACGTCAAATTCACTTTCACCCAGAAACTCCATTCACACGTTTTATAATTCAGCTTACTGTGGAGACACATGCTGGAACCTTTTACTTTGAAATGTTTTGTAGTTTCCGAGTTATTTAACTTTAACGCCCAATGCATTCTCAATGGCAATAGCACAAACTTTGGCATGCTACTAGTCCTACATACTTACACCTAGAAACCCCATTCAAGCCTACTTAGGTTCATCTTACGGTGGACATGTTTGCCTGTAAAGGAATCTTTGAAATGTTTCATAGTTTTAGAAATATAGTGCTTTCAAATTTGAGAATTTTACAATGGGGCTCAATGGCAGATATTGGCACGTCAAAAAAGCACTTTCACCTAGAAACTCCATTCACACTTTTTATAATTCAGCTTACTGTGGAGACACATGCTGGAACCGTTTACTTTGAAATGTTTTGTAGTTTCTGAGTTATTTAACTTTAACGCCCAATGCATTCTCAATGGCAATAGCACAAACTTTGGCATGCTACTAGTCCTACATACTTACACCTAGAAACCCCATTCAAGCCTACTTAGGTTCATCTTACGGTGGACATGTTTGCCTGAAAAGGAATCTTTGAAATGTTTCATAGTTTTAGAAATATAGTGCTTTCAAATTTGAGAATTTTACAATGGGGCTCAATGGCAGATATTGGCACGTCAAAAAAGCACTTTCACCTAGAAACTCCATTCACACTTTTTATAATTCAGCTTACTGTGGAGACACATGCTGGAACCTTTTACTTTGAAATGTTTTGTAGTTTCTGAGTTATTTAACTTTAACGCCCAATGCATTCTCAATGGCAATAGCACAAACTTTGGCATGCTACTAGTCCTACATACTTACACCTAGAAACCCCATTCAAGCCTATACTTAGGTTCATCTTACGGTGGACATGTTTGCCTGAAAAGGAATCTTTGAAATGTTTCATAGTTTTAGAAATATAGTGCTTTTAAATTTGAGAAATTCAGAATGGGGGTCAATGGCAGATTTTGGCAAGTAAAGATTTGAGTGGGGTTTGAACCCACTATCTCCAGATCATGCAGCCAGTGTGCTAAGTCACTGATCTACTTGCTACCTGCCACAATGCAGTCTGCTGTTCCCTTTGAGTACAACATTGATACAAAAATAAAATACAAAAAATAAAATAACAGGAGATTTGTCTATTGTTTCTTTTGCTGTTGTTTATCTCTAGACGCTCAAATGTTTATGAACCACAATGGAAACAAGTCTCTGGCTCTTCTGTCATTATCTATTCGGCCTTTTAAGAACACCATGCACAGTGGCTCACTGGGTACAGAGCCTGCCTGGTAATCAGGAGGCTGCAAGTTCAAGTCATGGCTCTGACATAGTGTCCCAAAATCATGAAAATATGACATGATATATTATGCCGTCCCAAACCATGGACTATAGTATGTTGTTTTTTCATGATTTTCATCTTTTTTTCAAATAGTCCAAAATCACGAAAAACGACATGCTATAGTATGCCGTCCGAAAAAATATATAACTTTGGCATGCTACTAGTCCTACATGCTTACACCTAGAATCCCCATTCAAACCTATTTAGGTTCATCTTACGGTGGACATGTTTGCCTGAAAAGGAATCTTTGAAATGTTTCATAGTTTTAGAAATATAGTGCTTTAAATGTGAGAAATTTATAATGGCAGATAGTGGCACGTCAAATTCACTTTCACCCAGAAACTCCATTCACACGTTTTATAATTCAGCTTACTGTGGAGACACATGCTGGAACTTTTTACTTTGAAATGTTTTGTAGTTTCTGAGTTAATTAACTTTAACGCCCAATGCATTCTCAATGGCAATAGCACAAACTTTGGCATGCTACTAGTCCTACATACTTACACCTAGAAAACCCATTCAAGCCTACTTAGGTTCATCTTACGGTGGACATGTTTGCCTGAAAAGGAATCTTTGAAATGTTTCATAGTTTTAGAAATATAGTGCTTTCAAATTTGAGAATTTTACAATGGGGCTCAATGGCAGATATTGGCACGTCAAAAAAGCACTTTCACCTAGAAACTCCATTCACACGTTTTATAATTCAGCTTACTGTGGAGACACATGCTGGAACCTTTTACTTTGAAATGTTTTGTAGTTTCTGAGTTATTTAACTTTAACGCCCAATGCATTCTCAATGGCAATAGCACAAACTTTGGCATGCTACTAGTCCTACATACTTACACCTAGAAACCCCATTCAAGCCTACTTAGGTTCATCTTACGGTGGACATGTTTGCCTGAAAAGGAATCTTTGAAATGTTTCATAGTTTTAGAAATATAGTGCTTTCAAATTTGAGAATTTTACAATGGGGCTCAATGGCAGATATTGGCACGTCAAAAAAGCACTTTCACCTAGAAACTCCATTCACACTTTTTATAATTCAGCTTACTGTGGAGACACATGCTGGAACCTTTTACTTTGAAATGTTTTGTAGTTTCTGAGTTATTTAACTTTAACGCCCAATGCATTCTCAATGGCAATAGCACAAACTTTGGCATGCTACTAGTCCTACATACTTACACCTAGAAACCCCATTCAAGCCTATACTTAGGTTCATCTTACGGTGGACATGTTTGCCTGAAAAGGAATCTTTGAAATGTTTCATAGTTTTAGAAATATAGTGCTTTTAAATTTGAGAAATTCAGAATGGGGGTCAATGGCAGATTTTGGCAAGTAAAGATTTGAGTGGGGTTTGAACCCACTATCTCCAGATCATGCAGCCAGTGTGCTAAGTCACTGATCTACTTGCTACCTGCCACAATGCAGTCTGCTGTTCCCTTTGAGTACAACATTGATACAAAAATAAAATACAAAAAATAAAATAACAGGAGATTTGTCTATTGTTTCTTTTGCTGTTGTTTATCTCTAGACGCTCAAATGTTTATGAACCACAATGGAAACAAGTCTCTGGCTCTTCTGTCATTATCTATTCGGCCTTTTAAGAACACCATGCACAGTGGCTCACTGGGTACAGAGCCTGCCTGGTAATCAGGAGGCTGCAAGTTCAAGTCATGGCTCTGACATAGTGTCCCAAAATCATGAAAATATGACATGATATATTATGCCGTCCCAAACCATGGACTATAGTATGTTGTTTTTTCATGATTTTCATCTTTTTTTCAAATAGTCCAAAATCACGAAAAACGACATGCTATAGTATGCCGTCCGAAAAAAATTATAACTTTGGCATGCTACTAGTCCTACATGCTTAGACCTAGAATCCCCATTCAAACCTATTTAGGTTCATCTTACGGTGGACATGTTTGCCTGAAAAGGAATCTTTGAAATGTTTCATAGTTTTAGAAATATAGTGCTTTAAATGTGAGAAATGTATAATGGCAGATAGTGGCACGTCAAATTCACTTTCACCCAGAAACTCCATTCACACGTTTTATAATTCAGCTTACTGTGGAGACACATGCTGGAACCTTTTACTTTGAAATGTTTTGTAGTTTCTGAGTTATTTAACTTTAACGCCCAATGCATTCTCAATGGCAATAGCACAAACTTTGGCATGCTACTAGTCCTACATACTTACACCTAGAAACCCCATTCAAGCCTACTTAGGTTCATCTTACGGTGGACATGTTTGCCTGTAAAGGAATCTTTGAAATGTTTCATAGTTTTAGAAATATAGTGCTTTCAAATTTGAGAATTTTACAATGGGGCTCAATGGCAGATATTGGCACGTCAAAAAAGCACTTTCACCTAGAAACTCCATTCACACTTTTTATAATTCAGCTTACTGTGGAGACACATGCTGGAACCGTTTACTTTGAAATGTTTTGTAGTTTCTGAGTTATTTAACTTTAACGCCCAATGCATTCTCAATGGCAATAGCACAAACTTTGGCATGCTACTAGTCCTACATACTTACACCTAGAAACCCCATTCAAGCCTACTTAGGTTCATCTTACGGTGGACATGTTTGCCTGAAAAGGAATCTTTGAAATGTTTCATAGTTTTAGAAATATAGTGCTTTCAAATTTGAGAATTTTACAATGGGGCTCAATGGCAGATATTGGCACGTCAAAAAAGCACTTTCACCTAGAAACTCCATTCACACTTTTTATAATTCAGCTTACTGTGGAGACACATGCTGGAACCTTTTACTTTGAAATGTTTTGTAGTTTCTGAGTTATTTAACTTTAACGCCCAATGCATTCTCAATGGCAATAGCACAAACTTTGGCATGCTACTAGTCCTACATACTTACACCTAGAAACCCCATTCAAGCCTATACTTAGGTTCATCTTACGGTGGACATGTTTGCCTGAAAAGGAATCTTTGAAATGTTTCATAGTTTTAGAAATATAGTGCTTTTAAATTTGAGAAATTCAGAATGGGGGTCAATGGCAGATTTTGGCAAGTAAAGATTTGAGTGGGGTTTGAACCCACTATCTCCAGATCATGCAGCCAGTGTGCTAAGTCACTGATCTACTTGCTACCTGCCACAATGCAGTCTGCTGTTCCCTTTGAGTACAACATTGATACAAAAATAAAATACAAAAAATAAAATAACAGGAGATTTGTCTATTGTTTCTTTTGCTGTTGTTTATCTCTAGACGCTCAAATGTTTATGAACCACAATGGAAACAAGTCTCTGGCTCTTCTGTCATTATCTATTCGGCCTTTTAAGAACACCATGCACAGTGGCTCACTGGGTACAGAGCCTGCCTGGTAATCAGGAGGCTGCAAGTTCAAGTCATGGCTCTGACATAGTGTCCCAAAATCATGAAAATATGACATGATATATTATGCCGTCCCAAACCATGGACTATAGTATGTTGTTTTTTCATGATTTTCATCTTTTTTTCAAATAGTCCAAAATCACGAAAAACGACATGCTATAGTATGCCGTCCGAAAAAAAATATAACTTTGGCATGCTACTAGTCCTACATGCTTAGACCTAGAATCCCCATTCAAACCTATTTAGGTTCATCTTACGGTGGACATGTTTGCCTGAAAAGGAATCTTTGAAATGTTTCATAGTTTTAGAAATATAGTGCTTTAAATGTGAGAAATGTATAATGGCAGATAGTGGCACGTCAAATTCACTTTCACCCAGAAACTCCATTCACACGTTTTATAATTCAGCTTACTGTGGAGACACATGCTGGAACCTTTTACTTTGAAATGTTTTGTAGTTTCTGAGTTATTTAACTTTAACGCCCAATGCATTCTCAATGGCAATAGCACAAACTTTGGCATGCTACTAGTCCTACATACTTACACCTAGAAACCCCATTCAAGCCTACTTAGGTTCATCTTACGGTGGACATGTTTGCCTGAAAAGGAATCTTTGAAATGTTTCATAGTTTTAGAAATATAGTGCTTTCAAATTTGAGAATTTTACAATGGGGCTCAATGGCAGATATTGGCACGTCAAAAAAGCACTTTCACCTAGAAACTCCATTCACACTTTTTATAATTCAGCTTACTGTGGAGACACATGCTGGAACCGTTTACTTTGAAATGTTTTGTAGTTTCTGAGTTATTTAACTTTAACGCCCAATGCATTCTCAATGGCAATAGCACAAACTTTGGCATGCTACTAGTCCTACATACTTACACCTAGAAACCCCATTCAAGACTACTTAGGTTCATCTTACGGTGGACATGTTTGCCTGAAAAGGAATCTTTGAAATGTTTCATAGTTTTAGAAATATAGTGCTTTTAAATTTGAGAAATTCAGAATGGGGGTCAATGGCAGATTTTGGCAAGTAAAGATTTGAGTGGGGTTTGAACCCACTATCTCCAGATCATGCAGCCAGTGTGCTAAGTCACTGATCTACTTGCTACCTGCCACAATGCAGTCTGCTGTTCCCTTTGAGTACAACATTGATACAAAAATAAAATACAAAAAATAAAACAACAGGAGATTTGTCTATTGTTTCTTTTGCTGTTGTTTATCTCTAGACGCTCGAATGTTTATGAACCACAATGGAAACAAGTCTCTGGCTCTTCTGTCATTATCTATTCGGCATTTTAAGAACGCCATGCACAGTGGCTCACTGGGTACAGAGCCTGCCTGGTAATCAGGAGGCTGCAGGTTCAAGTCCTGGCTCTGACATAGTGTCCCAAAATCATGAAAATATGACATGATATATTATGCCGTCCCAAACCATGGACTATAGTATGTCGTTTTTTCATGATTTTCATCTTTTTTTCAAATAGTCCAAAATCACGAAAAACGACATGCTATAGTATGCCGTCCGAAAAATATTATAACTTTGGCATGCTACTAGTCCTACATACTTACACCTAGAATCCCCATTCAAACCTATTTAGGTTCATCTTACGGTGGACATGTTTGCCTGAAAAGGAATCTTTGAAATGTTTCATAGTTTTAGAAATATAGTGCTTTAAATGTGAGAAATTTATAATGGCAGATAGTGGCACTTCAAATTCACTTTCACCCAGAAACTCCATTCACACGTTTTATAATTCAGCTTACTGTGGAGACACATGCTGGAACTTTTTACTTTGAAATGTTTTGTAGTTTCTGAGTTATTTATCTTTAACGCCCAATGCATTCTCAATGGCAATAGCACAAACTTTGGCATGCTACTAGTCCTACATACTTACACCTAGAAACCCCATTCAAGCCTACTTAGGTTCATCTTACGGTGGACATGTTTGCCTGAAAAGGAATCTTTGAAATGTTTCATAGTTTTAGAAATATAGTGCTTTTAAATTTGAGAAATTCAGAATGGGGGTCAATGGCAGATTTTGGCAAGTAAAGATTTGAGTGGGGTTTGAACCCACTATCTCCAGATCATGCAGCCAGTGTGCTAAGTCACTGATCTACTTGCTACCTGCCACAATGCAGTCTGCTGTTCCCTTTGAGTACAACATTGATACAAAAATAAAATACAAAAAATAAAACAACAGGAGATTTGTCTATTGTTTCTTTTGCTGTTGTTTATCTCTAGACGCTCGAATGTTTATGAACCACAATGGAAACAAGTCTCTGGCTCTTCTGTCATTATCTATTCGGCATTTTAAGAACACCATGCACAGTGGCTCACTGGGTACAGAGCCTGCCTGGTAATCAGGAGGCTGCAGGTTCAAGTCCTGGCTCTGACATAGTGTCCCAAAATCATGAAAATATGACATGATATATTATGCCGTCCCAAACCATGGACTATAGTATGTCGTTTTTTCATGATTTTCATCTTTTTTTCAAATAGTCCAAAATCACGAAAAACGACATGCTATAGTATGCCGTCCGAAAAATATTATAACTTTGGCATGCTACTAGTCCTACATACTTACACCTAGAATCCCCATTCAAACCTATTTAGGTTCATCTTACGGTGGACATGTTTGCCTGAAAAGGAATGTTTGAAATGTTTCATGGTTTTAGAAATATAGTGCTTTAAATGTGAGAAATTTATAATGGCAGATAGTGGCACGTCAAATTCACTTTCACCCAGAAACTCCATTCACACGTTTTATAATTCAGCTTACTGTGGAGACACATGCTGGAACTTTTTACTTTGAAATGTTTTGTAGTTTCTGAGTTATTTAACTTTAACGCCCAATGCATTCTCAATGGCAATAGCACAAACTTTGGCATGCTACTAGTCCTACATACTTACACCTAGAAACCCCATTCAAGCCTACTTAGGTTCATCTTACGGTGGACATGTTTGCCTGAAAAGGAATCTTTGAAATGTTTCATAGTTTTAGAAATATAGTGCTTTCAAATTTGAGAATTTTACAATGGGGCTCAATGGCAGATATTGGCACGTCAAAAAAGCACTTTCACCTAGAAACTCCATTCACACTTTTTATAATTCAGCTTACTGTGGAGACACATGCTGGAACCTTTTACTTTGAAATGTTTTGTAGTTTCTGAGTTATTTAACTTTAACGCCCAATGCATTCTCAATGGCAATAGCACAAACTTTGGCATGCTACTAGTCCTACATACTTACACCTAGAAACCCCATTCAAGCCTACTTAGGTTCATCTTACGGTGGACATGTTTGCCTGAAAAGGAATCTTTGAAATGTTTCATAGTTTTAGAAATATAGTGCTTTTAAATTTGAGAAATTCAGAATGGGGGTCAATGGCAGATTTTGGCAAGTAAAGATTTGAGTGGGGTTTGAACCCACTATCTCCAGATCATGCAGCCAGTGTGCTAAGTCACTGATCTACTTGCTACCTGCCACAATGCAGTCTGCTGTTCCCTTTGAGTACAACATTGATACAAAAATAAAATACAAAAAATAAAATAACAGGAGATTTGTCTATTTGTTTCTTTTGCTGTTGTTTATCTCTAGACGCTCGAATGTTTATGAACCACAATGGAAACAAGTCTCTGGCTCTTCTGTCATTATCTATTCGGCCTTTTTAGAACACCATGCACAGTGGCTCACTGGGTACAGAGCCTGCCTGGTAATCAGGAGGCTGCAAGTTCAAGTCATGGATCTGACATAGTGTCCCAAAATCATGAAAATATGACATGATATATTATGCCGTCCCAAACCATGGACTATAGTATGTTGTTTTTTCATGATTTTCATCTTTTTTTCAAATAGTCCAAAATCACGAAAAACGACATGCTATAGTATGCCGTCCGAAAAAAAATATAACTTTGGCATGCTACTAGTCCTACATGCTTACACCTAGAATCCCCATTCAAACCTATTTAGGTTCATCTTACGGTGGACATGTTTGCCTGAAAAGGAATCTTTGAAATGTTTCATAGTTTTAGAAATATAGTGCTTTAAATGTGAGAAATTTATAATGGCAGATAGTGGCACGTCAAATTCACTTTCACCCAGAAACTCCATTCACACGTTTTATAATTCAGCTTACTGTGGAGACACATGCTGGAACTTTTTACTTTGAAATGTTTTGTAGTTTCTGAGTTAATTAACTTTAACGCCCAATGCATTCTCAATGGCAATAGCACAAACTTTGGCATGCTACTAGTCCTACATACTTACACCTAGAAAACCCATTCAAGCCTACTTAGGTTCATCTTACGGTGGACATGTTTGCCTGAAAAGGAATCTTTGAAATGTTTCATAGTTTTAGAAATATAGTGCTTTCAAATTTGAGAATTTTACAATGGGGCTCAATGGCAGATATTGGCACGTCAAAAAAGCACTTTCACCTAGAAACTCCATTCACACGTTTTATAATCCAGCTTACTGTGGAGACACATGCTGGAACCTTTTACTTTGAAATGTTTTGTAGTTTCTGAGTTATTTAACTTTAACGCCCAATGCATTCTCAATGGCAATAGCACAAACTTTGGCATGCTACTAGTCCTACATACTTACACCTAGAAACCCCATTCAAGCCTACTTAGGTTCATCTTACGGTGGACATGTTTGCCTGAAAAGGAATCTTTGAAATGTTTCATAGTTTTAGAAATATAGTGCTTTCAAATTTGAGAATTTTACAATGGGGCTCAATGGCAGATATTGGCACGTCAAAAAAGCACTTTCACCTAGAAACTCCATTCACACTTTTTATAATTCAGCTTACTGTGGAGACACATGCTGGAACCTTTTACTTTGAAATGTTTTGTAGTTTCTGAGTTATTTAACTTTAACGCCCAATGCATTCTCAATGGCAATAGCACAAACTTTGGCATGCTACTAGTCCTACATACTTACACCTAGAAACCCCATTCAAGCCTATACTTAGGTTCATCTTACGGTGGACATGTTTGCCTGAAAAGGAATCTTTGAAATGTTTCATAGTTTTAGAAATATAGTGCTTTTAAATTTGAGAAATTCAGAATGGGGGTCAATGGCAGATTTTGGCAAGTAAAGATTTGAGTGGGGTTTGAACCCACTATCTCCAGATCATGCAGCCAGTGTGCTAAGTCACTGATCTACTTGCTACCTGCCACAATGCAGTCTGCTGTTCCCTTTGAGTACAACATTGATACAAAAATAAAATACAAAAAATTAAATAACAGGAGATTTGTCTATTTGTTTCTTTTGCTGTTGTTTATCTCTAGACGCTCGAATGTTTATGAACCACAATGGAAACAAGTCTCTGGCTCTTCTGTCATTATCTATTCGGCCTTTTTAGAACACCATGCACAGTGGCTCACTGGGTACAGAGCCTGCCTGGTAATCAGGAGGCTGCAAGTTCAAGTCATGGATCTGACATAGTGTCCCAAAATCATGAAAATATGACATGATATATTATGCCGTCCCAAACCATGGACTATAGTATGTTGTTTTTTCATGATTTTCATCTTTTTTTCAAATAGTCCAAAATCACGAAAAACGACATGCTATAGTATGCCGTCCGAAAAAAATTATAACTTTGGCATGCTACTAGTCCTACATGCTTACACCTAGAATCCCCATTCAAACCTATTTAGGTTCATCTTACGGTGGACATGTTTGCCTGAAAAGGAATCTTTGAAATGTTTCATAGTTTTAGAAATATAGTGCTTTAAATGTGAGAAATTTATAATGGCAGATAGTGGCACGTCAAATTCACTTTCACCCAGAAACTCCATTCACACGTTTTATAATTCAGCTTACTGTGGAGACACATGCTGGAACTTTTTACTTTGAAATGTTTTGTAGTTTCTGAGTTAATTAACTTTAACGCCCAATGCATTCTCAATGGCAATAGCACAAACTTTGGCATGCTACTAGTCCTACATACTTACACCTAGAAAACCCATTCAAGCCTACTTAGGTTCATCTTACGGTGGACATGTTTGCCTGAAAAGGAATCTTTGAAATGTTTCATAGTTTTAGAAATATAGTGCTTTCAAATTTGAGAATTTTACAATGGGGCTCAATGGCAGATATTGGCACGTCAAAAAAGCACTTTCACCTAGAAACTCCATTCACACGTTTTATAATTCAGCTTACTGTGGAGACACATGCTGGAACCTTTTACTTTGAAATGTTTTGTAGTTTCTGAGTTATTTAACTTTAACGCCCAATGCATTCTCAATGAAAATAGCACAAACTTTGGCATGCTACTAGTCCTACATACTTACACCTAGAAACCCCATTCAAGCCTACTTAGGTTCATCTTACGGTGGACATGTTTGCCTGAAAAGGAATCTTTGAAATGTTTCATAGTTTTAGAAATATAGTGCTTTCAAATTTGAGAATTTTACAATGGGGCTCAATGGCAGATATTGGCACGTCAAAAAAGCACTTTCACCTAGAAACTCCATTCACACTTTTTATAATTCAGCTTACTGTGGAGACACATGCTGGAACCTTTTACTTTGAAATGTTTTGTAGTTTCTGAGTTATTTAACTTTAACGCCCAATGCATTCTCAATGGCAATAGCACAAACTTTGGCATGCTACTAGTCCTACATACTTACACCTAGAAACCCCATTCAAGCCTATACTTAGGTTCATCTTACGGTGGACATGTTTGCCTGAAAAGGAATCTTTGAAATGTTTCATAGTTTTAGAAATATAGTGCTTTTAAATTTGAGAAATTCAGAATGGGGGTCAATGGCAGATTTTGGCAAGTAAAGATTTGAGTGGGGTTTGAACCCACTATGGCCAGATCATGCAGCCAGTGTGCTAAGTCACTGATCTACTTGCTACCTGCCACAATGCAGTCTGCTGTTCCCTTTGAGTACAACATTGATACAAAAATAAAATACAAAAAATAAAATAACAGGAGATTTGTCTATTGTTTCTTTTGCTGTTGTTTATCTCTAGACGCTCAAATGTTTATGAACCACAATGGAAACAAGTCTCTGGCTCTTCTGTCATTATCTATTCGGCCTTTTAAGAACACCATGCACAGTGGCTCACTGGGTACAGAGCCTGCCTGGTAATCAGGAGGCTGCAAGTTCAAGTCATGGCTCTGACATAGTGTCCCAAAATCATGAAAATATGACATGATATATTATGCCGTCCCAAACCATGGACTATAGTATGTTGTTTTTTCATGATTTTCATCTTTTTTTCAAATAGTCCAAAATCACGAAAAACGACATGCTATAGTATGCCGTCCGAAAAAAAAATATAACTTTGGCATGCTACTAGTCCTACATGCTTAGACCTAGAATCCCCATTCAAACCTATTTAGGTTCATCTTACGGTGGACATGTTTGCCTGAAAAGGAATCTTTGAAATGTTTCATAGTTTTAGAAATATAGTGCTTTAAATGTGAGAAATGTATAATGGCAGATAGTGGCACGTCAAATTCACTTTCACCCAGAAACTCCATTCACACGTTTTATAATTCAGCTTACTGTGGAGACACATGCTGGAACCTTTTACTTTGAAATGTTTTGTAGTTTCTGAGTTATTTAACTTTAACGCCCAATGCATTCTCAATGGCAATAGCACAAACTTTGGCATGCTACTAGTCCTACATACTTACACCTAGAAACCCCATTCAAGCCTACTTAGGTTCATCTTACGGTGGACATGTTTGCCTGAAAAGGAATCTTTGAAATGTTTCATAGTTTTAGAAATATAGTGCTTTCAAATTTGAGAATTTTACAATGGGGCTCAATGGCAGATATTGGCACGTCAAAAAAGCACTTTCACCTAGAAACTCCATTCACACTTTTTATAATTCAGCTTACTGTGGAGACACATGCTGGAACCGTTTACTTTGAAATGTTTTGTAGTTTCTGAGTTATTTAACTTTAACGCCCAATGCATTCTCAATGGCAATAGCACAAACTTTGGCATGCTACTAGTCCTACATACTTACACCTAGAAACCCCATTCAAGACTACTTAGGTTCATCTTACGGTGGACATGTTTGCCTGAAAAGGAATCTTTGAAATGTTTCATAGTTTTAGAAATATAGTGCTTTTAAATTTGAGAAATTCAGAATGGGGGTCAATGGCAGATTTTGGCAAGTAAAGATTTGAGTGGGGTTTGAACCCACTATCTCCAGATCATGCAGCCAGTGTGCTAAGTCACTGATCTACTTGCTACCTGCCACAATGCAGTCTGCTGTTACTTTTGAGTACAACATTGATACAAAAATAAAATACAAAAAATAAAATAACAGGAGATTTGTCTATTGTTTCTTTTGCTGTTGTTTATCTCTAGACGCTCAAATGTTTATGAACCACAATGGAAACAAGTCTCTGGCTCTTCTGTCATTATCTATTCGGCCTTTTAAGAACACCATGCACAGTGGCTCACTGGGTACAGAGCCTGCCTGGTAATCAGGAGGCTGCAAGTTCAAGTCATGGCTCTGACATAGTGTCCCAAAATCATGAAAATATGACATGATATATTATGCCGTCCCAAACCATGGACTATAGTATGTTGTTTTTTCATGATTTTCATCTTTTTTTCAAATAGTCCAAAATCACGAAAAACGACATGCTATAGTATGCCGTCCGAAAAAATATATAACTTTGGCATGCTACTAGTCCTACATGCTTACACCTAGAATCCCCATTCAAACCTATTTAGGTTCATCTTACGGTGGACATGTTTGCCTGAAAAGGAATCTTTGAAATGTTTCATAGTTTTAGAAATATAGTGCTTTAAATGTGAGAAATGTATAATGGCAGATAGTGGCAGTCAAATTCACTTTCACCCAGAAACTCCATTCACACGTTTTATAATTCAGCTTACTGTGGAGACACATGCTGGAACTTTTTACTTTGAAATGTTTTGTAGTTTCTGAGTTATTTAACTTTAACGCCCAATGCATTCTCAATGGCAATAGCACAAACTTTGGCATGCTACTAGTCCTACATACTTACACCTAGAAAACCCATTCAAGCCTACTTAGGTTCATCTTACGGTGGACATGTTTGCCTGAAAAGGAATCTTTGAAATGTTTCATAGTTTTAGAAATATAGTGCTTTCAAATTTGAGAATTTTACAATGGGGCTCAATGGCAGATATTGGCACGTCAAAAAAGCACTTTCACCTAGAAACTCCATTCACACTTTTTATAATTCAGCTTACTGTGGAGACACATGCTGGAACCTTTTACTTTGAAATGTTTTGTAGTTTCTGAGTTATTTAACTTTAACGCCCAATGCATTCTCAATGGCAATAGCACAAACTTTGGCATGCTACTAGTCCTACATACGTACACCTAGAAACCCCATTTAAGCCTACTTAGGTTCATCTTACGGTGGACATGTTTGCCTGAAAAGGAATCTTTGAAATGTTTCATAGTTTTAGAAATATAGTGCTTTAAATGTGAGAAATGTATAATGGCAGATATTGACACGTCAAATTCACTTTCACCCAGAAACTCCATTCACACGTTTTATAATTCAGCTTACTGTGGAGACACATGCTGAAACCTTTTACTTTGAAATGTTTTGTAGTTTCTGAGTTATTTAACTTTAACGCCCAATGCATTCTCAATGGCAATAGCACAAACTTTGGTATGCTACTAGTCCTACATACTTACACCTAGAAACCCCATTCAAGCCTTAGGTTCATCTTACGGTGGACATGTTTGCCTGAAAAGGAATCTTTGAAATGTTTCATAGTTTTAGAAATATAGTGCTTTTAAATTTGAGAAATTCAGAATGGGGGTCAATGGCAGATTTTGGCAAGTAAAGATTTGAGTGGGGTTGAACCCACTATCTCCAGATCATGCAGCCAGTGTGCTAAGTCACTGATCTACTTGCTACCTGCCACAATGCAGTCTGCTGTTCCTTTTGTGTACAACATTGATACAAAAATAAAATACAAAAAATAAAATAACAGGAGATTTGTCTATTGTTTCTTTTGCTGTTGTTCATCTCTAGACGCTCGAATGTTTATGAACCACAATGGAAACAAGTCTCTGGCTCTTCTGTCATTATCTAATCGGCCTTTTAAGAACAGCATGCACAGTGGCTCACTGGGTACAGAGCCTGCCTGGTAATCAGGAGGCTGCAGGGTCAAGTCCTGGCTCTGACATAGTGTCCCAAAATCATGAAAATATGACATAATATAGTATGCCGTCCGAAGCCATGAACTATAGTATTTCGTTTTTTCATGATTTTCATCTTTTTTTCAAATAGTCCAAAATCACGAAAAACGACATGCTATAGTATGCCGTCCGAAAAAAAATATAACTTTGGCATGCTACTAGTCCTACATAATTACACCTAGAATCCCCTTTCAAACCTATTTAGGTTCATCTTACGGTGGACATGTTTGCCTGAAAAGGAATCTTTGAAATGTTTCATAGTTTTAGAAATAAAGACAACCTTGAACCTTGAACCTTGAAATAGTGCTTTCAAATTTGAGAAATTCATAATGGGGCTCAATGGCAGCGATTATTGGCACGTCAAAAAATCACTTTCACCTAGAAACTCCATTCACACTTTTTATAATTCAGCTTACTGTGGAGACACATGCTGGAACTTTTTACTTTGAAATGTTTTGTAGCTTCTGAGTGATTTTCGTCTTTTTTTCAAGTCCTCAAAAATGATGAAAAACGGCATGCTATAGTATTCCGTCCGAGGCCATGGCCCGGGCTATAGCCCATGCACGGAGTGATTTTCATCTTTTTTGCAAATCCTCAAAAATGATGAAAAACGGCGTCCGAGATGCAATGGGCGTAAAATGTTTCTTTCTTTCTTTGTTTCTTTGTTTCTTTATTCCTTTCTTTCTTTCTTTCTTTCTTTCTTGACCATCTTGACCATCTTGACCATGTTGACCATCTTGAAAGAAAGAAAGAAAGAAAGAAAGAAAGATACAGTATAGCCCATGGTCAAAAATGATGAAAAACGAGGATTTGAAAAAATCACTCGGAGACCATGGGCTATAGTCCATGGTCTCGGAGTGATTTTCGTCTTTTTTTTTAATCCTCAAAAATGATGAAAAACGGCATGATATAGGCCTATCCTATGGCGTCCGAGACATGGGCTATAAATGATGAAAAACAAGGATTTGAAAAAAAGACGAAAATCACTCCATGGCTTTTTCGTCACGCTTTTTCGTCACGCTTTCCGTCACGCTTTTCCGTCACGCTTCACACTATGGCATGCCGTTTTTCATCATTTTTGAGTATTGAGCTGAGCGGGACATAGAAACCTGGCTCCTGCTCAATCAACAGGACCAGAACACACTTTTCTTCCAGTTTATTATACTCGTCGTCATGCTACTAGTCCTACATACTTTCACCTAGAAACCCCATTCATAGGTTCATCTTATCGACTTGTTTGCCTGAAAAGGAATCTTTGAAATGTGTCATAGTTTTAGAAATATAGTGCTTTCAAAAGAAAATGACATATATAGGTTCAAAAGCCTATTGTGGAGGAAAACGTGAATGGTTGTCTTGCTGCAATACAATTAAAAACTATAGGCTCAATTATGATTTAGAAACAAGTGTTTCTTCTCAAATTGCAGAGCTTGAAGTCAGTCGACGGTCAGTGGCTCGGGGTAGAGTGGCCGGTAGAACGGCCGGACGACTTTGTCCTTTAGGTATCAATAAGTATTTTGTATTTGATTTCACTGTACAACATAATGTTCTGATGGGGGTCCCTGGTACAACACAATGTTCTGATGGGGGTCCCTGGTACAACATAATGTTCATATGGGGGTCCCTGGTACAACATAATGTTCTGATGGGGGCCCCTGGTACAACATAATGTTCTGATGGGGGTCCCTGGTACAACATAATGTTCTGATGGGGGTCCCTGGTACAACATAATGTTCAGATGGGGGTCCCTGGTACAACATAATGTTCTGATGGGGGTCCCTGGTACAACATAATGTTCTGATGGGGGTCCCTGGTACAACATAATGTTCTGATGGGGGTCCCTGGTACAACATAATGTTCATATGGGGGTTCCTGGTACAACATTATGTTCATATGGGGGTTCCTGGTACAACATAATGTTCAGATTGGGGTCCCTGGTACAACACAATGTTCTGATGGGGGTCCCTGGTACAACATAATGTTCAGATGGGGGTCCCTGGTACAACATAATGTTCTGATAGGGGTCCCTGGTACAACATAATGTTCAGATGGGTGTCCCTGGTACAACATATGTTCAGATGGGGGTTCCTGGTACAACATAATGTTCTGATGGGGGTCCCTGGTACAACATAATGTTCTGATGGGGGTCCCTGGTACAACATAATGTTCAGATGGGGGTCCCTGGTACATAATGTTCTGATGGGGGTCCCTGGTACAACATAATGTTCTGATGGGGGTCCCTGGTACAACATAATGTTCATATGGGGGTCCCTGGTACAACATAATGTTCTGATGGGGGTCCCTGGTACAACATAATGTTCATATGGGGGTCCCTGGTACAACATAATGTTCTGATGGGGGTCCCTGGTACAACATAATGTTCTGATGGGGGTCCCTGGTACAACATAATGTTCTGATGGGGGTCCCTGGTACAACATAATGTTCAGATGGGGGTCCCTGGTACAACATAATGTTCTGATGGGGGTCCCTGGTACAACATAATGTTCATATGGGGGGTCCCTGGTACAACATAATGTTCTGATGGGGGTCCCTGGTACAACATAATGTTCATATGGGGGTCCCTGGTACAACATAATGTTCATATGGGGGTTCCTGGTACAACATAATGTTCATATGGGGGTTCCTGGTACAACATATGTTCAGATGGGTGTCCCTGACATTAATTATAATAATGGGTGCTGACCACTAGATGGAGGAAAACGATGGTTTTCCAGTCTGTCCACGACAGTTTGAGGTATAGGTTGTCGTTTTTGATTGATTGATTGCTTGATTGATTTATTAACAGTTTGCAGAATTACAGTACATTTCAAGTAGGCTACAGCTCAATACAAAAACTGTTAACTGTGAGTGGACGACACCATAAAGCATTACGGCCCACCATTTTCAATTCATCAAAACATTCAGAGACGTACAAATATACACAACTATATAGTCAAAACAGGAAATCATCATAGGAGGTAAAAAGGGAAAAAAAAACATATAGCCTACAGTGAGGGGGGAAAGGGGTGGGTGGGGGATTTAGAATTTACGGGGGCCAGTTTCGAATTGCAGCCGTCCGTATAGGTGCCCTTTGAGAGCGGTTTTGAAGGATTCAAGGGATTCGCATGTCTTAATGACTGTTGGCAGGGCGTTCCACATTTTGGTGGCATAGGAGCGAAATTCATTTAGTCCCTTGTTTGTTCCGAATCTGGGTTGCACATGGTTTGTTGAACTCCCTCTGGTGTTGTGGGTGTGGACTTCGTTGATATTAAGGAAGTATTTAGACAGGTAGAATACATGTCGTACATGTACATGTCGTTCTGAACTAAGTAGGCCTACTGCACACCGACTTTAAACAATGTGTAGATTCACCTGCTTCATCTCTGTCTCTCTCCATCTATTCTATCCAATGGACTAATCAAATGATCTAGTCATTGGTTAGACCAGTCATTGAGCAGTCATTAGTCCTACAACTACAACCTATCTCAAACCCTCACCCTAAACCTAACGTCCCACGGGGCAGCACACCTAAACCTAACCCTTAACCCATGTCTAACCAATGACTAGTCTAAAAAACTAAGTATGCACCCCCTGAGCAGTGACAATAGAGCAGTGGTTTTCAACCCTTTTCATATTAAGGCCCATAATGTATTGGCCATTTGAGCCACGGACCACCAAAATTTAAGAATATTTAGTTGTTGGATAAGATTATGTCCACAATTCTATGCTGTGTTGATGTGGTACCATTAAGGAGAGATGGACGGCAAAAAATAAATAAATGTGTTACTTCTTTTTAAATTATAACTAATGCAGATGTTTAACAATAATTTAACTCTTGAGAGCATGAAATGAAACCAAATGGTTACCAACTCTCCATCATTTAACTGGAGACACTTGGAGTTGGAACGCCCTCATGGCCCACTGGTGGTCTCCCGGACCACTGGTCAGGGCTGGACTGGCCACCGGGCATACCGGGCATTTTCCCGGTGGGCCGCGACCGTAGGGGGCCGCCATGATTAAAAAAAAAGGCAGGCAGGCAGGCCAATAGGCGGCAGGCCACCAGGTAGCGCCCCCCCTGACCCCCCCGGCGGTGCTTGTTTGTGTGTGTGCCTCGACGGAGTGGGTGGTAGAGTTTCTGCTATCTGCGCGCTGGTTGTGGTGGGCCGGTCTGGGCCAAATTCACGCGAAAATGCCCGGGCCGAATTTTTGTCCCAGTCCAGCCCTGCCACTGGTTGAAAACCACTGGACTAGAGCGTACATGCTTTAATGCTAAAACGTTGGTCCATGCTTTTGTCTTTTCTCAACTCGATTATTGTAATGCCCTCCTCTCGGGCCTGCCAAAGAAATCAACGGACAGACTCCAACTTGTTCAAAATGCGGCTGCTAGAGTTTTAACTAGAACTAAGATGAGAGAACATATTACTCCAGTTTTATCATCACTATTGGCTCCCAGTGGTCTTTAGGATTGATTTTTAAAATGATTTTACTTGTTTATAAATAAATCCCTAAATGGTCTTGCACCTTCTTACCTCCGTGACTGCCTACCTATAGATATGTTCCCAACCGCCCCCTCAGGTCAGGTCTGCTGGCCTGCTTGAAGTGCCTAAAGAAATGTCTACAAAAAAATATGGTGAGGCAGCCTTCTGCTTTTACGGGCCAACAGCCTGGAATACGCTACCAATTCAGCTCAGACCCTCTGTAGACATAAAGCTTAACTCAAGACTCACCTCTTCACTCTTGCAGTTTTAGTTGAGTTTTAATATCTGTGATCCTACTCTGTCCTGACTGATTTGCTGCATGTTTTATTTTCTTCTATGTTTGTATGCTTTTATTTTTTACGTTCTTTGCCATTGTTTTATTCATTTTAACTGTTTGCTTGTGTTTTATTGCTATTTTTATGTTCTGCCCTGTGAAGCACTTTGAGCTCCATTTATGTATGAAATTAGGTGCTATAAAGTTTATTAATGCAGCCCACAGGTTAATATCGTGATACATTATTGATTTCAGCTGTTACAATTCCAAACGTGACCCACTTTAATTACTTGAGCAGAAAAAGCAATGAAGAACAAGACCATTTATGTTCAATTTGGACCAAATGTGGGGGTGCAAGGCTCAGCAAACACATAACTATAGATTTCATGTAGATGGTTTCATGGACATGTTTGACAGCAGCACTGTCATCATTGTTGTCTATTTGAGTTCATGTGTGTGTGTGTGTGTGTGTGTGTGTGGGTCATTTAACCACTTAAAATGTCAATACACGTACCGTAGTAAAGTTGACCTTTGACTCTGTGGCTAAAGTTCTCCTTAGTATACGGATGCTAGGGATCAAGTGGTTAATGTAAAAAAAATAATAAAAAAGACCCCCTGTTGAACACGCCTGGTGTGGAAGAGGATTGAAGGGGTTAAGCGGACACAGGACTTTGTGCGACTCGTTGGGTGTGGAGATCAAAGCATGACAACCTTCTTTTTTTTTAAGATTAGTTTTTGGCTTTATGCCTTTATTGATAGGGAACAGTAGACAGACGGGAAAGGGGGAGAGAGATGGGGAGTGACACGCGGGCAAAGGCTGTCGGGCTTGGGAGTCGAACCCGCGGCACGCCGTCCAGGCTGGCTCGGCAGCCATAGGTGCCCAAGCCAAAGCATGACGACCTTGAATGACTCGTTGGGTATGTGGAGATCAAAGCACGACCTTGAATGACTCGTTGGGTATGTGGAGATCAAAGCACGACGACGACCTTGAACGAGTTCACATGATGGGAAACAGACAGACGGACAGATTCTCACAACCACCGAGCAGAACATTACAGAGATTAGATACAGGACCAGAAATAAACACTATGACTTTATTTGGCATGACGTATTATAGAACATTTACTTTTTTCACCAAGTTACTTCACATTGTGTGAAGTAACTGTGTCATTTTAATTATATTATCAAATGGACCCATTTGGTTTCATTTTACGCTACCAAGAGATAAAGATCTACCGTAATAATAAGGGTCCATTTGGTTACCAACTCTCCGTCATTTAGCTGGGGACCACCTGGAACCCCCTCAAGGACCACTGTTTCAGAACCACTGTATTAACATACTCTGCCATACAGATTGGCCAAAATTTCACTTTATTAAAAAAAAATAAACATTGTGCCTCTTTAAGTACCATATATACTTTGATTAGAGTATATTATATGAGGCATGGCATATAATGTGGACCAGTATGGCGATTTAAATGAAAACAAGAGCCATTTCTAATGCATTTTGTCATACGTGTTTATTGTGTCAATTAAGTAATGACAGAACAGAATCGTGCAGCGTTTTGCTGCGTTCACACTGGCAGTAAAAGATTCAAAGATGCAAACTAATAAAATATAAGCTACGTGCAGCAAATTTGTAGCTTTGTGTATTTTGAGCTGAAGTTTAAACTAGCTAAATGTTTTCATGGCTGTTGGCGCTTGGCTTCCATTGAAAATGAATGGTAGACTGCATCTTTGCATCTGCCCGTGTGAACGCATGCAGCTTTGGACTACCAGACATGCCACACAAGCTTGTTAATGAATCTTCATCTAACCCATAAGCCAAATTCCAATAGCACAAATCTCGGCCACTCGCTCACTCCAGCATAGCGGCGTTACACGAAAATGGTGACCTGCCAAAATATGTGACCATCTTGTGGACTTCACATAATAACTTACATGGAGGTCTTTACGGGCCCTAAATACAGCTATAGGTTGTTAATTAACAAACCGCAATGATTTACGTTAGGACACTGACGTTATGCGAGGTTGGGCAGCACACTGGTGATGTTTGACAGAGTTATGGAAGGTTGGGCAGCACACTGGTGATGTTTGACAGAGTTATGGGAGGTTGGGCAGGACACTGGTGATGTTTGACAGAGTTATGGGAGGTTGGGCAGCACACTGGTGATGTTTGACAGAGTTATGGGAGGTTGGGCAGGACACTGGTGATGTTTGACAGAGTTATGGGAGGTTGGGCAGCACACTGGTGATGTTTGACAGAGTTATGGGAGGTTGGGCAGGACTGTGGTGATGTTTGACAGAGTTATGGGAGGTTGGGCAGGACACTGGTGATGTTTGACAGAGTTATGGGAGGTTGGGCAGCACACTGGTGCTGTTTGACAGACTTATGGGAGGTTGGGCAGCACACTGGTGCTGTTTGACAGACTTATGGGAGGTTGGGCAGCACACTGGTGATCAGGGCCGGATTAACACCTCTGAGGGCCCCTGGGCACTGAAGCTCGAAGGGCCCCCCTTCACGCACGCGCAACATTTTTGCTGTTTCGGAGCCGTTTTGGGGCAGTTTTTATGCCGTTATATTGGCCTATTTCCGGTCGCCTACCCCCCCCCCCCCCCCAGAGTGACAGCCAATCTAGCGCATTGTTGCTGCTTTACACACAATTGCACTTTTCAGCTGCCCTTCTCACCAACAATAAAACACTAATCTTTTTAGACACCATTTATTTAATTCGGATTAGCAGGGAAATTTTCTGTGGAGCTAAAAAAGGGGCCCCTGGTGCCCAAGGGCCCCTGGGCACGTGCCCAAAGTGCCCATATGGTAAATTCGGCCCTGCTGGTGATGTTTGACAGAGTTATGGAAGGTTGGGCAGGACACTGGTGATGTTTGACAGAGTTATGGAAGGTTGGGCAGGACACTAGTCCAGAAGTGAACGAAGCGCAACCTCAGCTGCTGCTTGACAGAGTTCCTGTTCATGCTGGCGTTGATCTCCAGGAACTGTTGCGTGTTGCTGTTGAACTCGGGCCAGTTGACCGGCACGCGCAGCCCTCCTTTGTTGGGGTCTCTGTATGTAGGCCACAAATTGGACAAAAAGCGTGCATGGGAAAGTGAAATAATTACGTTAAAGGTATATTCAGTGATTTCACTTCATTCAAATATCACTTTTTTTTTTGTGGATAATCCTCCCTACCATAGAGTGTGCTGACCATATAAGGAGTTCCTCCCTGTCCCCAGTGAGCCCCTGGGGTCAAAAAACCCTAGTTTCAGTTTTGGTGGCGGGTGGCAAAGCCTTCATCCAATCAGGATGAGAGGGGCCTTCCTCCAATCATGATCGAGTGGGGGCACATGCTGTTGGCCTGTTGCACTTCCCCCCACTGTAGAGCGTGCATGTGCACATTTTGTTACCGGGGTGGACTGGGTGGTTTTCCAAATCACCCAAATCACTGAATGCTCCTTTAAAGGCCTTGAATTCTTTTTTAATAATAATTTGTTTTAGTCATAGTCTTTAAAATAAAATTCCAGTCTAGTCTTAGTCATATTTTAGTCATCTGAAATGTTTTAGTTTTAGTCGACTAAATATCATACGATTTTTGTCAACTAAATCGACTACAATGTATTTTGCTGGGCCTTGATGACATCGTAATGGCTTTTGATTTTACACTCGGTTGGTTGCATGCTGAAAATAGCAAATCTACAAGCTCACAACACGTCGCAGCGCGACACAACGTAAATTAAAGTACTTTTCTCAGAATATTACTCTGAGTAAAAGGATAAGGGGCATGCAGTTCCTCTTCATATACCAAGCTCACAACGATGCAACACGTTTGAACTTTTGTGCTATTTCTCACACCCTATTTTAAGCAGGGTGCAAGTTTAAGAAGATGCCCCTTTTATGTTGTTGTTTTTAAAGATGGAGTGCCGTGATTTTTGTATTTCTTCCCAGCCTTTCATGTGTTTATGAGGTGACAGTAGTTCATTAGGCCCCTTGGTGTGGTGGTTATGTGCAATGATGTCTTCCCTTTGTATTTAGGGTTTCTTCCTGGAGGCTGAAACCTTGACAGTCAAACGTGCCAATGAAAAAAACAGTGATATAGAGTGACATCACAATATCACCCCCTCCCCTAACCCCTCCCCCTTTATCATCATACAACAACAGCTGTGGGTGTGGCTTCAGTTCAGGTGGATCACCACCCACCAGCCAAACCAGGCATACTTAACCTATTTTGGGCGGGAACCCCTTTTGGTGTTAGCATTATGTTATGCTTTAGCTATTGAAAAATAGCAGATCTACTGTGGCGCGCTACGAGCTTGTAGGTCTGCTATTTTTTAAAAATCGAAGAAGGTTAATGAACTGGCCGGGCGTGTCCAAATAAAAACGAAATTTTAACAAATACTGTACACTTTTTTTTAAACAAATCTTCCTCCTTATGTAATAATAATACCTGATGATGATAGTGTAGGGTGGGGGGGGGGGGGGGGGGGGGAGAAATCGCAGCACTCCATCTTTAACGTTTTTTTTTTTTTTACAAAATGGAACCCTTTTCCCCTCTGGTTGCTAGTGTTGCTATAGTGTTGCTAGTGTACCCAGTCTTGGCGAAGTTGGTCCAGTAGGCGATCATGTATCCGGAGACGTCGCGGTGGCTGGGCCAGTAGCCCAGGGGCGTGCTGAACGGCTTCCCGAAGATGTACTGCAGGTCGTCGATGTGGTCGGCGCCCATCCAGCTGGGGTAGGGGCGGAACGCGCCCGCCAAGCGGCTCGGCTCCGAGAACAGGTAGGAGTAGGTACGGCCGGTCCTGTGAAGGGACGAGAAGTGGAGCAAGCGTTATATTATATAACCATGACTTTATAGCCCCCCGAATAGTATGTTGGAAAACATACTATACAAAGTGGGTGATCTAACAGATCTGGCCTGACATTTTAAAAATGTCTTCTAAATTCTGACAGTTTTCTGAAAGATGTTTCTGTATCGGTGGTGCTCAATATTTCATGTCAAGGACCCCAAAAATGATATGTAATCGGCCACCGACCCCCATCTGAAAATATGTTGTTCCAGGAACCCCCCCAGAAGCAAAGATTTGAGTTAAAAACGTTCGCTCTGAAAGAATATATATTCATAGATTCGTGCCATATTTTCACGATTTTTCAAAAATAGCAGACCTACAACCTCGTAGCGCGCTATGAGCTTGTAGATCTGCTATTTTTCAATAGCTAAATTATAACAATGTTTAAAACACCAAAAGGGGTTCCCGCCCAAAATGGGTTATTTAACCCATATGCCGGTAGACCTGCTAAGGGCGATTCCAGAAAAGCCTTCTAAAACGTTTTAAAAATAAAAATACATACAGTATATATAAATAATGATGTTGCAACAACTAATGAGACACAGAGGTATAGCATCCGGATTGAAAGGTATAACGACGTATAGGTTGCAACAGGGCTAAATGGGTTAATACAAAATAAATGTATTGGGAAGAGAAACAGAAAGATAAGCAGAAAGATGTTTTTTTTTTTTTACGTGGCGTTGAGAGCTTGACGGTGGAGGGCTTCCTGTATTGGGATCAGGAAGATGTAGTCCGTGCCGATATCCACGATGGTTTTCTTGATGACTTCTTGCTTGGGATTGGATCCCCAGTCTGAGCTGTACGTGAGATAGGCGTTGTCCATGCCGGCCTGGCCCTTCTCCCTGGTGTACGCAGCCAGGAGTCTCTTGACGTCGGTTCTGCAAATCGTGGAGCACAATGTTTGAACCTTTGGTTTATTGGCAAAAATGTAATACAGTATGCAGGGGAGGATTATCCAAGCGCCCCCCTAGCCCAGGCCCAGGGGCCCCTGAGCTAGGGGGGGCGCTTGATCGTCCGCGTGACTGCGAAGAGGCTCAAGCTCAGGGGCCCCCCAAAAAGGGGTAGCAGTGAATAACAGTCTTACAGTGACACACACGGTCCTTGTCACTGTTATTAACAATGGGCTTATTCATTTGTGTCAATACAATAACCCCAAAAGTCCTAAACCATCATGATACGGTACATTACTGCAAGTGTTTAAACCCTCAGTTTGCATTTATTTGGCATAGTTTGTGGCTGTTTATTATTTTTAAGCAATCCCTTGCTGTAAATCTGAATATCGCAGGCCTATATATGTCATAATTGTTATATGCGTACACATGTACAGACAGTATGCGCCATGTCGGGAAACAAAAAAAAAAGATCTGGGGGGGGGGGGGGGGGGGCCCTTTTGCATGACGGTGGCCCAGGGGCCCATCATTTCTAGATCCGCCTATATGACAGTATGTATGCCAGCGTTTCTCAACCATCTTTTGGCTCAAGTCACCCCTGTAAATAACTTTTTCATGCACGGCACCACCTGAATTATTGTGATCATAGGTCCGCATTTTTACTACGAAAACCTGCATCTCCCGTCCAGATCCGTCCGTCAGTTAGTTAGTTACCCCACGCCTCCATATATGGTCATGCCTCGTGACACCACACCTTCATAATATGGTCATGACTCGTGACATCACGCCTCCATATATGGTCACACCTCGTGACACGACACACCACCATATGGCCATCTCCATATATGAAGATCACAACACTGCCCTCATCCAACCCTGGATCATCACCTAGATCTGCATAGAGCCGGCCAGCAACTCTACATCTGACCTCAAACCCTTAGATCTCCATATATGGAGCTGACCTGTTCTGACATTCCATATGTTGATCCAACCCCACCCACCCTTCCTATTCTGACATTCCATATGTTGATCTGACCTCA
Source organism: Electrona antarctica (assembly GCF_951216825.1). Lineage (NCBI taxonomy): Eukaryota > Metazoa > Chordata > Actinopteri > Myctophiformes > Myctophidae > Electrona > Electrona antarctica. Next base: position 35,566,547 of record NC_136801.1, on the reverse strand, counting down.
TCAAACCCTGCACTCAAGACACGCTCCATATATGGCCAGTACAGAATTCATTCCATGTGTTGATCTGACCCCGCCATGCCAAAGCGCCTCCCCAACAGTGTGCTGTCTGCCAACACCCAGGCGGATGCGTGCACGGCACGCGACCTCGCCCTTTAGGGCCCCTGGTGGTTCCATCAACCACCAGGGGTGGTAGAGGGGACATGTGGTACTCACATGGGGACATCCGCCAGGGGTCGGTTGATGGAGGGGATGTCCAGGCCAGTGAACAGGTGACCGTCCATGTTGTTAACTCCCGCCATGTAGTCCAGGTGTGCGGCGTTGTGGAACAGGTTGGCAGGATGCTCCGGCACGAAGTCTCCGTCCACCACAGGAGAGAAGTCCAGGTTGGTCACTATGGGCTCTGGACACAAGGACAATAATTATAATATAATTCATGACACTGGCCACCTCTGGTAAAACAGCCTAAGTCCTAATTGAAAAGGATCATGCTGTTCTCGCTCCTTTGTTATAACTAGAGCGGTGCCCGTTGGGCACTGGCCTAATTGGAACGATGCAAGTTGAAATGCATGCTCCACCAAGTTATTATGTGTCCCTTTAGTATATCTATGGAGTTCTGTGTCCCGTTGTACCCGTGTCAGAGTACCCGTTCCACCCATCTGTCTGTGTCCCTTTTATGCCCATATATGGAGATCTCTGTATCTCTCTCTCTGTGTCCCTTTATTCCTATATGGAGTTCTGTGTCAGGCATGCCCAAATATGGAGTGTTGTGAAAAATCATCAGAATCGGACCGGGAGCAAAACAATCGTGATGGGGACATCCCCTACTGTCTAGTGTAGTACTATTTTTGTTTTGTACAGGTGGCTGTCTAGTCTAGTGTACCGTAGTATAGGCTACTTACTATCGGGTGAGCTGCTGGTGGCTAGCTTTCCGGCGTTGGTGATCGCCACAGGATCAGCCATTTTCAAACAGGCGACCATGTTGGCATCGGTAGGACAATTGACTTTCAGAGCAATCTGTTAAAAAATGAAACATGAATGTACAAAAGACAGGATTAAAGAAAATACTATCACAGAAACATTCACCTCTACATGAAAGAGTGATTACAACAATGTTTCACTCCTATTAGAGATCTTGAAGGGGGTAAAATGGAACCAATTTGGTTTCATATTACGCTCTCAAGAGTTAAATTATTAGAGCATGTAGAATAATTGTTATTTTGATCAACGTTTTGGCCTGTTATCTCTCCTAATGATACCACATCAATAGAGCGTTGCAGTCCCGCCCCCTACCAGGGCCCAGTAAATGATTCTCCCTTCATTTTCCTCATAGACATTTCAGAAAGTATTTATTTAAATACCCTTTAAGCCTCGTACAAAGCCAACTCTTGTCGTGACAAATCATGACAACAAACAATTTTTGGAGCCGAACAAATAATTAGAAATAATTACACTTCTTTGTAATTATTTGTTTGGTCCAAAATATTGTGTTTGTTGTCATGAGTTGTCACGACTCGAGTTGGCTTTGTCCGCGGCGTAACCGTCTTTAAATAAATACTTTTTGAAATGTCAATGGGAAAAATGCATTGGGAATCATTTCCTGGGCCTGGCGTCGTCATGAAAGGGGGCGGGACTGCGACACACTATACACTATGGAATTGTGGAAAAGATCAAGACAACAAATTATTCTTTGGTCTGAGAGGCTAAATCTCATCAAATGGTGGTCCGTGGCTCAAGTGACGAATAAATAATGGCCGGACCTTGATATGAAAAGGGTGAAAACCACTGCTTTGGATATATAAATAAATAGTATAGATATCAAATCAATAAAAAAATACAGATATGACTAAAAACTAACATTAACCCATTTAGGCCTGACGTCGAAATGAAAAAAAATGTCTTCTAAATCATGACAATTTTCTGAAAAACCTCATGATTCTATGTCAGTGGTGCTCAACCTTTTTCATGTCGGGGACCGCCGACATGTATTTGGTCGCCGACCTCCATCTGAAAACATGTAGTTCCAGGGACCCCCCCCCCCCATGCAGAACCAAATATTTGAGTTAAAAACGTTCGCTCTGAAAGAATATGGGCTCCATTTTCGTCACCGCTAAACCCCTTATCCCTAAACTTCTTTGCCTTTTTTTACTATTTTGAAAAACATTTTTGAATAGTTCAACTAGCCAATCTACATTGACACGTGGTGAGCTTGTAGTCTGGCCATTTTAACTATTCGAAAATGTTTTGCAAAATAGTAAAAAAAGGCAAAGAAGTTTAGGGATAAGGGGTTTAGCAGTAGCAAAAATGGAGCCCTATATATTCAAAGATTTGCAATACATTTTCACGATTTTTCAAAAATAGCAGATCTACAAGCTCGTAGCGCGGCACTCGGTGACGCGCTATGAGCTTGTAGATCTGCTATTTTTCAATAGCTAAAGTATAACATGATGAAACACCAAAAGGGGTTCCCGCCCCAAAATGGGTTTTACTATAGTCAGAACAGGTGCACAGGTGAAATTGATCCGTCAGCTAGTATACCTTCTCCGCCAACGCCCGAGGGTTCTTGTTGATGGCCCACGGGCACAGGGCAACACCGCTCTGACTGATCGCTCTCCTGAACAGCCCTTTGTTGTGAGGAGTGAGGGTCTAGACAGACAGACAGACAGATAAGACAGATAAGACAGACAGACAGACAGACAGACAGACAGACAGACAGACAGACAGACAGACAGACAGACAGACAGACAGACAGACAGACAGACAGACAGACAGACAGACAGACAGACAGACAGACAGACAGACAGACAGACAGACAGTCAGACAGTGATTATACATGTATATGCATATCTAGCTTATAGAGGCTATGCGCGTGACATCACCGTATCCGGACGGAAGTTATGCAGGAACGCCTACAGAGTGGCAAAACGCCTACCGAGTGGCAAAAAACCCCATCTTTCTGGCCTTGACAGCCCATATATCCAAACATAAAAGTACTATCTGATTGTATTAAAAAACATTAAAGCACAACTTTTCAACTTCTCTTCCTATAATTGGTCCCAACTAATGTTCATGATAAAATACCACCATTTTTTCCTACTCAGACTGTGTCTCATAGGAAGGCTGTGGGCAGTTCAGAAACCCGTCCACCAGTGATGGTGAATCCAAGCTAATAGAAACGTCAGGCTTTCTTTTCCTGAAAAGTTGCAATGCAAAAGTTGAAGCCATCGTTCTCACGATAATACAAATCTAAATATATTTTAAAACAAATCTTGGTTTAAAAAAAATCTGCCTAATGATGATGTCACTGGTGGACGGGTGTCCGAACTGCCCAAAGCCCTCCTATGAGACACAGACCGAGTAGGAAAAAATGGTGGTGTTTTATCATGAACATTAGTGTGGACCAATTATATGAAGAGATGTTGAAAAGTGGTGAAGTGGTCCTTTAAGCTGTACGGAAAGCGTGAATTATCCTCTAATCTGCAACGTTTATATTTAATACAAATCCATCTTGGACATTTTCTACAGCACATCACCCATTCACCCTACATCATTGTAGGGTGATGACATCACCCTACATCATTGTAGGGTGATGTGCTGTAGAAATGGAGCGGAATGTTCCGGGGGACAGACCTGGAAGCTGACACTCGCTCCACCGGCGGACTCGCCAAAGAGCGTGATGTTGTCGGAGTCTCCCCCAAACGCACGGATGTTCCTGTGCACCCAGGCAATGGCGGCGTGCTGGTCCCACAGGCCGTAGTTTCCTGGTGACAGCGGTCAGAAAAAGTTCCCAGATTTATTTATTTTTTAGGAGGACATCCAGAACAAAACACATGTACCCTGAATCAGCCTATAATCCTGTCCTGACAGGTACAGTACATGTTGGCCTTGAATTGTTTCATAGATGTATGCCCCCTGTTCCCCCATGCACCCCTCCCACAGTAAAATGCTGCTAGAAAGGTAGAAAGCTAGTTGTCTTCATTCTAATGTGGGTATTTTAGTAGCTCAAAACTTTTCATGAGTTGTCTTATGCTTTGTCACCTCTTGAGCTGCCGCCCGTACAGAACCCAGCGGTAGAGTTCTCAACGGGCCTGAAATGTAAGGCTCTATGAAACAATTCAAGGCCAACATGTATGTTGGGACGAACGGGATTATAGGCTGATTCAGGGTACATGTGTTTTGGTTTGGATTTCTCCTTTAACTCATTTTGGGCGGGAACCCCTTTTGGTGTTTTAAACATTATGTTATAATTTAGCTATTGAAAAATAGCAGATCTACAAACTCAGCTTGTAGGTCTGCTATTTTTGAAAAATCGTGAAAATATTTATTTCAGAAAACTGGAGGATTTAGAAGATTTTTTTTAAATGTCGAGGTCAGGCCTAAATGGGTTAAATAACAGTATCAACACTGCAATGTAGAATAACTCTGTTAAGTTAAGTAAAAGTAAGTAAATGTCCAGAATTCTTGTAAAACGTATTGGTATTAAAATGTACTTAAAGTACCAAACGTATAGAAACTCATAATGCAGAATGTCCCGTTTCACAACTTTTCAAATCTATACAAAAAAATCTTTTGAAAATAGCAGATCTAGCTTCATGTTGCAAACTTGTAGATCGGCTATTTCCAAACAGCCAAAGTTTAAATAGGGCTGAAGTGGGTATAGTGTTGTTTTGTCATAATAATCTACAAAGTAACTAAAGTAAGTAACTAGCGCTTTCAAATGGGAGTGGCACTGGTATATTGTCAAGTATAAAATAAACGTAAACCTACCAGGTAAGCTGGAGTCTCCCGTGCTGAGAAAGCCCAGCGGTCCCAGCCGGTAGCCTATCGTCACTATGATGACGTCTCCCCTGTCGGCCATCTCCTGGCCGTCGTACAGATAGTTCCCCAGGAAGTTAGCTCCCATGGAGCCTCCGGCCAGGAATGCTCCTCCAAAGATCCACACCATGACCGCCAGATTAGTAGACACTGGTGGGAAGACAACAACCAATAGACCATTATTCACACGGCGGCCATCTTGCCATTAAGTTAATTAAACAACGTCAAACTCACCAACATTGCAGCCGTTTCTATATGCAAAGCGTTTGTTTAATATGAAAATCCACCGTAGACATGTTATTATGAGCTACTTTCTGTCCATACATTCCTTGCAGGTGATATTTTTTCTAAGGGTTGGAGTTTGGAAGTGCTCGTTAGATATCACTCAACGGCCCATGCGTACCACCTGTTTTGAATTTGCACATAAAGCAGGTTTTAAAATGTGCTACAATTTGTTTATGAACCTTGATATCATTTCACCGTACTGTACAGTTATTCAGAAATGATGTTTATCACTTATCTCTGCTGTTAAATGTTCGAACACATAATGTCAGGAAGAAACCACTTAACTCCTAAATGTTCATTTTTCAGGAAATGAAGAAAACCTTATCAAAGTTGGTGTTGTCAATTACTTCCATGAGAGGTGGTGGAGTTAGTTGCTTTAGCAGACAGTTTGAGGGTCCAATGGAGTTAAGAGGTTTTGTCCCAAGCGCTTTTTACTACTTTTCATTGGTTCAATATTTTCGAAACAACACACAGACGTAAAGGGTGTTTCAATAGCACTGAATTATGCACACAAAAAGGACTTAGATGGTTTCCTCCCGACAGAAACCCAGATGTTGAGGTAAAGTGTTGTCATACCTTTATAACCTTGAGGAACCCAGATGTTGAGGTAAAGGCAGTCCTCTGAGGAGCGCCCCGTCAGGTTAGGCTGAAGGCATCGGTTCCTGTATCTTTTGACCGGGAGAACACCTGAGGCGAGAGATAACACGGTCGGCAGGTAGTTAGTTTAGTTTGTTTATTTATAGGATCCCCATTTAGCTGTTACGCAACAGCTATTCTTCTTGCATCCTCACAGAATGATTTACATACAAAAAGCAATAAACAAGTTTTCAGATATCACAAGAGAAAGTAAGTAAAAATACACGGTTATAGTGCATTCACCCCAGAAATATTACATGGTATATTAACATAATCAGAATTACAATTATGGCCTGGGCCAGCTTATCGGTCCAGGCACCTAGGCTGGTAATCCAGCATGACAGTGTGTCTCTCCCTGTTTCCTGTCTACCTACTGTACAAATATCAGTAAAAAAAAATATATCTTAAAGGACCACTTCACCACTTTTCAACCTATCTTCATATAATAGGTCCTCGCTAATAATCATTAGTTCAGAAACCGTCTTCCAGTGACATCATCGATGGGGAATACAAGCTAATAGAAACTGCAGGCTTTCTAGTCCTGAAAAGTTGCAATGCGAAAATGGAAGCCATCAAAAAATCTGCCTAATGATGATGTCACTGGAAGACGGTTTCTAAACTGCCTACAGCCCTCCTATGAGACACAGTGCCATTTTATCATGATTATTAGTGAGGACCTATTATGAAGATAGGTTGAAAAGTGGTGAAGTGGTCCTTTAAGTAAAAATACAAATATCTCTAGATTTATAAGAAAATGCTTCAGTCTTTTACCCTAAATTAGCATCAGTTATTGGCTTAGGCACTATAAGTCGACCCATCTATTAGGGTATAATGAATATTTGTATAGATGCATATTGGTATACACTACAGTATAGCTTAACCACCTGAATCAAAGCTGCACATTCAGTGAAAATAGTAACTAAAGTTTTCAAATATTTGTAGTGTAGAACAAGTACAGCATTTGCTTCTGTGATGTAGTAGAGTAGAAGTAAAAGTACTGAAAATTGGAAATACTCAAGTAGAGTAAAATAACCTCAAAATTGTACTTAAGTACAGTACTTAAGCCAAATGTACTTAGTTACTTTACACCACTGACAACCACACAATATATACCCAAGTGAATGTGTGGTGTTTCTACGAGGGCCAAATTAGCCATTGGGCCCCCTGGGCCGCCCTTGAGGAAAGTGGACTGTGCGGTACTGGGTTTGAGGCCCTGAAAAGGGGGCTAGTGGGGAACTTCATTGGCTGTCGATTGTGTTCAATTTAGTTCAAAAAGATGAGGAAAAAGTTTGCGTGCACGCAAAACAGCCTGGCCAATCAGCAGCAGCTAAAGGCTGGATAGCTGCTGCTGATTGGCCAGGCTGTTTTGTGGCCGGGCATCAAGTCTGCCTGAGAGTTCCCAGATGGGAGCAGGAGGGGGGAACCCAGTGTACTCTCTGCTGCCCCATCTGGCGGAGTCAGGTTAACTATGCCCCCCCCCCCCAAAAAAATTTCTAGTACCCACCGTCCCAGCCGGGGTGAGGCTTGGGCTTCTCGAACCTCCCCGGGATGTCGGCGAAGGGAACCCCTTTGAAGATGTCCATGTGACGACCGATTCCCAGGCGGATGTTGTCCCCTTCCACCATGCCTCCCTCCGTGTACACCACTCCCAGCTGGAAGACATGGAAACACCATATTAACTCACGGGAACACATCCGTGTCGCCTTAGCTTTTAACCAGTTCTTAACCATTATTTTAAACTTTAGCTGTTCTAAAATCTTTAAATATATGTGGCCAAATTTGACTGAGGGACTGCCATTGGATTTTCTTTTTTGAATTTTCGTTTTTTCATGTCATATGAAAGCAGGGAATCATAGCTTCAATTTTCACAGCTTTACACAAAAATATCAGCTCTATTAGTGGTGTGAAAAATAACCAAGACCAATGCATCGCGATTCGGCCGTGCAGCAATGCGATTATGTGACATAATCGAAAATCAAAGCCAAAATATAATTATATATAATTATTCAGGAAACCCCATAATAATTACAATACTGTTTATATTATTATACAGAAAAAAAAGTGTTGTGTTCAGTATATCTGCTTGTATTAACCGATGAATGCAGTAATATAGAAAAGTGTGACGCATCGTAGAAATACATCGAATCGTTACCTGGTGAATCCTAATTGAATTGTAAGGCTGTTCACAATTGGCTGTTCCGCAATTTTTGAACAGCCAAAGTATTAAAAAAAATGCTTTTTTTTTAGCTCAAATCAAAAAATGAAACAGATGCTTTCCCGCTCTTAACCCATTCTGGACGGGGACCCCTTTTGGTGTTTTATCCAAACATTGTGTTATACTTTAGCTATTGAAAAATAGCAGATCTACAAGCTCATAGCGCGCCACTCGGAGGCGCGCTATGAGCTTGTAGATCTGCTATTTTTTTTAAATCGTAAAAATCTTTGAATATATATTCTTTCAGAGCAAACGTTGGGTTAAATGGATTAAAATGGTTAAATGCACCAATAACACTTAGACGATATAAAGGTGAAACTTACAGAAGTGGCAGAGGTGGTCTCCAGGTGGAGCAGAGCGAGTACGACCACGACCCCAAGCAGTGCTACCTTCATCATGGTGACCGGCGGCGAACGACGTCAGATCCCAGAGATCCATGTTCCTTCAGCCTTTATACAGGAGGCTCCTCCCAAAATACGGCTGACCGGCACGTCGATTGGACCGGCATCCTTTCCTCCTCCTCCTCCTCGGTCGGTATCAGCAACACTGGCGCAGCGAATAAACCTCTTAACCCATTGAGACCCGAGGTCGACTCTACAAGTGCCTTCTAAAGCAGTAGTTATTTTTTTCCCGTGCCATAATATATAGGAACCCCGAATTGAAATGTATTTGGCTTTGCCGGACGACTCCCCATCTGGAATTGTTTTGTGCCATGCGGGCACCGCCAGAGGAGAATATTTGGGTTAAAACAATTATTCAATAATTATGAAAAAGAAAAAAAAATATCTGCTATTTTTGTCTAAGATGACACAGATCCTTTCCCGGTTTTACTGTATTAAACATCCCCCGCCCCCATTCTTTGTAAAAAAAGAAGAAAAAGGTCATGAATTTTCCATCTACTCCAAATCTCTCCGCCAAAAAGAAATAGCCGATCTACAAGCCAATTACCATGTAGGCCTACAAGGTGTTGTGTCCTTGTAGCTCTGCTCTTTTTGGTGAATGTCTCCCCACCAGAATAATACGGATCATGCTGGTGTTCGAGGAGGGGTTAATAATAAATGCACCAATAGGACAGAAGATCTCGTATGGAAATAGTTTTTTTTTAAAAATAGTTTATCAGTGTGTGGTTACCATGGCTACCACTCCTTGTAGATTCAGTATTTAACCCATTCTGAACGGGAACCCCTTTTGGTGTTTTAAGCATTATGTTATACTTTAGCTATTGAAAAATATTGCACAAATCTTTGAATCTATATTCTTTCAGAGCGAACGTTTTTAACTCAAATCGTTGCTTCTGGGCGTCCCTGGAACAACATATTTTCAGATGGGGGTCGGCGGCCAATTACATATATTTTTTAGGGTCCTTGACATGAAATATTGAGCACCACTGATATAGAAACACACTGTAGGTATTTCAGATTTTCTTTTTAGGCCTAAATGGGTTAAAAGGTGTTTTTTTTTTTTTAGAATCGACCTCAGTCCTAAATGGTACGCGCACGATCTAAGTGAACATCATGAACTCCAGTCAACAAAATACAGCCTGAATGGCCATACTGTACATGTAAATAGAGTGCAAAGAAAACAGTTCAGTGCTACAAAGTAGCAGGATAGCAGCTATACGCATAAAACCCAGCGTCGGACTAAACCTGAGGTCATCACCATGCTGGATCGTGGTGGACATTTTTGTCAAAATTTCATTTTTGCCAACGTACATAGACAATTAAGTGGGCAATAATATCACCAGAAATACAAGAGCTAGGAATGACCATGAAAGGTCTGTACCTCTGATATTGAACAAATGGAACCATTTGGTTCTATTTGTACACTCTCAGAGTCAAGGGGGGGTCTTCCTTGCAAATAAAACATTTGAGACTCCTTATATGCCAGGGTCATAGTAAAGCAGTGTCATACATATTCTGAAGAAAGCCTGGAGACTTGACATTCAGTCATTGGAAAGTCTCATGATCAAAATGAGATCACACAATGGTGTGTGAAAAAGAAAATCTAAAACTTGCCACGGACGAGACCAAGTCTTTGCCACGGATACATTATTTTTGTCATGTTGGTGACCCTACTGTATGAGCGCGCGCACGCGCACACACACACACACACACACACACACACACACACACACGTTGTGTAACTTGTGTGAGAGCTGTAGAATTATTCATTATTACACATAGTAAAGTTGAACTGAGCTGAACTTGATGACTTCATCACACACACACACACACACACACACACACACACACACACACACACACACACACACACACACACACACACACACACACACAGTGAACGGTTACATCCAGTGTGGGATTTTGAGTTCCAGTTGACAGCTGTGTAAACTGATGCGGTGGTCTGTCTGAAGAAGAAAAATATGAAAATAAAAAAATATATCTATAAATTATATATATATACTGTATACACTACTAATGCCATATAAAGTCAAAGTAATGTATTATTACAATTGACAAGTATGTTTGTAAATTTACTACGGTCAAAATGGCTTGGCAGGACATCGTAATAAGAAAATTAAGTTAGGCTTTAAAATAAAATCACTTGTGAAAATGAGGTGTGCCTTTTTTGCTTTTGTGGTCATCATGTAATAAAGGATGGATATAAACCACCCTGGCTTGTTTCTTCACTTTCTCATATGAAACAAAATGTGTTACAAGATATATTTATAATTTTTATATTGGCCATATGACGTCCTGCTTTGTCATTCAGTGCCATATGAATATTTGTGAATAATTGTTCTGGAAAGCACTTTGGGTCAACTGCTGTTGTTTTTAAATGTGCTATAAAAATAAAATTGACTTGAAAAAAATGACATGTAAAAAGTCCTAGTCCTTTGGCTAGCAAACCATTTGCTTCCTAAGTGGTGCCCTAAAGCCTAAACAACATTAAAGTCTGTAGACTTGGCTAGCAAACCATTTACTTCCTAAGTGGTGCCCTAGAGCCTAAACAACATATAGTCTGTAGACTTGGCTAGCAAATGACATGATTGTGCCCTAAACAAACATTAACAATAAAAATCCCAGACTTGGCTGCCATATGACGTAATTTTCAAAAGCCATGCATTGGAGGGGGTAGGGCGCTCAAAAAGATTACAGAAACGATCTCTGGCATCACTTGGCATTCAACGTGACACACGTCTGCTCTCTGCTATAGAGCGTCGCAGTCCCGCCCCCTACCATGGACCAGGAAATGTCGAATAATTCCACCCCATGTTACTGTATCTAAAACACCATGGTTAATAAATGTGGTGTGTGTGTGTGCGCATGCACGTGTGCTATCATTATACTAATTTCAAACTAGAAAGTGTTGCCTCTTGCAATACATTTTACCAGACTTTATAAGAGGAGATGCTGGTTATAATTATGTTGTCATACATTTAGACCTGAGATCAGATTCTAAAATGTCTTCTAAATCCTGACAGTTTTCTGAAAAAGCTATGTTTCTATGTCAGTGGTTCTTCGATTTTTCTAAAATAGCAGACCTACAAGCTCGTAGCGCGCCACTTGGTGGCGCGCTATGAGCTTGTAGATCTGCTATTTTTCAATAGCTAAAATATAACATAATGCTTAGTTAAAACACCAAAAGGGGTTCCTGTCCAGAATGGGTTAATAATGGGATGGAAAACACAATAGACGCCATATAGATTATTATGACATCATCATTACATAATAATGGAAGACCCCATATACCAGCGGTGTTCAACCAGTGGTCCAGGGACCACCAGTGGTCCATGAGGGGGTTCCAGGTGGTCCACAGCTAATTGATGGAGATTTTGTAAACAAATGGACCCTTATTATAGATCTTTAACTCTTGATAGTGTAAATTGGTATAAGGGTCCATTTGGTTTCATGTGTTACGCTCTCAAGAGTTATATTATTGTTGAACATCTGCATCAGTTAATTTAGTCTACACAATTATGTAGAATAATTGGTAACCCTTCATTTTACGATACAGTAATTACCAGGTAACTACCAGGTAATTACCTGGTAATAATAGGTAACTAGTATTAACCAAGGGGGCAGGCAGACTTTCCAACGTTGAAGCTCTCCTCCCTAGTGGTAGGAGGAGGGACTACAGGCGGACCCGTGGATTCATGACCGGGAAACCCCGTGCAGCTGGGCTTTAACATTGAGCGCTCGGTTGCACTTCCGCATTTGACCACCAAAATTTGGTGGTCAAATGCGGAAGTAGACGTTCTGAGACGGTACTTCCGGCAGTCTTCCGGGTGCTTCAAAACGCCACTGAGCAACTTCCACTGACATGAATAGCTGGGGGGGCGGAGCTTCGCGCCAGTTCAGTCTCTATTATATATATACTCTATGGTATTAACTGGTAGTTACATGGTAACTTCCAGATAAATTACTAAGTAATTACTATGTAATTACTAAGTATTCTCCCTGACAACTACCAGGTAATTACCCAGTATCTATAACTATTTACTGTATAATCTCCTGGTAATTGCATGGAACCTATACCATGGTAAAATGACACACTGGTTGCCAGGTAATTACCAAGTATGTTCCTGACAATTACCAGGTATTTATATGTTTTTACGTATGTAATTACCAGCTAACTACCTGTTATTTACAAGTATTTACTCTGCTACAGTACCAGGCACGATACCCATGTAGGTACTAAAGGTATACCAAGTATTTTCAACTCTGCTACTGTACCATGCAAGTTACCCAGTAGGTACAGTACTAGGTCATTACCAAGTATTTTGATCAACGTTTGCCTGTTATCTCTACTATGATACCAACTACCAACATCAATACAGCATGGAATTGTGGACAAAATCTCATCCAACGACAACCACCATAAGTTTTTGGTCTGAGGCTAAATGTCGCTAAATGTCATCAAATGGTGGTCCGTGGCTCAAATGCAGAATAAACAATGGACCTTGATATGAAATGGGTTGAAAAGCACTGCCATAGACCCACATGACCACAGCAGATACTATACACACAATGAACTGACAACAACAATAGCGTGGTTGTCCTGTGGCCAACGACACTAATCAAATATGTGCAACTAATGTATTAAGCAAAGCTTTAACCCATTTAGGCCTGACCTCAACATTTAGGCCTGACCTCAACATTTAAAAAATGTCTTCTAAATTCTGACAGTTTTCTGAAATAACTCATGTTTCTCAGTGGTGCTCAATATTTCATGTCAAGGACCCCAAAAATGTAATTGGCCACCGACCCCCATTTGAAAATATGTTGTTCCAGGGACCCCCCAGAAGCAAAGTTCTGAAAAAATATATATTCCAAATTTGCGCCACATTTTCACGATTTTTCAAAAATAGCAGACCTACAAGCTCGTAGCGCGCCACTCAGTGGCGCGCTATGAGCTTATAGATCTGCTATTTTTCAATAGCTAAATTATAACATAATGTTTAAAACACCAAAAGGGGTTCCCGAACAAAATGAGTTAAGCAAAGCTTTAAAGAATACTATGCTGACTCACAGATGTCGCAGAAGAAGATATACCATATGTCCACTAGGCACCACAGACTCCACCAAGAGAACCTTGTATGTTACAGACAGACCCCACAAAAGTCCTCATGTTGCCTGGCCAGGAGAACAGCGCTGTACGTTTTAAACAGGCCTCATAAAGTATAAAGTAACAGCTCAGCACTCCTCCCATATACGTTCGACTGGGTGTTAAGAGACCCCTCCCCATATGGTGTCTATGGTAAACAGCAGTGCATGGTGAAATATCTACAAGTAGGGGATTCAAAATGTACTCAAGTTCGGAGTTTGCTTCTGAGATGTTGTGTAGTAGAAGTATTGGAAATTGGAAATACGCAAGTACAAATGCCTCAAACTTGTACTACGGTACCTATAGGTAAACAGGCATATTGTAGCCTATACCCTCCCTTCATCATTTTGGTGAGCTTTGAGATCTGCCATTATCAAATGAATTTATTTTATCCATTTCATACCGTACGTTTGAAAATTGGGAAATGGGACCTTGTAAGATAAAGTTTACTTTTGGCACTACGTTTTACTTAAGTAAACAATGTACTCCGTCAATGGCCTTGACCGTGTGTTCCATGAACCAGATGGGACAGCTCTCAAAACATCTTGGCATGACAAGTGAGGTTTTTTTTTCGGGGGATAAGATAAGAATGCAGGAAAATGTTTGTCACTTTTTGCACTTTTTGTGATGGGGAGGGCCATTCTCTTACGTAACCTACACCTATATGATGATTTTTCGGTTTATACATATGCGTATATACACTGTATGTATGCCTTTAAATGTTCTGATAAATTGAAAATGGAGGACCCTGATGTAAACAACTCTTAGTTATTGTTCTGGTTTCATCCTCTTAGCAGATTTTGTATAACTTATGAGTTATGTGTTTTTGTAATTAACTCGTCCTTTTATCCTTGTTGTTTGGATCTTGTCGTCTATAATTAGGTCACATTAATGAGCATGTGGGCCAACAAATGAACAAGGGGTCCTTTGAGATTTAGCTTCTGCGTCCTGAAACATTTACCCAACGTCGGATAAATGGTAAATGGTGCATTTATATAGCGCCTTTATCCAAGGTCGCTTTACAGAGACTGTGCATTACATTCACCCCTTCACACACACATTCATACACTGATGGCAGCGGAAACCATGCAAGGCACCAACCAGCACATCAGGAGCAGGGTTCAGTGTCTTGCTCAAGGACACTTCGACACCAACTCTGGGGGAGCCCGGGTTTGAACTGGCGACCTTGCGGTTACCATCCGGAAACTCTACCCCTGAGCCACCACCGCCCCGGATACAAATACCTCTGTAGTACGTCGAAAACGGAAATGGAATACTGCATGTCTGAGCATACAAAGCATTAAGCTCAGCGATTGTTTGGACAGTTATTTTATTTTATATCAAAAACGAACAACGCTTGACAATATGAAAAAGTAAACAATAACCGAACAGGACAGAGTTCAAGGAATTGCATAACCGTTGCAAAATGTTTAGCATTGATGTCCCAAATCAGACTCTATTTCTCCCTGCTACTGACGGACAGGTTTCTTAACCAAAATGGACCTTAATTGGTTGAAAAAGTACTTGGTCATTTCTCGTTTCCTTCTACACCAAATCTCTTCGCCGGGAATAGCCAATCTGGAAATTCCAAAACTATTACTTTAAAAAAAGCAGATCTACAAGCCCGAAACGAGCTTGCGGATGTGCTACTTTTGATGCTTTTGTGTGACGCTGTTGTATGATCAAGTAGGCCTTACGAAGAAAAAGTGGTGCCCTAAAGCCTAAACAACATTAAAGTCCATAGACTTGGCTAGCAAACGATTTACTTCCCAAGTGGTGCCCTAAAGCCTAAACAACATTAAGGTCTGTAGACTTGGCTAGCAAATTAACCTAAACAAGTTCCCTAAACAAACAATACAAATCCCAGACTTGGCTGCCATATGACGTAATTTTCAAAAGCCATGCATTGGAGGGGATTAGTAAAAGATTACAGAAACGATCTCTGGCATCACTTGGCATTCAACGTGACACACGTTGAATGCCAAGTGATGCCAGAGATCAACAACAGCACAAAAACCTTAACATGGAGAAAAGAGTCACTAGCAAGGAGAAAAAGAGTGTGTGAATGTAGCCTATAGTCGAAAGAACTCCCAAGTGGTCATTATAAGGTCGGTCAGACCCAGGGCCAGTCACACCCTGCCCAGGCCAGTACGTTGGGAGGGTCAGACCCAGGGCTCCCAGCCCCGCCACACCCTGCCCAGCACGTTGGGGTCCATGGCCTGGTCCAGCAGACAGTCCACCTGCTGCTCCACCGAGAGGCCGTCGGCAGGCAGCCTGGCGCGCACGCTGTGCTCCCGGGAGCCCAGCGCCACGGCCTGCATGCCCTTGAAGGCCGCGTCCTTCTCGAAGCCCAGCTTCACCTCCTCACTGTGGAGGTAATAATAAAACACAGTGTAGCCCATTATTAATGCTGCGTTCACACGGGCAGATGCAAAGATGCAGTCTACCATTCATTGTCAATGTACAGTACAGTAAGCGAGCGACATGAAGATGCAAAGATGTTTCCGACGTTTGTAGCAGCTGCAAAAGCTACAAAGCTGCAAATAAGATGAACTGGCTTCAACTTCAGCTACAGAGTTGGAAAGCTACAAATACGCTGTGTAGCTTTGCATCTGCCTGTATTAATACATTCAAAACCTCACTCAAAACCCACCTCTTCAGGATAGCCTTCCCCAGCTGAGGTCTGGTTAGGATGTCCCCTCCCCCCTTTCCCTCGTTTATCCTTTTATCTTTTTAACCCTGTACTGTTGATGCATCTGTTATGTTTTGCTTTGTTTTTTTCTTAATAAAGTCTGTTCCTAGTGTTCCTATGTAAAGCGCTTTGGGTATTTAGAAAAGCGCAATATCAATTTGAGCTATTATTATTATTATTATTAATAAAACACATGAGAAAGCCACTGTCCTCACTGTGGAAATAAAACACATGTGTTAGGACTAGGAGTGAGTCAGTTAATCGAAACTAATCGATTTCAGGGAATGAAGCAACAATGAAGCAACATAATCTCATGATTGATGTCTTGCTGTTATCATCATTGTAAATGTTGCTGCTGTTCTACTGTATATGCAGCCTGCCAGTTGAAGAAATCACAGATTGAGGCTTTAACGATTGATTTACAGACATTTCGGGGCCATTCGTTCGTGTGGAAGATGCTTCTGAACGTGTTCTATTGATAGTTTTACAACAGGTAGTTTAGACGAAGCAGGGCGATGTGCTATTTTTTAAGAACTTAATGTCTAACCCTAACCCCTCTGGGTAAAGGCCTGTGGTTTACCCTCCCAAACACGATGAAATGTGTTTGAATGTCTAAAGAGGTGGGTTTTCTAAATATTTAACCAATGGAAAGTATTAACAAGAGCTTGTGATTGAATACTACAAACTACATTAGATGCATTGGAACACTTTCCTGAAAAGTTAAAATGATTGGACCATACAGGGTTTCAACCTGACAGGCCATAATTATACTGCAATGATTTTGACAATGATGATGATAATAATTCAGTAATTCATAATAATTATTAATAATAATTAATTCAGAGTATTATTTTATTCTTGTATGAATTATGCTGTCTTTTAACTAAGAGAAACATTAGGCTATTTAGTTTTGGTGTGTTTTGTACTTGGAAAAACACATGACAAATAAAGCAATCTTGAATCTTGACAATGGTGAGTGACGGTGTTGTGGGACCAATGCCTGTCGGACTGTTAGTATGTCTAACCAACGTATGCGCCCCGTTTACGATGTCCGGGTTCATTTATTACTGGTTCACCTACCTGGTTAGGACGTCCGGGTTAATTTATTACTGGTTCACCTACCTGGTTAGGACGTCCGGGTTAAATTATTACTGGTTCACCTACCTGGTTAGGACGTCCGGGTTAAATTATTACTGGTTCACCTACCTGGTTAGGACGTCCGGGTTAAATTATTACTGGTTCACTTACCTGGTTAGGACGTCCGGGTTAAATTATTACTGGTTCACTTACCTGGTTAGGACGTCCGGGTTAAATTATTACTGGTTCACTTACCTGGTTAGGACGTCCGGGGCTAATTATTACTGGTTCACCTACCTGGTTAGGACGGCCGGGTTTGCCCCTTCCAGTTTCCTCCTGGCGAAGAGGACCTTCTGCAATGGGTACCAGTTGATCTCCTTGGTGTCGACGGACTCCGTCCATGTGCCGCCCTTCTTCAGCTGTTTCATCTCAAAGTTCTGGGGAGAGGAGAGGAGGTTGAGACACAAGCGTCATTCGTTCTATACCTGGGGTCCAGTGTAGAGCAAACGTTATGAATTAAACACTTTTTAACTCATATCTTTGCTTCCGGGGGGGTCCCTGAAACAACACATTTTCAGAATTACATATGTTTAAGGGTCCTTGACATGAAATAGTTTGAGAACCACTAAGACATTTTGTGGAATCTTGTCTCAGGTCGTAATGTGTTAACACAAATTGTCACTTTTGGGGGTCCCTGGCATTGGCACCTCATAGCTGCATTGGCAGCTATGAGTGTGCGGCTATACATTTCTTTCACTCAGTATTAACTTTCCCGTTTGGCTGGCACCTCACAAGGACTGGTGTGCTGTGCATCATTTTGCTTAATGGTCCCTGGAACAAAACATGGGGTGTGGGGGGGGGGGTCCCCGGCCAAATATATATAAATTTGGGGGTCCTTTGCACGGAAACCACTGCGAGCCACTGCTGCGACAAAGCACACCCTCCTCCTCCTCACTAACCTTCCAGTCCAGGGAGGGCTCTTTGACGAACACGTCCATGGTGTTGAGCAGCAGCTCCGGCTCGGCCCGGTACGCTCTGAGGGCATGCACCATGACGCTCTGGATCAGACCCGCCTCCTTCAGGGGCTGCATGACGTTCAAGAACTGACCCGTCAGCCGGAACGGCATGAGCTCCGGCACCGGGAGGAACTGTCAGGGAGAGGAGAGAAGAATCATGAGCTCTGTGGTAAGAGGAGGAACTGTCAGGGAGAGGAGAGAAGAATCATGAGCTCTGTGGTAAGAGGAGGAACTGTCAGGGAGAGGACAGAAGAATCATGAGCTCTGTGGTAAGAGGAGGAACTGTCAGGGAGAGGAGAGAAGAATCATGAGCTTTGGGAGGAGAGAAGAATCATGAGCTCTGTGGTAAGAGGAGGAACTGTCAGGGAGAGGAGAGAAGAATCCTGAGCTCTGTGGTAAGAGGAGGAACTGTCAGGGAGAGGAGAGAAGAATCATGAGCTCTGTGGTAAGAGGGGGAACTGTCAGGGAGAGGAGAGAAGAATCATGAGCTCTGTGGTAAGAGGAGGAACTGTCAGGGAGAGGAGAGAAGAATCATGAGCTCTGTGGTAAGAGGAGGAACTGTCAGGGAGAAGAATCATGAGCTCTGTGGTAAGAGGAGAAACTGTCAGGGAGAGGAGAGAAGATTCATGAGCTCTGTGGTAAGAGGAGGAACTGTCAGGGAGAGGACAGAAGATTCATGAGCTTTGGCCTGACAGCGTGTCGCATGTTTGAGTCCCGTTCATGACGACCTTTGCTGCATGTCTCTCCCCTTCTCTCTCTCCCCCACTTTCCTGTCCATCTGCACTTGATACTATCAATAAAGGCAGAAAAGAAAAGAAAAACTAAAATGTTTCTAAACTAAACATTTTCGTTAACTGAACTAAATAAAAACTATAATAAAAACAACAATAACTAACTTAAACTAAAATGAACTGATATTACAGACAAAATGCCCTTAGTTTTTCTTGTTACCAACAGTAACTGAATATATATATATTTTTTAAATGGTATCTTTTGTTGAGATTTATTAACAATAGACCTACTTTGACCTTTTTGAATCCTGCACCTGACAAATAACCCAAAGTATGAAAAAAAGAAAGAAAAAAACCTACACTAAAACTAATACAAACTAAACTAAATTAAGCGGTGTCACAAAAATAAAAACTTATAAAATCTAGCAAACCTTATTAAAACTAATGAAAACTAACTGAATTAGAAAAAAAGAGGCAAAACGAAACTAAACTATCATGAAAAATACAAAACTATTATGACCTTGGGGTGGGGGTGAGAAGAATCATGTTTCTTTATTTATTTTCCTCGTGCACGCTCCGTTGTTTTGTGGCATTTTCCGTGAGAGAAGAAGCAGCAAACATCTTAACACGTTGTGTGCCCACGCAAAAGTGGGTGAAAATCACTTTCACCTAGAAAATCCATTCATTTTTTTTTATTCAGCTTACTGTGGAGACACATGCTGGAACTTTTTACTTTGAAATGTTTTATAGTTTCTGAGTTATTTAACTTAAACGCCCAATGCATTCTCAATGGCAATAACACAAACTTTGGCACCACGTATTCAAAAAATAATAATAATTTTTTTGATACAAAAAAAAAAAAAAAAACGCACTGCACGTGCGGTAATACCAAAGACGTCCACAGACGTCTTGGACACAAGATGTGTTAAAGTGCACCACCAACCTGCGTGGCCGAGCCGAAGGCGTGACCAAAGTCGATGCCGATCATCCCGCCCGTCTCCATGTTGATCATGAAGTTGGAGAGGTGGCGGTCTCCGATGCCCAGGAGCCAGTGGCTCACACACAGCAGGGAGTGGGAGCTGATGAAGTGAGAGCGCAGGGACAGGAAGGCCTCTGGGCTGGTGCTCATACGAACAAACGCTCTCCTGGGAAAGGAGAGAGGGAACAATTTATGTAAGTCGCTGTGTTAAAGCTCTCCTGGAAAAGGAGGCAGAACAATCCCATGTTTTTATGTAATTCCCTGTGTTAAGTCCCCGGTTGAAGGGTTGGATCACGCTTTGAAGATATGGGGGGTACCTTCACATGGCGGCCATGAAAAAACGGGCTGGCAACTGTGTGAATATGCCGAATAGGCAGAGAGCTCTGGCTATGAATGACTACAGATGATGGACAGGGCGACTTACTTGAGCTGGTCAGCGGGCACGAGCTGTGACATCTTTGTGAAGTTGGCGACGGTTTCAGCGCGACTCGCCTTTCTGGGGGGAAAGAGACAGCACATATAGATAGATGTAGGATGTGTGTTGCCTCTGTTAAGATGGTTTGTATCACAATACAAGTGATAGATGTAGGATGTGTGTTGCCTCTGTTAGATGGTTTGTATCACAATACAAGTGATAGATGTAGGATGTGTTGCATCTGTTAGATGGTTTGTATCACAATACAAGTGATAGATGTAGGTTGTGTTGCCTCTGTTAAGATGATTTGTATCACAATACAAGTGATAGATGTAGGATGTGTTGCCTCTGTTAGGTGGTTTGTATCACAATACAAGTGATAGATGTAGGATGTGTTGCCTCTGTTAAGATGATTTGTATCACAATACAAGTGATAGATGTAGGATGTGTTGCCTCTGTTAAGATGATTTGTATCACAATACAAGTGATAGATGTAGGATGTGTTGCATCTGTTAGATGGTTTGTATCACAATACAAGTGATAGATGTAGGATGTGTGTTGCCTCTGTTAGATGGTTTGTATCACAATACAAGTGATAGATGTAGGATGTGTTGCATCTGTTAGATGGTTTGTATCACAATACAAGTGATAGATGTAGGATGTGTGTTGCCTCTGTTAAGATGGTTTGTATCACAATACAAGTGATAGATGTAGGATGTGTGTTGCCTCTGTTAGATGGTTTGTATCACAATACAAGTGATAGATGTAGGATGTGTGTTGCCTCTGTTAGGTTTGTATCACAATACAAGTGATAGATGTAGGATGTGTTGCCTCTGTTAGATGGTTTGTATCACAATACAAGTGATAGATGTAGGATGTGTGTTGCCTCTGTTAAGATGATTTGTATCACAATACAAGTGATAGATGTAGGATGTGTGTTGCCTCTGTTAAGATGATTTGTATCACAATACAAGTGATAGATGTAGGATGTGTTGCCTCTGTTAGATGGTTTCTATCACAATACAAGTGATTTGACTTACTTGTAAGACTCAGCATATCTCCTAATAGGTTGGACCTTTGGACCAACTTTGTCCAGCCATTTCTCATACATCTCCACGGGCCTTAAAGAAAATGAAAATAAAATCACAGACTACACCTTAAGACCCTTAAAGGTTTCATGACATTCATTTTCATTTATTTTTTGTTTTTCTTTTAGGTTCTATGACCTCAATTACACCCACACAACCTGAACTTTCAGTGGCTTTTCTGTGGTCTGGGGTTTTCTCTGTGTGTTCTGAAGCATTTTGAGCTGCAATGAAAACAGGCAAAATCCCTCAACAGTGACACATCTGCTGGCAAATTCTTATGTCATATACAGTATGGGATTTGTGGACTGTTACATCACAGTCCACATGCAAATCAGAGCACTTGTTTGAGCCAGAAAACCCCAGACCACAGAAAATCGACTGAATTCAGAAAGCCTAAAATAAATGAGAATAATCACGCTGTGTTTTGCGGATCCGACAGTAGTAGGCTATCACTAGCTGTCAGCCTGTCACAGGCCAGCCAATACCCCACCAGACAGCTGCGGAAAATTGATAAAATCAACCCTGGTCCGAATGTACTTTATACGGACGAAATATTCGGTGGCAGTGTGCAAACATGATTGACATGAAGTGAGGTTGATCTTTTTTTATTTTTTTACGTCCTCCGAAATTCGCTCCGATATTCGGCCGAAAAACACCTTTATGCATTTAACCCATTACACCTGGGGAAAGCATCAGTGTCATTTTAAAATGTAGCTATTATAATAGCAACACACGTTTTTCTGAAAACTCGAAATCGGTTTAGAACAGTGGTTCTCAAAAAAAATTGCTCACAGCGTGTCACTTCGTGCAGCGAGCTTGTACATCAGCGATTTTTGAATATTTTTTAAATATATTTTTTAGTTTTTTTAACACAAATCTTCTCTTTTGGGGGTCCAAAAATGTTTGTGAACTACTAATTTAGAAGACCTGGAATACATCTGTGTCAACCTTAGCTTTTAACCACTTTAACCATTATTTTATACTTTAGCTGTTGAAAAATAGCAGAGCTATAAGCTCATAGCATGGCACCGAGAGTGCCACGCTACAAGCTTGTAGATCTGCTATTTTTGAAAAATCTGGAAAACGTGCAAAATCTCTTTAATATATTCTTTCACGGCAAACGTTTTAACTGAAATCTTTGTTTCTGGGGGGTCCCTGGAACAAAATATTTTCAGATGGGGGGTCTGCGGCCAATTACATATAATCGTTGGGCTCGTTGACATGAAATAGTTTGCACACCACTGATATAGAAACATAGGATTTTCTGAAAACCGTTACAATTTAACACTTAAACCGCTAGCATTTATTGATAAATCGTAATATAATTCACGCCAGCATTTTCCCCTGTTCAGCTCTTATTTTGAAGAGCCAAAACTCCAGACCGGAAGTATACGTCTTATGTTAGGGACCGTGACGATGTTTTTCTAGCCCCGGTCGGTAAACGGGGAGTAACGATGCATCATGGAGGGCATCACAGCGGAATAAAGCTTGTTTTGACCACAAGGAATAGGAGATACAGGCGATTGAAAGAAACAGATAGAGTGGATGTTTATGGCCTCAGTGTGGTACCCGTTGGACGACTGCCTCTCCTCATCGGTCCAGGTGCTGCTCAGCAGGTCTTTGAGCGTCCGCGTGTTCTCCATCCATTCGATCAGGCCGACTCTACAAACACAAGGACATGGCATAAAGCTAAATAAAATCGGGGCGCCTGCTGGCCTAGTGGTCCAGGCGCATGCATATATAGGCTTTGGCCTGACAGCGTGTCACGTGTTCGAGTCCCGTTCATGACGACCTTTGCTGCATGTCTCTCCCCCTCTCTCTCTCCCTCTTTCCTGTCCATCTTCACTTGATACTATCAATAAAGGCAGAAAATCAAGTCCCGCCCTGTGGTTGTGCCCCCCTTCGCACCCATTGGTTGCCATTTTGTGGTTGGACAAAAATCCTTTCTCTCCCTCCACTACCATTGAAATTGAAACGTGTTTTTCAGTTGCTTCATATTGATATTCTGTGCGTTCAATTCTTATTTTAAACTTGGTGTCAGTAAAAAGTAACTGGCTGGGCATATCATGTTTGTTTTTAGTTTTTTCCAAAAATTATGTTTTAGTAAATTCAACATAAACACGGCGACACTCGGTGCCGCGTTATGCGCTTGTAGAACTGCTATTTTCCAATAGCTAAAGTATAACATAATCCTTAACTCATTTTGTGCGGGAACCCCTTTTGGTGTTAGCATTATGCTATGCTTTAGCTATTGAAAAATAACAGATCTACAAGCTCATAGTGCGCCACCGAGTGGCGCACTACAAGCTTGTAGGTCTGCTATTTTAAAAAAATCGAAGAACGACTGACATAGAAACATAGCTTTTTCAGAAAAGTGTCAGGATGTAGAAGACATTTTTAGAATCTGATCTCAGGTCAAAATGGGTTAAAACATCAAAAGGGGTTCATCCCGTCCTGAATGGGATGACCTACAGTACCTGGAGGTGATGGGGATGACCTGGTAGGTGCGCAGGCTGAGGTTGCGCTGCGTGCAGGCCATGTCGTGGCTCAGCAGGATGTTCATGACGGAGAAGAGCTGCTCGATGCGCTGGTCCTGGCGCAGGTCCTCGCCGCCCTTCACCAGGAAGGGGTGGTCGCGCTCGTCGTCGCCGCGGATCACCAGGCACTTGGGCCGGCGGATCGACGTCATCACCTTCACCTGGAGGACAGACATACGTACATACATGTTTATACGAGGGCAAGGGACTCGGAAACGACGAAGGACGTCAAATGCAAATCCTGTGTGAATTAGTTCAGTGGTTCCCAAACTTTTTCATGTCAAGGACCCCCAAATTGACACGAATTAGCCCGCATTTGAAAAGACATGCCAGGGACCCCCATAAGAGAAGATTTTTACGGTTCTAGCAGTGATTTCAAGGACCCCCAGTTTGACATGCATTAGTCTACGGACCCCCATTTAATGGCATTTCTATCTCTGGGGACCCGATTTATATTGTAAAATATATTGTATTTTAACTGTACAAATGGAACCAAATGGACCCTGACGGGTCCATTTGGTTCCATTTGTACACTCTCTGAGTTACAGACCCATAATGGTCCATTTGGTTCCAAACTATCATTTAGCTGGGGACCCCCTGGAACTCCCTCAAGTACCCCTGGGGGTCCCTGGACCCCACTTTGGGAACCCATGAATGAGTTGACCGAGTCCCTCTAATTATTTCCCTCTACACCAAGTAGCTTGGCCTAAAAATAGCTGAAAATACCTGGTATTCTTGGCGATCTTCGCCCCCCCAAGAACAGGGACAATAGCGTTCAAGAGTTTACCTATTGGTGTAACTCTTCTTTCCTTCTGTGGCAAAGGCTAATTAGAGCATGCATACACGACACGTTCATCAAATCCTGATATCGTTGGATCTCATACATACCCGTTCATCAAATCCTGTTATCTTTGCGTGGTACTCTGGCAGAGGTTTGGATCTTCCGTCATACTGTCCTAAAATTATACAGAAAAAAAAAGGACAATTTGCAACAGAATACTCATGAGGGATACGTGTGCCATTCAGTCACAAATTGACAGGATGTCTAGGAGATGTGCGTATCGTCTCTGTCGGGCTCAGCCAGGGGGAGTAAAGGCTCATACATAGTCTGGATTCTCGGTGGTGAGGTGACCACCGAACTACAACATGACAGAGCAAACCACCGCCACCGCCCCAGCCCTTCTCTCTGTTTTTACTCACCACCGCTCAACGTTATTTCAGCTCCGGTGGTCAGCTCACCACCGAAGCGGTGGTCACCTCACCACCGAAAATCCAGACTATGAACGAGCCTTAACTCTTCCATCTTACCTGAAACCTCCAGCTCTTGCAGGGGGCAAGTAGCCTTGGTACTTTTAGTTTTTATTTTCGTTCGCATTCGGCTCAAAATTGAAAGCCTGGTGAAACGCATTCGCAAATCTGGCATAGAAAGCCCCGCATCCTTGTATTTCGCTAACCAATAACAGTGCAGAGGAGCGCCGCTCAAAATATGGTGATGTCAGTGTTCTCCGCTGGTTCTACCGGGGAGGGGAGGAGAGGGAGAGGAGGGGGGCGGGCGTTCAGAGTGACCGGATGGGAACCGCAAGGTTCCCAGTTCGAACCCGGGCTCCCCCAGAGTTAGTGTCGAAGTGTCCTTGAGCAAGACTCTTGCTCCCGATGTGCAGGTTGGTGCCTTGCATGGTTTCCTTCCGGCATCGGTGTGTGAATGTGTGTGTGTGAATGGGTAAATGTAATGCACAATCTCCTGTAAAGCGCCTTGGATAAAGGCGCTATATAAATGCACCATTTTACCATTTTACCTGAGACCTCCAGTTTGTGCAGGGGGTCTGCCTTGAAGCCACTCAGACAGGGGGTAGTAACTCCTCCATCTTACCTGGGACCTCCAGCTTGTGCATGAGGGACAGTAACTCCTCCATCTTACCTGGGACCTCCAGCTGGTGCAGGGACAGTAACTCCTCCATCTTACCTGGGACCTCCAGCTGGTGCAGGGACAGTAACTCCTCCATCTTACCTGGGACCTCCAGCTGGTGCAGGGACAGTAACTCCTCCATCTTACCTGGGACCTCCAGCTGGTGCAGGGACAGTAACTCCTCCATCTTACCTGGGACCTCCAGTGCGTTCAGGGACAGTAACTCCTCCATCTTACCTGGGACCTCCAGTGCGTGCAGGGGGTCTGCCTTGAAGCCACTCAGCCAGGGGGAGTACTCCTTGAGGTTGCCCGGGTCTCCCTGGGCCTCGCGGATGGCCGACATCAGCTCGTCCACCTGCTTCATGAAGCTCTTGTCCGTCTTCTTCTCCACCAGCTTGACGCCTTGAGAGCCAAACAGCTTCTCCACGTTGCCGGCGAATTTCTGTTCAATGTTAAAAGATTATAAGAGAGATGAGTGCCGAGAACGTGGCAATAAAAACAATCATTTTCTAATTTGCTTCAGGGTCCCAAATGGAGCTTTTTAAACCTCTAGCTGAGCTACTGTCCATTCCACTGCTTGCCGGTTCTGTTTTTTTATGTCTGTTTATTTCAAAAGATCTAGTTTGATGTCCTGGAATCCAAAATCCGTACAAAGCAGAACACAAGAGGTGCATTTCTGGAAGTTTGTGCCGTACATAAATCTTCTCTGTCGGGTGCAAAGTTGAAACCGCACATCACCAAAATTCAAAATTCTGAAATAGCAAAAGTAGCAGATCTACAAGCTCAAGCTTCGAGCTTGCGGATCTGCTACTTTTGATGCTTATCCCATTTTGGACGGGAACCCCTTTTTGCGTTTTAAGCATTATTTTATACTTTAGCTATTGAAAAATAGCAGATCTACAAGCTCATAGCGCGGCACCGAGTGCCGCACTACGAGCTTGTAGATCTGCTATTTTTGAAAGATCTTGAAAATGTGGCGCAAATCTTTGAATATATATTCTTTCAGAGCGAACGTTTGAAACTCATAACTTCTGGGGGGTCCAGACTCCCTGGAACAACATATTTTCAGATGGGGGTCGGTGGCCAATTACAGATCGTTTTTGGGGTGCTTGACATGAAAAACTTTGAGAACCACTGACACAGAAACATAGTTTTTTCAGAAAAGGATTTAGAAGACATTTGTAGAATGTCCTCAGGCCTAAATGGGTTAACCCATTCTGGGTGGGAACCCCTTTTGGTGTTTTAAACATTATGTTATAATTTAGCTATTGGAAAATAGCAGATCTACAAGCTCATAGCGCGCCACCGAGTGGCGCGCTACGAGCTTGTAGGTCTGCTATTTTTGAAAAATTGTGAAAATATTTATTTCAGAAAACTGGAGGATTTAGAAGATTTTTTTTAAATTTCGACGTCGGGCCTAAATGGGTTAAGTATGACGTTAGCCTGGCGCAGCCAGCCTTCATCTGCCTGCAGTGCATAGTGCAGCGCAGTGGTATACTGTATTAGTATCGCAACGCCAGACTAGTGTGACGCTGTCATGTGATCAAGTAGGTCGTAAATTGCAATCAGAACTGCAGACTTATGGCCTGGGCCGTGGCTCAGCGGTCCAGACACCTTGGCTGGTAATCCAGTCTGGCGGTGTGCCGCGGGTTCGACTCCCGATCCCGACGGCCTTTACTGCATGTCTTCTCCCCCCCCATCTCTCTCCCCATTTCCTGTCAGCGTACTGTCTGCATGTCCCTCCATAAAAAATAAAATAAAGGCAAAAGCCACAAAAATAAATTTAAAAAAAAGAACTGCAGACTTATGATCCTTGATGACTATTATTATTATTATTATTATTATTATTATTATTATTATTATTATTATTATTATTATTATTATTATTATTATTATTATTATATGTATTACCTTGTGTTGTTCTTGCTCACTGTAAGTCGCTCTGGAGTATTATGTGTTTTTGGCTTTTGTGCCTTTATTGATAGTTACAGTGAAGACGGACAGGAAAGAGGGAGAGAAAGAGAAGGGGAGAGACATGCAGCAAAGGTCGTCATGAACGGGACTCGAACACGCGACGCGCTGTCAGGCCAGAGCCTATATATGTGGCATGCGCCACTAGGCCAGCGGGCGCCCCTGGAGTAATATTATTATATGTATTTGATGTATTACCTTGTGTTGTACTTGCTTACTGTAAGGCATTCACTTCTAGTCATTTTTACTAGTTGACTAGTTGCCTAGTTTACTAGTCGACTAGTTGTTTAACTACCTATTATGTAAAATGTGTGTTTTTTTTTTTAAATAAATATTTGTACATTGGTGACTTTAACTATAATCTACCTGATCTTGAGGCCTACAAAATCAGGAAATAAATAAAAAAATAAAAAAATAACCTTTTTTTTTTCTTATCAACTAGTCAACTAGTACCAACAAGGTCGACTAGTGGATTTACTAGTCGACTAGTAAACTAGTCGACTAGTTGCTTAATGCCCTAGCTTACTGTAAGTTGCTCTGGAGTAAGTCTGCTAAATGCCTACTGTAAATTGTAAATTGTAATGCGAGACCCAGAGAGACCCAACCTGGATGAACTTCCTGCGGAACGGTCCAAAGCCCTCTGCTCTGGGGTTCCCCAGGCAGGAGCGCATCTCCTCGTACAGCACGGCCATCCTCTTCTTGCCGAACGCGGGGTTTCCCATCTCGTTCCTCACGTCCTCCCACCAGTCCTGTTGGAACAGACACAGCCACGTGACCACGAGAGACAGGCTTCAAATCACACAGGGGGCTGTCACGATCGCACATTTAAGCCATTCTGGGGCGGGAACCCCTTTTGGTGTTATTATGTTATGCTTTAGCTATTGAAAAATAGCAGATCTACAAGCTTGTAGGTCTGCTATTTTTGAAAAATCGAAGAACGACTGACATAGAAACATAGCTTTTTCAAAAAACTGTCAGGATGTAGAAGACATTTTTAGAATCTGATCTCAGGTCAAAATGGTTTAAGTTGACGATTAATTGTCACACAAATAATTGCAATTAACGATTTAATTGTGTGTTTCCGCATTGAACTTTGGAACGTTACAATTTGTGTTTCCGTTTGCCTTTTAGGCTTCATAACCACACATTGCACAGGGCAGATATGACAAATAACCTAAATACAGAAAGAAATCACTGACAAATGTAATCATGTTTAATATTATTATATTTTTTTCTCAAAAAATGTATGACGGGAAATGGTTGATCTACAAGCTTACTACACGTCACAAAGTGACCTGTTGTGAGCTTGTAGATCAACATGGAAACAGGCGTAGGGTCTGCTATTTTTGAAAAATCGAGGAACGACTGACGTACGTAGAAACATAGCTTTTTCAGAAAACTGTCAGGATTTAGAAGAAATTCATAGAATCGTTCCCAGGTCAAAATGGGTTGAGTGGTGTCTTTAACTGAAGATGGTGGTGAATTAGCATGCTGGGTTACCTTGAAAAGCAGGTCAGGGCTGGTCAGTTGCTGCAGAGCACTCACAAAGTTCTTATGAGCTCCACCTTTGTCCAGCAGAGACGTCAGTCTGTGGACCAACGATTATATTAACAATGATACTATGCAAAGAAAATTATGTAATTTAGATTATCGCATATCATGTAGACATATAGCATTCTATAGTGCATCATTGTACAGATATTCTACTGTTAGCTTGCTTATGAACCTTGATGACTATTTCTATGGACCATGTGTTGTTCTTGCTTACTGTAAATTGCTCTGGATTAAGAGTGTCTGCTAAATGCCTACATTGTAAATTTTAACAACGATAGCAACAGTGCTTTAATACAGTGGTTCTCAAACGTTTTCATGTCGCGGACCCCCACCTGAAGAGGTGTTGTGCCAGGAGGACCCCCGTGGAACCCCCGTGTGGCTCATGTTGCAAAACGTTCATTATGCTGCGTGGTTTGAATTCAAGACTAGATGCAGCAGCAAGGCTATATTAACACTTAGCCCGCTAGCATTTATTGAAAAATTAGGACCTAATTCACGCCAGCATTTTTTCCAGTCGAGCTCTTATTTTGAAAAGCCACATTTTCAGTCGACTGGAAGTGGATTATCCCAGCAAGCTAGACGGAGCCGAGACAGCCTTTGTTTACATGATCGATCTATGCCGGGGCACTGGAGAGCTCCACATCGTCTCTGTGCGCGCTACGAGCTTGTAGGTCTGCTATTTTTGAAAAATAGTTAAAATGTGGCACAAATCTTTGAATATATATTTCAGAGCGAACATTTTTAACTAAAATATTTGCTTCTGGGGGCTCCCTGGAACTACATATTTTGAGATGGGGGTCCATGGCCCAATAGAGATAATTCTGGGGGTCCTTGACATGAAAAAGGTTGAGCACCACTGACATAGAAACATTTTTTTAAATCCTAACATTTTTTCAGAAAAATGTTAGGATTTAGAGTTAGCCTTTTTTTTTTTTTTTTTCCGACCTCAGTCCAAAATGGGTTAATATACCTGTTGTAGAACTCCCTCTGCTGGTGTCCCGTAGCGGAGTCCTGGAAGCGGTAGTTCTCTCCGCTGATCATGTGAGCGTACACCAGCGCCTGAGGGTAGCACTCTGCCACCTGCTGGAGGGAATGCTGCACTGCCGCCGCCTCCGGCTTATCCAGCAGCGACATCATCTGACTGATCCAGCCAATGAGCAGCCAGCAGGGAACTGACCTCATCTGTTGCCGTGCACAAGAAGAGAAAGTGTTGATTTTTGACGGCACAGATTTAGTTTTAGTCATATATTCCATTTAGGTTTAGTCATATTTTAGTCATCTGGAATTTGTACACTCATTTGCATGCTGAAAATAGCCGCTCTACAAGCCCACAACGCCTTGCAGCGGGAGGCGTTGTGAGCTTGTAGAGCGGCAATTTTCAGAGCGCAACCAAACTGATCAAATTACTTGTCTTTTTAGTTCTACTGGATCTCTTCTCCTCCCTAACATTTTAGAAACTTAACCCATTTTGGGGCGGGAACCCCTTTTGGTGTTTTAAACATTATGTTATAATTTAGCTATTGAAAAATAGCTACGAGCTTGTAGGTCTGCTATTTTTGAAAAATCGTGAAAATATTTATTTCAGAAAACTGGAGGATTTAGACTTAAATGGGCTTAAAAAAAAACTGTCTGGGGTGTTCACACTCAAAGCCATGAGTAGATGTATGAATGAATGAACCATTCTAAAGCGCTTTGAGCACTTGGAAAAGCGCTATAAAAATGCAATTCATTCATTATTATTATTATTATCATTAGACGGAAACATGTGAGATAAACCTCTTTGGCCATGAGGTCCAGCGTCTCCGAGGGGTAGATCTCGATGATCTGCAGCAGACGAGGGAACTGGAGGCGAGCGTCCTCGCAGTTCATCCTGAGGGCTTTCAGCAGGCTCTGGACCACGTGGACGGGCAGGGTCAGCAGCTCTGGGTCCTCGCTGACTGTTGATGACGAAACACTTACGTCACATCACTGCCGTGCCATAGGTGAAACACTAACCATAACCCTGCACTTGCATTTTTTTTATGGAATATTTTACATCGGGGGAAAAATATAAAATATAGCCGGGTTTAGTGATGGTGTGTCAAAAGTTGGGTTTAGTGTTCTAGGCTTATAAGTATGTTTTACTTATATTATAGACTATATTCTTTTTTGAAGGGCGCTAGCCCCTCCTATAGCCAGCGTTCTGCGTCTGCAATGTGTACCACGGAATAAGCCTATCTCACAGAATTTCCCCGCCCCCCTAAATACGCCCCCTTTCGGGGTTAGTGGTGATAGCGTGACGTCACTCCATAGACGCTACATGTTAACAGAGGTTATTTAAGAAGTCTACAACTTTTGTTTTCTCAAGGTAAGGTTTGTTCTATCTGCTCGTCCTGATTTACCATCTTGTTTGCTTCATAATAATATTGGTCTGTCACATTTTTACATTAGAAAATGTACTTAGATTGTCCAGAGAAAAAAACGTGTAAATGCCCATGTTAAAGTCACCACTATTTACCGGAAGTGGGCGTGAAAAACGGGCTGTGAGATAGGCCTATTGAGGATAAAAGGTGAGGACAGAAAAGTGAGTCTGTCTGTCTGTCTGTCTGTCTGTCTGTCTGTGACAGACAGACAGACAGACAGACAGACAGATGAACTATAACTCACTGGTGCTGGACTGCTCCTCGGCCCTCAGCCGCCGGTCACAGAACCCGGCCAGGGCCATGTAGGAGTCAGTGACGCTGCTGTCCACACACTCCTGGCTGTAGGACTGGAGCTCCTCGTCGGCCTTGCGCGCTCCCTCCCTCAGCAGCCTCAACGCCTGCATCTGCAGCTTCACCTCCGCCTCCTGTCGTCGGTGTGTATAGGTGTTGTCACGGTTATTACATGATAGTTGTCTAATCGCACATTTCAAATGATCGGAATCTGATCGGGGAACGCAAAAAAATGGGTATGGTACCTTAGCGTTGGTGCATGTGGACGGGCATCCGGCCAGCAGCAGGACCTTGTCGGCTTTGTCCCGTCCGACGGCCTCCAGGGTGGACAGGCTCTTGCCCAGCGCCGACGCCAGGATGTCGTACGACGTGCCCAGGAGACTCTGCTGGTCGCGGAACACCTTGGAGGAGGCGCGCTCACACTCCGAAGCCACGTCCTCTGAGAGAGAGAGAGAGAGAGAGAGAGAGAGAGAGAGAGAGAGAGAGAGAGAGAGAGAGAGAGAGAGAGAGAGAGAGATGGTTGATAAACATCTTTGCAACAAAACATTATAGCAAAGATTCCGGCGTGGAACAAACTCGCACTATACCTTCGACAGGCAGCCTCTGTAGATATTTTTGAGCTGTGTCTCCGCTCCATTACGCAGCTATGTGTGTCCCTATGTATGTGTGTCCGGTAACTCTGTCATTTCTCGACCGTTTCGGACGCGGGAAGGCTCGCTGAAACAGGGCCGCCCCCCCTGGTCGTGTTCCTGGGGGTCTGGATGTTTCTGGGGGACCCCCACACGGTAACTGTGTGGGGGTCCCCTGGCTGGCTACGCAAGACTCTACTTACCCAGCAGTGGGATGGTTTTGAGCATGGAGCTGATCTGCTCCACGGGACCCTGGGCCAGGCTGCGCTTGTTACTGTAGCGGCTGAAGCTGTGCACCCAGCATCTCAGACGACCTCTCTGGGTTTTGGCGTCTCTGTGGAGTTCCTTCAAGAGTTTGGTGGCGACGGGGAAGTTACTCTGTTGTAAAAAGAGGAAAACCATGCAAAAATGGTTGCAATGTGAGACACGTTTTATTTTCATCTTTTATTGTCTGTCTATAAGCCGTGTGACGTCGGTCATCTATGCCCGGCGTCACACATGAACGCATCTCATCGGTAAATGGTGCATTTATATAGCTGTTATCCAACGTGCTTTACATAGTGTGCATTACATTCACCCCCCCCCCCCCCCACACACACACACACACACACACACACTGTGCATTACTTTTTACTTTATTTATTATTCAACCATTCACACACACATTCATACACCGATGGCGAAAGAAACCATGCAAGGCACCAACCTGCACATCAGGAGCAATTGGGGGTTCAGTGTCTTGCTCAAGGACACTTATTCGACACTTAACTCTGGGGGAGCGCACAGGGATCGAACCGGCCGCTCTACCCCCTGAACCACTGCCACATAGTAACACTTCGAGCTTGTAAAAAGGATAATTCAAAAGAGCCCTGGCAGAATGTGAGCAGTACCTGCTTCCATGCGCTGTCGGCCATGTGGAGCTTCATGTTGAACTTGCAGTCGTTGACCAACGTGTCGACGTCTCCGCCCGACTCCTCCGACACGGAGTCCACCTCCATGCTGTCAGCGGGAGCATGGTGGCCGGAAAGCTTCTCCTTGATCTGGTCCAAGAAGAAGCATCTGGAGCACACAGCACACAAAGACGTGTACAGTTAACACTGGGCCAAAATATATAATCATGGGCAACTGGCGGCCCGGCCGGGGGCCACATGCGGCCCCCCACCTTCACTTAATGTGGCCCTCAGGTTAATATCACAATAATATTATTGATTTCAGCTGGAACATGTAATTGTAACTTCTTTAATTACTTCCGTCTATAATAGTATAATGACTAGTATTAAAATCTTGTCTATTTTAGGTCAAATGTATTGGACTCAAAACGTGTCGCATTGCGACAGGTTTTGAGCTTGTAGATCAGCTATTTTTGCTACGACAGCAATATGCAATGTGGCCCTCTGGAGTGAGTGTGGAACTATAGTGGCCCTCTGGAGTGAGTGTGGAACTATAGTGGCCCTCTGGAGTGAGTGTGGAACTATAGTGGCCCCTGTAGTGAGTGTGGAAATATAGTGGCCCTCTCCATTGTCAAAGTTGCCCACCCATGATGTACATAAGCCGAACACTTACTTAGACTACCGCTGTCTGATCAGCACAATGGACAGCGACGTAGTTTTCGAGAAAAGAGACGGAGAAGTAGTCTACGCATGCGCAAGCACGTTCTGTGCGTGCGGGTGTGAGCAAGGCGTTGCTGTTTCAGATCCATATAAAGCAATATAAAAATATATACGTAAATCGCAGACAATAGATAGCTATTAAAACATATATATACTGTACTTCAACAGCAGACAATGAATTAAGCTGTTCATGAAGAGCATGGTGTCTAGTTATGTTCCTTCTTTCGGCTTTTCCCTTCAGGGGTCGCCACAGCGAATCATCTGCCTCCATCTCACCCTGTCCTCTCTGCCTCCTCTTCTCTCACACCAACTAACTTCATGTTCTCTCTATTATTTCACTCCTACATCCATAAATCTCCTCTTTGGTCTTCCTCTATTAGGCCTCCAGCCTGGTAGTTCCAACCTCAGCTTCCTTCTACCGATATATAATACTCACTATCCCTCCTCTGTGTGTCCAAACCATCTGTGTCCTCTGTACATGTCCAAACCATCTCACTATCCCTCCTCTGTACGTGTCCAAACCATCTGTGTCCTCTGTACATGTCCAAACCATCTCACTATCCCTCCTCTGTACGTGTCCAAACCATCTCACAATCCTCTGTACATGCCCAAACCATCTCACTATCCCTCCTCTGTACCTAGAGGTGATGATGTCATCCTATACATTCAGGGGTCTTACCTAGAGGTGATGATGTCATCCCATACATTCAGGGGTCTTACCTAGAGGTGATGATGTCATCCCATACATTCAGGGGTCTTACCTAGAGGTGATGATGTCATCCCATACATTCAGGGGTCTTACCTAGAGGTGATGATGTCATCCCATACATTCAGGGGTCTTACCTAGAGGTGATGATGTCATCCCATACATTCAGGGGTCTTACCTAGAGGTGATGATGTCATCCCATACATTCAGGGGGTCCACTTTAGCATCAGGGTAACGGTCAGTCCATAATCTGATGAGCCCCTTCAGAGAATTCACCGACACTGTTTGGACAAACACAAAAAATATAGTATAAATCACACGTGTCTCACTCAGGCAGTGTAGTTTGTTCCCGTCTCACACTCCTCTGATGAACAGTAGTCTGTTCCTGTCTCACTCACCCTCTCCTTTGATAAACAGTAGTTTGTTCCTGTCTCACTCACCCTCTCCTTTGATAAACAGTAGTTTGTTCCTGTCTCACTCACCCTCTCCTCTGATAAACAGTAGTTTGTTCCTGTCTCACTCACCCTCTCCTCTGATAAACAGTAGTGTGTTCCTGTCTCACTCAACCTCTCCTCTGATAAACAGTAGTTTGTTCCTGTCTCACTCACCCTCTCTTCATGCGGAAGTAGACGTTTTGAGACGGTCCTTCCGGGTGCTTCAAAACGCCACTGAGCAACTTCCACTGACATGAATAGCGGCGGGGGCGGAGCTTCGCACCAGATCAGTCTCTATCCTCCTCTGATAAACAGTAGTTTGTTCCTCTCTCACTCACCCTCTCCTCTGATAAACAGTAGTTTGTTCCTGTCTCACTCACCCTCTCCTCTGATAAACAGTAGTTTGTTCCTGTCTCACTCACCCTCTCTTCCTGTCTCACTCACCCTCTCCTCTGATAAACAATAGTTTGTTCCTGTCTCACTCACCCTCTCCTCTGATAAACAGTAGTTTGTTCCTCTCTCACTCACCCTCTCATCTGATAAACAGTAGTTTGTTCCTGTCTCACTCACCCTCTCCTCTGATAAACAGTAGTTTGTTCCTGTCTCACTCACCCTCTCCTCTGATAAACAATAGTTTGTTCCTGTCTCACTCACCCTCTCCTCTGATAAACAGTAGTTTGTTCCTGTCTCACTCACCCTCTCCTCTGATAAACAGTAGCTTGTTCCTGTCTCACTCACCCTCTCCTCTGATAAACAGTAGTTTGTTCCTGTCTCACTCACCCTCTCCTCTGATAAACAGTAGTTTGCTCCTGTCTCACTCACCCTCTCCTCTGATAAACAGTAGTTTGTTCCTGTCTCACTCACCCTCTCCTCTAATAAACAGTAGTTTGTTCCTGTCTCACTCACCCTCTCCTCAAATAAACAGTAGTTTGTTCCTGTCTCACTCACCCTCTCCTCAAATAAACAGTAGTTTGTTCCTGTCTCACTCACCCTCTCCTCTGATAAACAGTAGTTTGTTCCTGTCTCACTCACCCTCTCCTCTGATAAACAGTAGTTTGTTCCTGTCTCACTCACCCTCTCCTCTAATAAACAGTAGTTTGTTCCTGTCTCACTCACCCTCTAGTCTCCTCTAATAAACAGTAGTTTGTTCCTGTCTCACTCACCCTCTCCTCTGATAAACAGTAGTTTGTTCCTGTCTCACTCACCCTCTCCTCTGATGAACTGCAGGAAGTCCTGGATCTCGGTCAAGGCCTGCACCGACTGCAGGATCCTCAGACGACTCTGGCTCAGCAACGTGTCCACGCTGGAGTAATTCTGCATCCAGTGGAGAAAGGATAAAAATCACTAGGCTTTTGTTTTTAACACTTTGACTGCCCACGTTAGTTGGAAATAATACATTGCTGTGCCCTAGGGTTGGGTGACGATACGAATCTATCGTCAATCGCGAATGTACGAGTCCAATCGCCGAATATTTTTATTAGGCGATTTTTCGGGACGATTTTTTTCTTTTGCAAAATATTAGCCCAATTAACCTGTAAAGTGTGAGCAACATGTGAATCAATTTGGGCCAGCAAAGTAGTAACAGCGGCCGGGTGGAAAACCCCTCCTCCCGTTATAATGGTATGCTCCCAGTCCCCGCACCGCAGCATCGGGGAACACTCTGGCAGCCAGAGTAAAGGCTGGGAGGGACCGAGCCGAGGGAGGCTACTGTACTGTAGCCTACATGTTGTTTATGCTCCGGAGTCCAGACCCATGCAGTTTAATAATATACAGTCACAACAGAATGCACACTGCTGTCTCGTGTCTCATCACAATCCCAATGCGCCACCCGTGAAGTCGGGGGGGAAAAAGAAAACAGGCTGCTAGTGTTAGTGTAGGCTCGGGGATCGTTAGCTTAGCGCTTAGCTTAGCGTGTAGCTACTGATTCAACCCACTGATTGAACTTCATCTCCGCCTGTAATCTAGGTTATTTTTGTATTGACAACGTGAACAAACCCCGACACCAGCGCTGCAAAAATAGACAGATCTACAAGCTCTCAACGCGTAGCGAACGGCGCTGCAAAAACAGGCAGGACGCGATGCCTTGAGAGCTTGTGGATCAGCAGCAGCGCTCCGAGCCTCCGACGGTGCGGGGAGGCAAGAGTTCTCCGGGGAGGAGGAGAAGTTACCAGGGCAGGCTACATGTTGCTGCGGCTAACAACACTGTCACCAGCCAGTGGTTGTGATGTTAGCTTGGCTTGCAGCTGCTTGTCCGTTCCAACTTCACTTCATCTCCACCTGTAACTTATTTTTTATTTTGTTACCCTGGCTGCGCAGCTGCGCTGCAAAAATAGACGGATCTACAAGCTCTCAACGCGTAGCGAACGCCGCTGCAAAAACAGGCAGGACGCGGCGCCTTGAGAGCTTGTAGATCTGGCTTTTTTGCGACCTGTAGTGAGCTGTTCTCACTTTACTTTTATGACACGAATATATCGTCCATCGGCGATTTTTGGACAGACGATGGGCGATTGAAAAAAATTGGCATATCGCCCAACCTTACTGTGCCCACTGCCCAGCTATAGGAGCCTTAGGAGCCTGTTTCAAGGGAAAAAATACCCCAGGCGATTGACGTCCGGTTAGAAAACGGCTAACCAAATCCATCGCGGGAGGATCGGCGACCACCCAAGGCATAAATTATGTTACCGCAACTAGCGGTTCGAACAGCTAGAGTTGAAAACTCTGCCGAAATGATTTCCCAATCCCATAGCTGGAGCGGTGGGGAGTTCCCACAGCAACCGGACCAACGTTAAGGGAAATTGAGTCCCAATTCATTACAATGGCTGGGGTGGAGCGGTGCGGAGCGCTTCCTCCTTCTGTATATCGCTCTGTATTTTTTAACACTACGACAAGCGATTACACCGTTTTAAAGTGGATTTTCATGACAAGCAACTCGGCGGTCGGCACAGTGGCTCTTCAAAGGTAACTTAAAACACGGCAGTGAGACCTGAAACACTGTTTAATTGTTAACATTGTTTAATCCCGGCATTAAACGGCTAACCTGAATGAAGAGCGTCATGGCGCGGCTGGCGTAGTAGCTGGCGCGGTCGTAGTCCTCCTGCAGGATGTAGAGCAGGCTGAGCTCCTGGCTGTAGTGGCTCTCCAGCAGGGCCTTGTGCTCCTCCACGCCCATGGCGCGGTCCACGAAGCTCAGCAGGGCCTGGTCGCGCTGGCCCAGCTGCAGCTGCTTCAGCATGCTGCGCACCATGTGCGACAGGTACATCTCCTGCATGGCGGCCGGCGGCCCAAGAAGAAGAAGAAGCAGCTAGGGTTCAACTCAAGGGGCCAGTGAGGCTTTCCAACGTTGAAGCACTTGGCCCTAGTGGTAAGAGGAGGGACTGCAGGCGGACCCGTGGAAGTATGATTGGGAAACCCCGTGCAGCTGGGCTTTAACATTGAGCGCTCGGTTGCACTTCCGCATTGGACCACCAAAATTTGGTGGTCCAATGCGGAAGTAGACGTTTTGAGACGGTCCTTTCGGGTGCTTCAAAACGCCACTGAGCAACTTCCGCTGACATGAATAGCGGAGGGGGCGGAGCTTCGCGCCAGATCAGTCTCTATCCTTTTATATACTCTATGGTTCAACTCCAGTGTTGATTTCGTCGACTAACACTACGACGAAAGATGTTCGTCGACTACCTTTCTTCACTGACGAAAACTAAATGGAAACTATATGGAAACTAAGCTATGATGACTAAAACTAAGACTGAATATACTGTTAATGTCGTCAACAAATAAAAACTAGACTACAATGTTAGGAAGGGCCTAGTGGACAAGAGATCCAGTATAAGTCATTTTACACTTGGTTGAATGCTGAAAATAGCTCACAACACACCGCAGGCGATCTACAAGCTCAGAACGACATGTTCTGAGCTTGTAGATCGGCTATTTTCAGCAAGTGTAAAATCATTACGACGGCATCAAGGCCCGCCAAAATACATTTTATCGACGAAATCAACTGTAGATTTAGTAGACTAAAACAAGACACTAAAACAGACTAGACACTAAAACATCTTAAACGACAGCCATAGCTCATAACTTTTCGTAAAATAAATCAATGCACTATACTTCCGTCGTACTACAGTCACACTAAAGTAGCAGAAATAGCTACCCGCTACAAGCTCAGAAAGCGTCGCACTGGCACATTTTGAGCTTGTAGATCTGTGTTTTTACTAGCCAGGTGCAACCTGGCTATACTGTCGATGTTGAGACTAGTGAGGACGCTGCAACGTGAAGCCGCATCCTCTAAGCCAGGGGTTCTCAACCCGTGGGTCGCGACCCCTTGGGGGGGGTCGCCAAATTATTTTGGGGGGTCCCCAAATAATAATAATAATAATAAAAAAAAAAAACGTTTGGTTTTTTTGCAACTGAATGGCTGGAAAAAGGAAATGAAGAGTTTACATATAGTACACATAGTACATGCATACACCTTCCCTAATGATTATATCTGGTTTCAGTATTTATTTATCGTGTATTGTCTCTATTAAGGTTATTGTAGCAGTCAATTTATATTGGGGGTTGGGAGGGGGCGGGCGGGGGTCCCGAGACATTGCCAAAGCATTTCCGGGGGTCCCCGGCCAAAAAGGTTGAGAACCCCTGCTCTAAGCCAATGGGAAAACATCGTTTTTTGTTTTTCTTCATGTGAATTGTGAAAGGTAAGTGTGGTGGTACCCGGTAGATGGGTTCTGCCCACATGTTCTCCAGGTTGGGGGGGTTGCTGTCGTCGATGTTGACGGTGGCACAGTACTGCAGGGAGCGCCACTCCGTCAGGTGGCTGTAGGCCTCCATGGCCGCCATCTCCCAGAAGTCCTTCTCAGAGTCTTTGGGCTCCCCGTCGCTCCACTCCTCTGTGTTCAGAGCCTACGACGACAAGGGAGGACGTTAAAGATGCTTTCTCAAATGTTGTCATCTTACCCTTTATTGTTGAACTTGTTTTGGCTACAAAATTATCATGGTTGATATCCTTAGCTCAATAGAGCACCGACGTCTGTTTAGTTTATTTCTCCATTCAGAATTCCCATAGACGTGTTTAACCCATTCCGGGCGAGAACCCCTTTTGGGGTTTTAACTAAGCATTATGTTATACTTTAGCTATTGAAAAATAGCAGATTAACAAGCTCGTAGCACGTCACTCGGTGGAACGCTACAAGCTTGTAGGTTTTTTTTTAATAATTTATTTTTTATCCAACGATTTTGCAACCCAGTTTTTTTTTCACCCAGTGCCAATTATCAAATGTAATCTGGGCGCTACACTTCCTCTGCCAACCAGGGGGGGCAGCGGACTGACCTCATGCCTCCTTCTATGCATGAGGAGTCCAAGCTGCTTCTTTTCACCTGACAGAGGGGAATTTCCCCGGCCGGACGTAGCGTGTGGAAGGAACACGTTATTCCGACCAGTTCCTTTCCCCTCCATCAGGCGCCCCGGCTGGCCAGGGGGAGGCAGTTTAGAGACCAGGATTACTGCATGTTTTTGTGAGGGTACCTACCCTAGGGGACATGGGGAGAACATGCAAACTCCACACAGAAAGGCCCTTTCGCCAACCCCGCCCACGGGTATGGGCACTGATGACGCAGAGGAGGGAACACGCCCACAGCGTCCCCAGCAGGAATCGAACCCAGGACCTTCTAGCTGTGAGGCGACAGCACTACCAACTGTGCCACCGTGCCAAAAAAAAAAAAAGAGCTTGTAGGTCTGCTATTTTTGAAAAATCGTGAAAATGCGGCACAAATCTTTGAATATATATTCTTTCAGACATCAGGCCTAAATGGGTTAATATAGCGTCAAATAAGAACTGTGTTCCGAAAATAAACACATGAGCCCGGCGGTTTGACTCATATGGATATGAAGAAACAACTGACGCTAATGTTACCGCCGCCAAACTGGTTAAAGTTTTGCCAGAAACAGACAGTATCGTATAAGAGTGACCGACTATCGTAAACAATACAGAGCCACCTCCACGACAATATCGCCGGGACAGATTGTTTATTTTTGGACCACAATTCTTATATGAGATGATTCTAAGATGTGCCGATGTTATTCCCCATAGAGAAATGACTGATTACTGACACAGGCGATGAACGAGTGTGATGTCAGGACTTCGGCGCTCTATATTAAACTAGGTTATCTGAACAACAGCATTTTTATGTCACCCACTTCCTTGACCTGTACACCTGTACCATTAGTGTTGAACAAGGCCTGACCACCTCTGTTTTTCTCTCTCTCTCTTCGTGAAAAACAACAAAAGCGATGGAGCTTGTGGAAAAAATAAATAAATAACCCACTTACTGTACACCTGTAATGTGACAAAGTTAATGACAAACAGACATGCATACATAGAGACACACACAGCCAGTCATTGGAGCGGTTAGGCACCGCTCAAAAACAGCATTCTGTTCAATACTCATTGTATAAAGCCTGGTCAATAATACCTCATTGTACAGCTGGACGGCTTCTGCAAAGTCACTGCTGGCCTCTGCTTGAAGAGCGCTCAGCGTTATGGACTTGGTCCCGATCTTTCCACCGAAGATTCCACGCACGACATCGTAATCCTCCAACGATCTGTACAGCCTGGAAAACAGAGGAGGCGTGATGTCGTCTATGTCGGGTGGAAAGCTCATTATGTCCGGAACGGTTACTTTTCACGATTCAAATTCTAATTCAAGTAGCAGATCTACAAGCTGAAAGGGCTTGTGGATCTGCTACTTTTGATGCTCTTGTGTGACACTGCGGTGTGATCAAGCAGGGGGTTAATTTAGGAAGAAATAAGAGGTTTCTGCCCGACAGCCTGCTAGCATGTAATCATAACCTAGCTCCTTCAAATGCTATGGACCAGAGCTAATCATGAAGACCAAAGGAACTGTGGTTGTTGAGGGGCGCTAGTGCCTCCTATGTCCAGCGTCGAGGGTTTGTGTAAACAAAAAACATTGTTCTAAAACAAACATTGAAAGCCATTGACAATGAATGGCCAGCTCTGAGTGTTTGTGCAACCACAAACATTGAATGCCATTGACAATGAATGGCCAGCTCTGAGTGTTTGTGCAACCACAAACATTGAATGCCATTGACAATGAATGGCCAGCTCTGAGTGTGAAGACATTTGAAGACGAAGGTGAGGACGCAAATCCTAATTGGCTGGAATGAGATGATGGGAGGTGTGTCATGTGTTTGAGCATCCCATAACGAATGACGGCCAAGCTACATCAGGCTTTTCGCGCACAAAACGTGCACGTTTACCCTAAACATGTGCGTTGAATTTAGGTCGTCGTATTTAAAAAAACGCACACGCGGGCCACGCGTTTATGGTAAACGCGCGAGAAAAGCCTGGTGTAGCTTGGCCGTGTGCCATGGGGGTTACCCGTTGTTGGTAGAGAGATGTCAGACATTACACAGCATTACTTAGGAAAGAGATTGGCCAGAATGAGACGATGTATGCTGATAAGAGCGCCCCTCGCTCCAGCGAGCGCACAACTACTTCCACATATACTTTGTGCTAGAAACTTCAACACGTTTAGCTTTATGCGGTTATTTATGCTTGTATTTATTTTTACAATTATTTTATCTTGTAAGGTGCTGATCTGATTCTGTGGTTGCTATAACAACACACTCAAACCTCTGCCGCTTCCTGGGGCGGCGGTGAATACGTCACCACCCATCATCACGACGCCGGGACCAATGGTCCATTTTTGTTGTCATTAAAAAAAAATCAATCTTCCGTTTCTAATACATTTTCTACTGTACATCATATACATTGCAGGGTTTTCAGCGAGCCCACACCATGAATCATTGTCATGTGTTGCTATTGGTGACCGCCAGTTCCCACCTGATATTGTGTGGGAGTCCAGACTGCTCCAGACCGTAATGAATAACTGCTAACTTGCATAGCGTCTTCAGACTAGGACTCAAGTCTAATATGTGCAGGTCATTCAGTAGCACGGGTGTGGTGTCTCTGTATCCTCCAAAGATGATGACACGGTCCCCCACCATGCAACAGCACAACCTGTACTTACCACAGAACAGTGGCTGTTGCCCCTTGACCTCAACCTTCTTCCAGGAGAAGGTCTCTGGGTTGAACTTCCACAGATCATTGAAGGTCTGATTCCAGGACCAGCCACCAAGTATGTACAGCTCTCCATTGTAGGTAAAAGCTGAATGATCAAACCGTGGTTCTGGGCCAAGCTGTGCAGAAGGTGTGTTCAGCCAATAGTTGGTCTCCGTGTCAAACACTGAGACCAAGAGGCTCCACCCCACAAATAAAAACATCTTTGTCCCGATGATGGTGGCACTGTGATTCGATGAAGTGGGTGGTGGAGTTCCTCTGGTCTTAATTAAAGTCCAGACCATTGAGGTTGTGTCTAACTTGTAGAGGTCATTGGTGGGTCCAGTCAGCTGGGTACATCCTCCATGGACAAA
This sequence comes from Electrona antarctica, assembly GCF_951216825.1. Classification (NCBI taxonomy): domain Eukaryota; kingdom Metazoa; phylum Chordata; class Actinopteri; order Myctophiformes; family Myctophidae; genus Electrona; species Electrona antarctica. The sequence continues at coordinate 35,522,547 of NC_136801.1, read as the reverse complement.
CATGACCTTCCCCAAGACACAGGCTGAGTGGAGGTACCTTGAATCTGGAACGGCCCCAGAAATCTCTGGTATGAACCATCTGTGTGTGTCGACATTAAATGCATAAATAACACCAAGATACTTCATTGATACGCCTTCCAGCCATGTAGTAACACCCCCGAAGATGTAGACGACATGGTCTATCAGCGCAGCTGTGTGGCTGTAGCGCTTGCGATGTTTTCTTATTCTTCCGGTTGTAACCGGGGGCAACGTCCTCCAGCGTAAAGAGACTGTGTTGAAGACGCTCACATCAATGCGATCCATGCCGTAGCTTTCTAAATCTGCGAAGGAATAAACCCGGGGTCCAACTGCAACTACGGCTTGACCAGCTCTCTCTCTTCCTCCATCCTCTCTGGCCACTGTCCACCGAAGCATCTCACTACTCACTGTCGGTTGTTTCACTATCTTCTGTGTTCGGTCTACAACTGTGTTCTTTCACCCTGCAGCATCTTATATAGACTAACTAGAGGTGGGAGTGACGTCACAAACAAACACAAACTGATGAAACATGCATTACTGACGCCAGAAATGCATCTGACCGGCCAGGTTCCTGGTTATGTTATTTTCCTCCCGGACATACATTCCGAGTTATTGAGTGGTGTAAACCACTCCTACAACTGGCTTTTTTGTGCAGAAAAAATGAGCATGGTTGCTATGTTCAAAATAATTTCTGACGTAATTAAATCACACCCGGGTGAACTGGATGACCGTAGCAACCATGCTCATTTTTTCTGCACAAAAAAGGCCAGTTGTGAAATCACATCCGGGTGTGATTTCATTACGTCAGACATTACGTCAGACCACAGCTGATCATGCTATATAAAACCTTACACCACTCAGTTCACACGGGTGTGATTTTATACAGTATATCTGCTGTCGAGAAGAACCCACCTAACTCAAATATTTTTTTCTGAGAATGAAAAATATCTTTTTTCAGGGAATGAAGAAAACAATGTTGAAAACAAAGCAATACTGCCTCATCCAAGTTGGCGTTGTGACCTTATGTATTGTCACTTACTTGCACGAGAGGCAGAGAGGTGGTGGAGTTAGCTGTTTTAGCAGACAGTTTGAGGGTCCAATGAAGCACATTTTAATACTTTCCATTGGTTCAAAATTCAGCTGTCCGGGTTTGTGTGAACATAAACATTGGCTTTCGATTGGCTGATCACCCCATAGCGATGATTTGATTGGCACAAGTGTGATTTTGTTGAACAGATAGGCTTGTATGAATTTAATGAATAACATCGCCACTGTGTGGCTCTCCTCCTATATAACTCTACGCTCTTAGTCATGCAACAACGCAACATGCTATGCTGCACCATAGACGGTGTTGCACATCGAAAATAGCAGATGTACAAGCTCACAACGCGTCCATCCGTGAAGCATTGTAGACTCGTAACAGCTGCTGTGTATTCCGGCCCCGCCTATAGTTAACCTGCTACTCGCTGGTTGTTTTCATGGCTTTGAACACAGTGTTTTAACACTTGATTTGGATGAAAAACAATACGCTATTTCGACTGTAATTATGGTATTCGAGGTGACTACAAAAAAAAAAATCACACAGACGTAAAGGGTGTTCAATAGCAATAATTTATATTAAAAAGAAAGAAAAACAGATGGCTAAACAGGTGGCGTTAGCTGGTCTGGCAGATAGTTTTGAGGATCTTAGAGTTAGGTTATTTTTAATACTTTATAGAAACTAGCCCTTACCCGTTGTGAGATATTATATATATACAGTTTCTCATTGGTCAGATTTTACGTCCCATACCTGTTGGTGACGAGGGTTAGGGTTCTATTATGTACGTACCTAGCAGATAACGTCCCATAGCTGGGGGGTAGGAATATAATTGTACCTCGCAGTAAAATAATTAAAAAGTAAGCTATGCTACCAGAACCTTTTTACATTGTTTCGCCCTAGCGCGTGCCCTCTCTCTGTCTCTCTCGCTCCTCCCGTCTGTAATTGGAGTTGGCGAAAACTTGAACAGTTTTTTACTCTCGTTGACTGTTCCTCTTCTCCACTTTCTCAGCTTGAGTGCTGCTGCTACAGTATCTGTCTTTCTAATTATCTATCATGGATTGGCAATCTATGACATTCATGGATGTGCAGTTGTGCATTGTGCATAAACACCACTTCACACCTACTACACAGCTTTACAAAGCTGCCTAGTGGCAATAGCATACATATAAATGTGCCATTGTTGTGTGACCAGCTAAATAGTATAGACAAGCCGAAACTATTGTTACATTTGTAACTCCCACAAGTTTTTAATCAGCAATTGGGTAGCGTTTGGAGAACTATGAGACGGTCTGCAGGATCGAATCTGACCGCTGACAATTTATTTTCTCAGAAAAACACTACTTTTACTGATGTTTAAGTTAGGAATAAAGATTAGGATTTTAGGCATAATTGTACTGAGGTATAGTCATGTTAGGGCAGGGTGCTTAATTTTTGTTTAATCACTGGACTGGATTTTTCATTCAGAGGGAGGGTGATGGTATTTTATATCAGGGCACATACATTTCCTCCAGGGGTAACCCTACTTAAATTTGACCTGTTTCTTCCGGACAGCAAGGAAGGGAACAGAACACGTTAGTCCATTCAATCGCCTGTTCAAAGACAACACAACAGTCAAGTCGTGCACATACTTGGCGAGATGGATCCATTTCTCCGTTTCGGGGGGCACGTCCTTGCGTCCTCCCCGAGCCCGCTTGGTGGGCGGCGGTTCCTCCTGGGCCTGGCCGGCGCCCTGCAGCAGACCCTCCTCCAGGAGCAGGATGCCCGACGGCTGCTGGAGGCTGGCCAGGCAGCTGGAGCTGATGGCGGACGGCTGCAGCTGCAGCAGCTCCCTGTGCTGGTAGCTCATGTCCTGTAAAAGGGATGGAGTGTTGATTTTGACGATAAATTTAGATTTTAGTTTTAGTCATATTTCTGTCGTCTGAAATGTTTTAGTGTTAGTCTAGTTTTATTCGACCCCCCCTTCTCAATATGTTGTTCCAGGGAACCCCAGAAGCAAAGATTTGTATTAAATATTATTAAAATATGTCCAAACAGGCCTGGGCCGCGGTCGAGCGGTCCAGGCACCTAGGCTGGTAATCCAGCATGACGGCGTGTCGCGGGTTCGAGTCCTGATCCCGACAATCTTTGCCGCATGTCTTCCCCCCCCCCCCATCTCTCTCCCCCTTTCCTGTCGTAATACTGTATCAATAAGGGCAAAAAGCCCCCCCCCCAAAAAAATACAAAACAGGCCTGGGCCATGGCTCAGTGGTCCAGGCACCTTGGCCGGTAGCCCAAGTCTGGCGGTGTGCCGCGGGTTCGACTCCCGATCCCGACGGCCTTTGCTGCATGTCACCCCCCCCCCATCTCTCTCCCCATTTCCTGTCAGCCTACTGTCTGTCCCTCTATAAAGAATATAAAATAAAGGCGAAAGCCGCAAAAAAAACAAAACAAATCAAAATTGTAATATTTTTCAAACATTTAAAAAAATAGCAGATGTAAAAACTTGCAGTGAGGCATGATAAGTGACACTCTGTGAGTAATAGACCTGCTGTTTTTGTTTTTTAATAGCCAACATATAGATGAAGTGGTTCAAATGATTGTGAGCTATATTTGTAGAAGAATTCCATAATATACTACATCATACAAGAAATACTATTTGTGATGATTCCAACCTGCACGCAGGCCACAAAGGGCGGGAAACACATGGTGCTCTTGTTGAGGAATGCGTTCATATCCGCCAGGAGCTCCGTCTTCATCCTCTGACTCTCTCCGGCCTCTCTGTGACCTTCGGACTCCCGCAAGATGCCAGCGAACAGAGAGCTGAACAGCTGCTTGGCTAGGATGGCGTCTCTCTGGGGAAAGGTGGGAGAGGGAGAGAGAGGGAGTTCAATGAGCACACGTTGGAATGAGAAACCCTGCAGAGATGAAAGGGTGCCTCAAGCTGTTTGCTGCTCCTTAGATGTCTTACCCCATTCAGGCCTGACCTCAACATTTTAAAAAAATCTTCTAAATCCTCCAGTTTTCTGAAATAAATATTTTCACGATTTTTCAAAGATAGCAGACCACTCGGTGGCGCGCTATGAGCTTGTGTTTATAATGTTTATAATGTTTAAAACACCAAAAGGGGTTCCCGCCCAAAATGGGTTAGGAAGGGAGTGTGGTGGTGGGAATTGTATTTTGATTTCCAACCTTTTTCCCAACCTTTTTATTTTTAATATATTCTAATGGACTTTGACATAATGTTTGGAAGCAATTACCAGATTTGCTGAATGACTTGGACCAAAACTAAGGTGACCAGATCCAAACTGTTCATTTGAGGGACAGAAGTATCACTTGTCTGGGACAAGTGGGATGGGGGGATGGGACTTATTACTTAACCCATTTTGGGCGGGAACCCCTTTTGGTGTTAGCATCATGTCATGCTTTAGCTATTGAAAAATAGCAGATCTACAAGCTCATAGCGCGCCACCGAGTGGCGCGTTACGAGCTTGTAGGTCTGCTATTTTTGAAAAATCGAAGAACGACTGCCATAGAAACATAGCTTTTTCAGAAAACTGTCAGGATGTAGAAGACATTTTTAGAATCTGATCCCAGGTTAAAATGGGTTAAGTTGCTATTAAAAATGCCTTATGTCATATTCGCCCATATGTCTAATATTGCCTATCATTGTGTTATTAAATCCCTCTGGAGTCTCACATTTTGATTTAAAATGCTAATGTTGGTCATAGGTGGTATGGCCGAGCCGACTTCAAGAGCCGCGTCACAGGGTCCTTTTTTTGTAGTTTTTGCCTGGCACGGGTAAAAGGGGCGCCCAAGAACCGCCTGGCATTTAATGTGTTAATGCTGCCAGGCTAACCTGGGCCAGGGCCTGCAGCGGGGCGATGAGACTGCTGTGAGGGACCACTAACCTGGGCCAGGGCCTGCAGCGGGGCGATGAGGCTGCTGTGAGGGACCACTAACCTGGGCCAGGGCCTGCAGCGGGGCGATGAGGCTGCTGTGAGGGACCACTAACCTGGGCCAGGGCCTGCAGCGGGGCGATGAGGCTGCTGTGAGGGACCACTAACCTGGGCCAGGGCCTGCAGCGGGGCGATGAGACTGCTGTGAGGGACCACTAACCTGGGCCAGGGCCTGCAGCGGGGCGATGAGGCTGCTGTGAGGGACCACTAACCTGGGCCAGGGCCTGCAGCGGGGCGATGAGGCTGCTGTGAGGGATCTGGATGTCAGGGAAGTCTCCCACTCGGTAGCTACGGTACAGAGTGACCTGGGCCTCCTTCTTTATCCGCTGTTCAGCCTTGTCTTCCTGTGGACACACACACACACACACACAAACCAATGCTGAGTTACACGGTGAGTGAGTTGGGCTGAGTATAGAACAGGGCTCTTCAACGTTTTTCTGCCCAAGGACCTCTTAGCTGAGAGAGAGAGAGAGAGATGGGACCCCCCGAGCTGAGAGATGTGAAGCAGGGACCATCACTAATATTGTATCAAATTAACACTCAGAGTTATGGGGGTCCTTGAAATTAAAAGATTTGAGAACCACTGCACACTAAATGGAACAGAGCTAACAGAGCTTAACCCATTTTTTAAACATTATGTTATAATTTAGCTATTGAAAAATAGCAGATCTACAAGCTCATAGCGCGCCACCGAGTGGCGCGCTACGAGCTTGTAGGTCTGCTATTTTTGAAAAATCGTGAAAATATTTATTTCAGAAAACTGGAGGATTTAGAAGATTTTTTTTAATTTTGAGGTCAGGCCTAAATGGGTTAATTAGTGTCATCGGTAACACCTGTGAAGGAAGATGGGAAGTGGCCCGGAAGTAGGAAGAGTTATTCTGTGTGCATGTAGCCCATTGGGACAGCGGGTCGTTCCCTGAATACCTTTGTCTTGTGTTTCTGTTTGGCGAGCTCTTTCCTTTACCTTTGTCTGTTTCTGTTTGGCGAGCTCTTTCTCTGAATACCTTTGTCTTGTGTTTCTGTTTGGCGAGCTCTTTCCTTTACCTTTGTCTGTTTCTGTTTGGCGAGCTCTTTCTCTGAATACCTTTGTCTGCTTCTGTTTGGCGAGCTCTTTCCTTTACCTTTGTCTGTTTCTGTTTGGCGAGCTCTTTCCGAGCGAAGCCCATGCTGACTTTCTCCTGGTCCTTGAGGAAGCGGCGTCTCAGTCGCAGGATGTCCAAACGACGCTCGCTCTCAGCTGATGGGGCGACGCAAAAAGCAAGAGAATAGTTAAATTACAAACAGGTTCTTGATCTCTCAACGTCAAGACACATTCGGCTAAAAGCACCACTGACTTTAATGAATTTCCCAAACTTTTCAAAAACTTTGAAATTTAACGAAAAAGAGGGGACTCCCCCACACCCGTCTTCAAATGCAGTGAAACGGTTTAATAGGGAACCAGCAACGTTTCGGCCTATCTATATGTCTCCATGAAGATAGATTAGATAGAAACATTTTGGCCATTTGAAAATAGCCGATCTACAAGATCTGCTATTTTCAAAAGATTTTTAACAATTGAAAACTTGAAATGGGACACAAATGACTACGGTACTTTCACTTTTGGTACTTTAAGTACATTTTGATACCAATACTTTTGTACTATTATGCAGAAGGGAGTTCCAACCACGCCTCTAGCCTATGGCAGGCCAGTCTGGTGCATCTCAGAGGCAGCCTCTAGCCTATGGCAGGCCAGTCTGGTGCATCTCAGAGGCAGCCTCTAGCCTATGGCAGGCCAGTCTGGTGCATCTCAGATGCAGGACAGGTTACATGAGAAAAGGAGGCACTGGAGTTTCGATGTTTCAGTTACATCTTCGTCAGGCTATGACCTGACGAAGATGTAACTTCGCTTTATTACTTGTACCCTGTTAATAAATGAAGGGCCTAAATTGTCTGAGCTGCTCCAGTGTGCCTCCTTTTCTCATGTACTTTTGTACTTTTACTCTTACTTTTGAGTATTTCTACATTGCAAGTATTGATACTTTTACCTAAGTAAAATAATGTGAGTACTTTTTCCACGACATGGGCGGTCTTATCTTCTCAGAGAAGCGTACCTCTACTGCGACTGTCCCCCTCGTCCGTGGGCGCAGCGAGGCGCCTGGTGCCAAAGCCTTCTCCCGTGGGCCTCCTGGCCGCCGCCTGCCTCTCCGACTTCATGCCGAACACCAACAGTGAGGAGACGGACTCGGAGGAGGAGGGCGTGTACTCCGCCAGGGTGTCCACACTGCTGCCCGTTAGCCAGTTGTATGCAGAGCGTCGACCTGGGAGGGGAGAAAAGAAAGTCTAACCGATTAACAGAGATGGCGACTCGATTTAAAGACTCAAGTGGCCACAAATGAGACTCGGACTCGCCCTTCAAAGACTCCAGACTCGACTCGAAGGCCTAACCTGCTTCTTCTATCTGGGTGAACTCCAGGAAGGCCTAACCTGCTCCTTGTGTCTGGGTGAACTCCAGGAAGGTCTAACCTGCTCCTTGTGTCTGGGTGAACTCCAGGGAGGCCTAACCTGCTCATTGTGTCTGGGTGAACTCCAGGAAGGTCTAACCTGCTCCTTGTGTCTGGGTGAACTCCAGGAAGGCCTAACCTGCTCCTTGTGTCTGGGTGAACTCCAGGAAGGTCTAACCTGCTCCTTGTGTCTGGGTGAACTCCAGGGAGGCCTAACCTGCTCCTTGTGTCTGGGTGAACTCCAGGAAGGTCTAACCTGCTCCTTGTGTCTGGGTGAACTCCAGGAAGGCCTAACCTGCTCCTTGTGTCTGGGTGAACTCCAGGAAGGTCTAACCTGCTCCTTGTGTCTGGGTGAACTCCAGGAAGGCCTAACCTGCTTCTTCTATCTGGGTGAACTCCAGGAAGGCCTAACCTGCTCCTAACATGCTCCTTGTGTCTGGGTGAACTCCAGGGAGGCCTAACCTGCTCCTTGTGTCTGGGTGAACTCCATGAAGGCCTAACCTGCTCCTTGTGTCTGGGTGAACTCCAGGAAGGCCTAACCTGCTCCTTGTGTCTGGGTGAACTCCAGGAAGGCCTAACCTGCTCCTTGTGTCTAGGTGAACTCCAGGGAGGCCTAACCTGCTCCTTGTGTCTGGGTGAACTCCAGAGAGGCCTAACCTGCTCCTTGTGTCTGGGTGAACTCCAGAGAGGCCTAACCTGCTCCTTGTGTCTGGGTGAACTCCAGGGAGGCCTAACCTGCTCCTTGTGTCTGGATGAACTCTAACCTGCTCCTTGTGTCTGGGTGAACTCCAGAGAGGCCTAACCTGCTCCTTGTGTCTGGGTGAACTCCAGGGAGGCCTAACCTGCTCCTTGTGTCTGGGTGAACTCCAGGGAGGCCTAACCTGCTCCTTGTGTCTGGGTGAACTCCAGGGAGGCCTAACCTGCTCCTTGTGTCTGGGTGAACTCCATGGAGGCCTAACCTGCTCCTTGTGTCTGGGTGAACTCCATGGAGGCCTAACCTGCTCATTGTGTCTGGGTGAACTCCAGGGAGGCCTAACCTGCTGCTTGTGTCTGGGTGAACTCCATGGAGGCCTGCGTGGCACGCAGCTGTCCCTCCGCCATGCCGGGCTGCAGGGAGGCGCCCACCGTGCTCCCGGCGCCCTGAGACGAGGCCTGGGTCTCCACGAACATGGGGGTCATCACTGTGCTCCGGAGACGCCAGTTGGCATCGATCACATAGTCCTGTGTGAATGCATGGAGAGCAGTGTTGATTTTGGCAGCACATTTTGATTTTAATTTAGTCAAGAGTCTTTTGAATACGGTTTTATTTAGTTTTAGTCATATTTTAGTCATCTGAAATGCTTTAGTGTTTAGTTTTAGTCGACTAAATGGCATAAGATTTTAGTCGACTAAATCTACAGTTGTTTTTGTCGACAAAAGTGCATTTTTGCGGGCATTGATGCCGTCGTAATGGCTGATTTTACGCTTGCTGGAAATAGCAGATCTACAAGCTCGTAGATCGGCTATTTTCAGCATGCAACCAAGCATAAAATGGCTTGCCTTTTATTTATACTGGATCTCTTGTCCACTAGTCCCTTTCTCACATTTTAGTTAGTAACAGTCTAGTTTTTATTTGTTGACGAAATTGTCAATATATTTAGACTTAGTTTTAGTCATCATAGCTTAGTTTCTCACACACACACACACACACACACACACACACACACACACACACACACACACACACACACACACACACACACACACACACACACACACACACACACACACACACACACACACTTTTTTTAACACCATAGATTAATATTGAACACATTGATAATGATCCCTGCTGCGGTTCCTTGCTGTGGTTGATACAGCGCAGTGTGAACGCAAACACAGCAAATTAAATATGCAAGAATGAACTCCGCGCAATCACAACGAGTCCACCGAAGTAGAGGTGAGAATGCAACCTTAATTTGGCCCATGAATGACCCCTGATTATCATTTACTACTAGCCCACCCGATCCCCCAACGGACCTGGAAGGTGCATTCGGACAGCGGGTACTCGAACATGCTGCGCGTAAAGTCGGGACTCTGGCTGGTGGTCTCCAGCAGCAGGTCGGTGGCCAGGCTGAGGAAACGCCTCTCGATGTGACAGGAGTAGAGCGAGTGGAGCACCTCCAGCATGCGCTCCAGCGTGGCCGAGGGCAGCCGCTTCTCCTGGCTCCAGAAGTTACGCACGTACAGCCTGGGAGAGAGAGAGAGGAGAACGAGAAAGGGGTGGGCAACTTTGACGATGGAGAGGGCCACTATATTTCCACACTCACTCCCTAGGGCCATATATTACTGTCGTAGCAAAAAATAGCCGATCTACAAGCTCAAAACGCGTCGCAGCGCGACGCGTTTTGAGCTTGTAGATCGGCTATTTTTGCTATTTTCGAATTTAAATCTTGAATTATTTCTTTGCTATTTTTGAATTGGAATCCTGAAAATTAACATTTTTATGTCATTTCAAATGCCTTTAATTATACTTGTGTTGAGCAATGAGCTACTAATTTAGACTGAAGTAATTAAAGCGGGTCATGTTTGCATGTTGTGGAATTGTAACAGCTGAAACCAATATTACATCAGTATTCTGACATTAACCTGAGGGCCAGAGCCATAGAGTAAGACAGAGTTATTATACGACAACTCCGTTCACGTCACGGGTCCAGTCCCGTGAATTGTGAGTGCTCACCGCTAACATACAGTGTATCTGCATATGTATAAAGTGACTAAATTATAAGACCATTACTGCGTCGAAAAATATCAACAAAAGTAAAAGTAAAAATGTCAAATATCACATAAGAACAAGGAAAACATTGTGAAAATAGCCGATCTACAAGAAAGAAAGAAAGAAAAAATGGCTACTCACTGCAGGCCTTGGTTTTCATCGGTCAGTCCCTGAAGGAGGGTGTCTTTGGCTGTGTTCAACACCTCCACCGATGTACTGTCGTTCATGCTCTCTGTGTCACTGGGAAACAAACGTTTAAATACTGTACTTTAGCAACAAAGAAAATTGAAATCTAAATCTTTTCTGGCAAAATTAACATTGCATTATAACCAAGACTAAAATACTAAAAGACTATGGCTTTTCAGAAGACTGAGTCTTAACCCATTGTGGGCGGGAACCCATTTTGGTGTTAGCATTATGTTATGCTTTAGCTATTGAAAAATAGCAGATCTACAAGCTTGTAGGTCTGCTATTTTTGAAAAATCGAAGAACCACTGACATAGAAACATAACTTTTTCAGAAAACTGTCAGGATTTAGAAGTCATTTATAGAATCGTTCCCAGGTCAAAACTAACTAAGACTAAGACTAAATCAAAATATTTTGAAAAAGGTAACGCTGTCTCCCTGCAGAGCGGGGAGGGGTGTTTACCTGTAGTTATCCTGGATCCACATGAGGATGTGGTACATCCTCTCCCTGCAGAGCGGGGAGGGGTGGGAGGTGAACGCCGCCACTGCTCCCAGGACCTCCCGGAGCTGGACGGGGGTGAGCAGGGCCAGGATCTTATGGACGATGTCCAGACACACTCTCTGCCGGGTCTCGTCCCTGGACGGGGCAAAACACAAATAAAAATGAGGGAAGAAAGACATCCGGTGCCTCATCTCGTGTGAGCCAACATCTGGACGAAGCACCTTTATGCTGAGTCCTACCTGTGCACCCGCTTCGAACTAGGGCATTCACTTCTAGTCATTTTTACTAGTTGACTAGTTGCCTAGTTTACGTTTAACTACCATTTTTTTTTTAAATAAATATTTGTACATTTAAAAACTGTGTACATTGGTGACTATAACTATAATCTACCTGATCTTGAGGCCTACAAAATCGGGGGAAAAAATAAACTTTAACATTGTGAAACTGCGCTATACAACAACTTTGCTTTATGTTTACTTTGTGGCCGGTTAAGACTGAGAATTTAGGGTTAGGGTCAGTAATAGGGTTAGTAGTCGGAACAGTGCTCCAAACGCGACGTCGGACAATGGCTGGCAACAACGACAACATGTAGGAAATGTCCGATACTGGCTCCATTGCATGGTCTTGCATGGGCTGATGACGGAGATTAAATCATCTGATAACATCCGAATCCGCTAACCTGTGAGCCAACATCTGGATGAAGCCCTTGGTGCTGAGCGTCAGGTAGATGTCGGGGATGACCTCTGCGCGGCTCAGCACACACTCCAGGCAGTGGGTCTTCAGCACGCCGTGCATCTTGGGCAGCAGGTAGAACACCGAATTCACAAAGCTGGAGAAAAAACAAACAAACAAAAATGTATAGGAGACTCATGGAATAAAGCAAAATAAAATCTCAAGACTGAAAATGTGAATTACGATGCTTTAGGCCGACCAGCTGAAGAAATCATGACATTTCTGTCTGAGACCATTCATGTTTCCGGAAGATGCTACTAAACTTGTACTCCGTTGTTGTTGGATCACTTGAAATACTCTTTACTGCCAAGCTACACCAGGCTTTTCGCGCACAAAACGTGCGCGTTTACCCTAAATGCGTGCGTTGAATTTAGGTCCAGTCCTATTTTAAAAAACGCACGCGCGGGCCGCGCGTTTAGGGTAAACGCGCGAGAAAAGCCTGGTGTAGCTTGGCCGTTAACCTAAAAATAACTAATGACCGGAAATAGCCAGTCTACAAGCTCACAACACATCTCGCTGCGACGTGTTGTGAGCTTGTAGATCTGCTTTTTTCCTGTTCGCATCATGCTTTCACAGAAGACACGGCTTGGCTTCTATGGAATCCAAATGACTGAAATCATTAGGGCGATTGTGTAACTGCGATTAGGGCGATTAAATAAATGATTGTGACAGGCCTGCCTCCCCGCATACCCACGTTCCTTACCGAGTAACACTACTTAGTTTTAACCAGAGTAGTATAAAAGAGAGTAATGACTCTCATTGTAACAATGGAATGCGGAAGTGCTCATTCTATCTCAATGAAATAGTTCCAGCCATAGGAGCAATGTTTGGAACTATCGCCCATAGGCACCCGCTTTGCGGCGAGATCAAAGCACTCTCTTACTACATTACTCTGGTTTTAACATACCGGTCCATGAACGGAGGGAAGTGCTTGGAAACTTTGCTCAGGCAAACGATGAACTTGTCATCGAGGTCATCCCTTTTCTTCAAATCCGTTACCTTGCCCGAAGCCAGATTGAGAAGTACCTGGGGATCCTGAAAGAAAAAGAAAAAGAAAAGATTCTAGTCAGTCAAATCCACACGATGCTAATGTATTCAACGGTAAAACCAAACCAAAGGCTCATACTTGGCTGCTGTCGGTAATGTTCTTAAGGATGAGGCCGACGACCTCTGCAGCTGCAGCGTAGATGTCTTTGTACCTCGTGAAGCCCATGTTGTTGGTGAGAGACTTCATGTAGCTGAAAAACACAACACAAATTAAAAATACACCACAGAGCGAAAGACCTGAGGAACGACGTTTCACTAAATGGATTCACTTTGACCTACTTAAATATGACCCGACTCGTCATGTTACTGTCATGGTAATCTGTATACATTTTTTCACCCATTTTGGGGGGAACCCCTTTTGGTGTTAGCATTATGTTATGCTTTAGCTATTGAAAAATAGCAGATCTACAAGCTCATAGCGCGCCACCGAGTGGCGCGCTACGAGCTTGTAGGTCTGCTATTTTTGAAAAATCGGAAGAACGACTGACATAGAAACATAGCTTTTTCAGAAAACTGTCAGGATGTAGAAGACATTTTTAGAATCTGATCTCAGGTCAAAATGGGTTAATATTGAACTATCTTAGAGACCAGACCAGAAGATGGAGCGCTCTGGCCACGTACAGGTGCTTAGGCAGATATCTCGTGTTGTGTTTATAGACAGTTGCGTCCCCTCTCAAACAAGCACTTAGCACATTTGGGCAACCTGAAAGCAAACTCCACCTCCCTGAAAGTTGTAATTCGCTGCCAGGGCCAGGTGGGCAACCTGAAAGCAAACTCCACCTCCCTGAAAGTTGTAATTCGCTGCCAGGGCCAGGTGGGCAACCTGAAAGCAAACTCCACCTCCCTGAAAGTTGTAATTCGCTGCCAGGGCCAGGTGGGCAACCTGAAAGCAAACTCCACCTCCCTGAAAGGTGTAATTCGCTGCCAGGGCCAGGTGGGCAACCTGAAAGCAAACTCCACCTCCCTGAAAGTTGTAATTCGCTGCCAGGGCCAGGTGGGCAACCTGAAAGCAAACTCCACCTCCCTGAAAGGTGTAATTCGCTGCCAGGGCCAGGTGGGCAACCCTTAGTGTCGTCAACGCCTGTCATTACCTGTCGTATCCGATTCCACACGTGACGTCGTAAGCCGGGAGGCCGTTGGCCAGGATGATGCCGAGCAGCTGAAGTCCTACAGAGTTGTCTTTGCTGTTGGGGTCGGTGCCAGAGAAGCGGTCGTATATCACTCTGCATATGGAACACAACCACACAAACATAAATGATGATGATGATGATAGCAATTAGGGCTGTCACGATTACACAAATAATTGTAAAAAAAAATGTGTTAGGCTCCGTGATAAAAAAGTGCACAGGGCAGATGTGAAAAATAATATGAAAAATGAAATATACAATATAAAAATATACAATATAAGAAATGAGTGGCATTTGTATAAATGTTATAGGTAAATATTGCGGAAATAGCTTATCTTACATTGTCATTGCGTGTTAAAACTATAATAAATGAATCGAAACGATGGTGACGGATTGATAGATCGGTTTAATGTGAAGCCTACCGTATATGTATGGGCATTTCCACTGTGCAACAGCAAGTAGAACATATGGATTTTACCTGTAAGGAACATGCAGACAGTCCTTCCAGCATTCGACCAGTGTGCGAGTGATCTCCAGGTTGTGACGGAACACGGCCCTCTTCGTGTCAAAGATGTTCGTCATCAGGAACTCCAGCAGTCGGTTGGCCAGCACCTCATCTCTGGTGCTCCCCTGCAAAAACAACAATCATTATAGTTGTTCAATTAGAATATGTTCATCAGGCCTGGGCAATGGCTCAATGGTCCAGGCACCTTGGCTGGTAATCCAGTCTGGCAGTGTGCCGCGGGTTCGACTCCCGATCCCGAAGGCCTTTACTGCATGTCTTCCCCCCATCTCTCTCCCCATTTCCTGTCAGCCTACTGTCTGTCCCTCCATAAAAAATATAAAATAAAGGCGAAAGCCACACAAAAAAAACATTTAAAAAAAAGAATATGTTCATCAATTCATTTGAAAGTAAAACAAAGTAAAAAAAAATACCCATCAAGTAAAATTAAGTGGATTATGCTTAAACAATAAAAACAAAGCCATTTTCTTTTTTTTTCCTCTAAATCTTTATCCCACGATTTTGCAACCCATTTTTGCACCCCAGTGTCAATTATCTAATGTAATCCTGGTCGTTACACTTCCTATGCCAACCTGGGGAGGGCAGAGGACTGACCTCATGCTTCCTTCTATGCATGAAGAGTCCGTACAGTTCCTTTCCCCTCAATCAGGCGCCCCGGCTGGCCAGGGGGAGGTAGTTTAGAGAACAGGATTACTGCATGTTTTTTGTGAGGGTACCTACCCTATAGGGGACACAGGGAGAACATGCAAACTCCACCACACAGAAAGGCCCTTTCGCCAACCCCGCCTCGGGTATGGGCACTGATGACGCGAAGGAGAGAACACGCCCCCCAGCGGGAATCGAACCCAGGACCTTCTAGCTGTGAGGTGACAGCACTATCGACTGTGCCACCGTGCCCCTCAAAGTCACAAAGCCATTTTCTGATGTGTGGAAAATATGACACAGTATAGGTTGTAAAAATGTGAAATGCGTGAACCTTGGGGCTGGCCGTGCTCGTCCAAGAGAGGAGCGTCACCACGATGTCCACCACCATGAAATGGATGCCCGCTCCTCCGTTGTTCCCACAGACCACCAGCTGTAACAGGGGGCCCAGCCACAGCTTGGCGTACGGCCGGAACACCTGCCAAAAACACCCACATGTACAATTTAGGCATTTAGCAGACGCTCTTACCCCATTTTGACCTGTGATCAGATTCTAAAAATGTCTACATCCTGACAGTTTTCTGAAAAAGCTATGTTTCTATGTCAGTGGTTCTTTGATTTTTCAAAAATAGCAGACCTACAAGCTCGTAGCGCGCCACTCGGTGGCGCGCTATGAGCTTGTAGATCTGCTATTTTTTAGCTAAAGCATAACATAATGCTAACACCAAAAGGGGTTCCCGCCCAAAATGGGTTAAGACAGGATATGCAACAGAATTGTTTTGTCATGTTAAATGACAATTTCACTCAGAGTGTACTGTATGAATTGTCCCATTATGAGCAAGCTAGATTTCACCTCCACATTACATTTACCTCCTCAGTGTTGATGATCAACTTTGAGATGAAAAGTCTGACATTCAGCGGTGTGGCTGGATTGGCTAGTTTGCCATGTAGAAACTTCATCCACCCTGGGAGCTCACTGGGTGTACTTCCCTGTTCAACAAAGTGGAAAAGAAACGTTTAAATTGAGCCTGGAGACGCATTGCAAAAGCCAAAACATTAAACATGGTGTTTAAAAAAAGGAAATATTATGAGATTTTAAAAAAATAGTCACCAAATTACTGACTGGAGTTACATTTGCATTTGACATTAAATGTTACTTTTCAGCCATAAACTAGAGTGGGTCTGCAGTTCTGACTGCAACGGGGAGTTTGTTCCATAGTTTGAGGGAGAACAGTCTGGGATGTGTGGAGCGTTGTCCAAGGTGTTTTAGGGATGGGAATAGAGTATGGGACATATGAAGTGTTGTCCAGGATGTTTTAGGGAAGGGAGAAGAGTCTGGGACGTGTGGAGTGTTGTCCAGGATGTTTTAGGGAAGGGAGAAGAGTCTGGGACGTGTGGAGCGTTGTCCAGGATGTTTTAGGGAAGGGAGAAGAGTCTGGGACGTGTGGAGTGTTGTCCAGGATGTTTTAGGGAAGGGAGAAGAGTCTGGGACGTGTGGAGCGTTGTCCAGGATGTTTTAGGGAGGGGAGAAGAGTCTGGGACATGTGGAGCGTTGTCCAGGGTGTTTTAGGGAAGGGAGAAGAGTCTGGGATGTGTGGAGCGTTGTCCAGGATGTTTTAGGGAAGGGAGAAGAGTCTGGGACGTGTGGAGCGTTGTCCAGGATGTTTTAGGGAAGGGAGAAGAGTCTGGGACGTGTGGAGCATTGTCCAGGATGTTTTAGGTAAGGGAGAAGAGTCTGGGACGTGTGGAGCGTTGTCCAAGGTATTTTAGGGAAGGGAGAAGAGTCTGGGACGTGTGGAGCGTTGTCCAGGATGTTTTAGGGAAGGGAGAGAAGTCTAAGACAAGTGGAGCTTGGTCCCAGGTGGCTATAACAGGACTAATGTGAGCCACTGACCCGCTCTACTTTGGGAGTGACGTCGTTCCGGTGCATGTGTCCAATCAGAACTGAGCTGCCCTACTATGTGTCCAATCACAACTGAGCTGCTGTACTATGTGTCCAATCACAACTGAGCTGCTGTACTATGTGTCCAATCACAACTGAGCTGCTGTACTACGTGTCCAATCAGAACTGACCTGCTCAACTTTGGGAGTGATGTTGTTCTTGTGCATGTGACCAATGAGAGTGGTCATGGCGGCCATGCACTCGTGCTGGTTGAGTTCGTCCATCTCCAGGTCCAGAGATGCATCCTGGGAAGGACCGCTGTCCATCACCTCCTGGGACGGACAGACGCACACACACACACACACACAAAACAGAACAAATCACTCAAAGTGAAAGAGAATATACAAGTAGTGTTGATTTCTTCAACTAAAACTAGGACGAAAAAAAGACTAAATATATTGACAATTTTGTCAATATGATGCTGAGTGCGAAGCAGGGAGTCATTGGGTCCCATTTTTACAGTCTTTGGTATGACCCGGCCGGGGATCGAACCCCGACCTCCCAGTTTTAGGGTGGACACTCTAACCACAAGGCCACTGTCTGACTTACTGGCTTGGCGGCGGTGGCTGCGCGGTGGACTCGTCTGTCAGGACCCTGGGAGGAGCTGAAGGAGAAGCTCTGGACGCCCGTGGAGAAGTCGAACTGACTCATCTCCTCGCTGAGGCTGCTGTCAGCCATGTAGGACTGGGAGGACAGGTACACTGGCTCCACTGCGCGCGCACGCACGCACGCACGCACGCACGCACGCACGCACGCACGCACACACGCACGCACACACGCACACACGCACACACGCACACACGCACACACGCACACACACACACACACACACACACACACACACACACACACACACACACACACACACACACACACAGTATAGTGTTACTGGGAGGACAGGTACACTGGCTCCACTGCACACACAGGGAATTAACCCATTTAGACCTGAGACCAGATTCTACAAATGTCTTGTCTGACAGTTTTTTGAAAAACCTATGTTCCTATGTCAGTGGTTCTCAAACTATTTCATGTCAAGAACCCCCGATGTCTGTATTATCGTTAAATAAATATTTTTTTTAAAAAAGAAAAAAGAACCCCCAAACATTATATGTAAATGGCCGCCGGCCCCCCATCTGAAAATATGTTGTTTCAGGGACCCTTTCGCTCTGAAAGAATATATATCAAAATATTTGTGGCCATTTTGGAAAGAACTTAGGCCCCTTCCCTACTTCCTTCACAGGTGTTATCGAAGATACTAATGAAGGCTCTGTTCCATTCTGGTCAAACAGGGTCAGGGTGCTGCTATTACGCGTGTTGGCTCCATAGTTATAAAGGATAGATTGCGGACAGCCCCTGCTATTCGTTTCAATGGAAGTTGCTCAGTGGCGTTTTGAAGCACCCGGAAGAACGCTCTACTTCCGCTGAGGAACATGCTGTCAATCATACCTCCATCCTCCTCTCTCACTTCCTTTCTGATCATGACGTATCTCTTCTTTCTCTCCAGGGCAACCTGACAACAAAGTAATGCGTTACTTTCATTCAGCCATTAACCCAAAGACCTGACAAGAGATTCTACAAAATGTCTCTGAAAAACCTACAGTATGTTCCTATGTCAGTGGTCAAACTATTTCATATCAAGGACCTTTTTACATACCTCAACCTCAATAGGAAAGTTGTACATCCTTTCAACATCAATCAGATTTTCCAAAATGTACTGGTTCTGGGAAAAAAAAAGAAAAGAAAAGCAAGAGTAATGTAAACCAGTGGTTTTAAAACGCTTTGTGAAAACTGAAGGCACAACTGTATTCATAGCGAGATTCATAGGCAATCTAAAAATGTGTGACCGCACACACACACACACACACACACACACACACACACACACACACACACACACTTCAGTAGCTACAGAGTGCAGGGTTTCACCTCGAAAATAGCTGATTTACAAGCTTTCAATACGTCGCACTGCAACGCGTTGAGAGCTTGTAAAAATAGAAAATAGTAGATCTACTATTTTTTTTCTTAATCGCATTTTTTTCTTAAAGTGCCCTTATAGGGAATGTCAGCCCATGGCTATCTAACATTATCTGCACGTGCCTGCCTTCTCTCGTTGTTTCTCTGTGAACAGAGGAAGCTTTGGTAGAACTTTTTAGGGTACAGGCTTTAGTTCCGACGCACTCATCCGCATCGGTCCGACTGTCATTAGACCGACAACCTATTACCCAAACCCCTAACCTAACCCTAACCGCAAGCACGGCGCAACACCTGTCGGACCAACGCATTGTCGGGAGCGACGGGTGATTTCCTTATGTCGGACCTTTGGTGTGTCGGATCTGCATGGCGCACTGCACTTTTTACCTTCTCTGGTTTCTCTGTGAACAGAGGAAGTGCTGGTAGAACTCTTTACCTTGTCTGCTTTCTCTGTGAACAGGAAGCCCTGGTAGAACTCTTTACCTTCTCTGCTTTCTCCGTGAACAGAGGAAGTCCTGGTAGAACTATTTACCTTCTCTGTGAACAGAGGAAGCCCTGGTAGAACTATTTACCTTCTCTGGTTTCTCTGTGAACAGAGGAAGTCCTGGTAGAACTATTTACCTTCTCTGCTTTCTCTGTGAACAGAGGAAGCCCTGGTAGAACTCTTTACCTTCTCTGCTTTCTCCGTGAACAGAGGAAGTCCTTTTAGAACTCTTTACCTTCTCTGGTTTCTCCGTGAACAGAGGAAGCCCTGGTAGAACTCTTTACCTTCTCTGCTTTCTCCGTGAACAGAGGAAGCCCTGGTAGAACTATTTACCTTCTCTGCTTTCTCTGTGAACAGAGGAAGCCCTGGTAGAACTCTATACCTTCTCTGGTTTCTCTGTGAACAGAGGAAGCCCTGGTAGAACTCTTTACCTTCTCTGCTTTCTCCGTGAACAGGAAGCCCTGGTAGAACTTGGCCTCGCTGAAGCTGCAGCTGATGACGGCGATGGCGGTGTTGTACGCCGCGCAGTGGTAGCGCCGGCGGACCTCCAGGAGATGGTGCTCGCCGCCCATGTTCTCCGTGAACGCCTCGAAACTCGCCCTGAATCGAATGATATGCAGTGTTAAGTTTTTACGGCAAATTTGGATTTAGTTTTAGCCATGGTCTTTTGAATAAAATTACATTTAGTTTTATTCACATTTTTAGTCATCTAAATGAGATTTCCGTCGACAATCAAATTTAGATTTACAGTTGATTTTGTCAATGGAAATGGTGATTTGACACAGAGCGTGTTAAAACCCTACTTGATCAAGGCCTTGGACAGCTCGTTGCCCTCGGTCGTGTCGGTGCGGCAGTAGGCCTGGTTGATGAGGGAGTCCTTGGAGTACACCTGGTCCTTGGGCAGTCTGGAGTACAGCAGCTCCGTCAGCTTGTAGCAGCCCGTCTTCTTCAGGAGCTGGACCTCGAACGCGCCCGGGTTGAACTGGGAAGAGACACACACTTTGTAACTTGTTTTTGTGTGTGTGTGTGAATCAAAATCCCATTTAGGACTGAGGCCGATTCTAACTCGGATGGTGACAACCCGTAGACAATAAACACAATTGTTTGGGCCGAACAAATAATTAGAACGAAGAAAGATAGGGCAGGGTACAGTAAATATATTACTCTAGATTCCAAGTAATAACATAATATTATTACTTGTTTAACCCATTTTGACCCGAGATCAGATTCTAAAAATGTCTTCTACATCCTGACAGTTTTCTGAAAAAGCTATGTTTCCAAGTCAGTCGTTCTTCGATTTTTCAAAAATAGCAGACCTACATTACATTACATTACAGTCATTTAGCAGACGCTTTTATCCAAAGCGACTTACAATAAGTGTATTCAACATAGGTAGGGAACAAAAACTACTAATCACCAGAAGTCTTTAGTGCATTTTCTGCAAAAACAAGCAACCAAGAGTATACCTAGCGCTAAGGTAAAAGTGCAATATATCAGCTACCTATTTCCTTAACCAGATGAGACAAAATGGCTAAATCAAATGAGCATGAGCTAAAACAATTAAGTGTATCGACTAAACAAGATCCAATAAACAATACAACAATAGAAAACAAGCGTTCGTACAACTAGTTAACAACAAGTAGGTCAGGCAGAGAGGAAGGGTAGTGTTTCCTGAAGAGGTGGGTTTTCAACCTGCGGCGAAATATGGGCAGTGACTCTGCTGTCCTAACATCAGTGGGGAGTTCATTCCACCACTGTGGGGCCAGAACAGAAAAGAGTCGTGACCGTGTGGATCGGCCAGAATCCTACAGAATCCTACAAGCTCGTAAGCGCGCCACTCTGTGGCGCGCTATGAGCTTGTAGATCTGCTATTTTTCAATAGCTAAAGCATAACATAATGCTAACACCAAAAGGGGTTCCCGGCCCAAAATGGGTTAAGCAGTAATATGTAATAAGTAGCATTACTCTCTTGGGTAATATTGCCCGACACTGCATACTGCTGGCAGCTGGTGACACCAACCTTGGTGAAGCGTGTGAGCAGCATGTCCATGGCGGAGGAGATGTTCTGGACGTAGAACTTCTCCAGGGCCTCGGCGCCGCAGTGGGAAGCCAGCGGCAGCAGCACTCTGTCCGTCATGGCCGCCATCATGGAGGCCACGGGCAACAGCTCCCCCTGCTGGAGCACCTGGTACACGGCGCACAGCAGCTGCAGTTGTCGCTCTGCGCTCGACCTGCTCCACGCGCACGTGCACACGTATAGACATCAAAAGGGGGCTTGAGCATAGACATAATATATAAAGGCTAGTCTCCGGCGGCGTTCACCGGTGGCCATCTTGCTACGGTGAACTTTTCTGGTGCGTTCTATGGTAATGGTCGGTGGTGATCTGCTCAAACAACTTCCTTTTGGTGTTTTAAACATTGTTATAATTTAGCTATTGAAAAATAGCAGATCTACAAGCTCATAGCACCACCGAGTGGCGCACTACGAGCTTGTAGGTCTGCTATTCTGGAGGATTTAGAAGTTTTTTTTTTTATTTCGAGGTCAGGCCTAAATGGGTTAAAATACTCTTTAACTCGTTCAAATCTTGACAGATTTACAAACGGCTTGGTTTATTACAAATGTTATTCTGGAAAAAAAATGATGATTATGTTGTGATTACTATCACAACATAGAGCTATTTAACACCGTTACTGAACACACACACTCCATAGCAATGATTACTATCACAATATAGAGCTATTTAACACTGTTACTGAACACACACTCCATAGCAATGAGTAGCATCACAATATAGAGCTATTTAACACTGTTACTGAACAAACACTCTATAGCAATGATTGCTATCACAACATAGAGCTATTTAAAACTGTTAGAACAAACACTCTATAGCAATGATTACTATCACAACATAGAGCTATTTAACACTGTTAGAACAAACACTCTATAGCAATGATTACTATCACAACATAGAGCTATTTAACACTGTTAGAACAAACACTCTATAGCAATGATTACAATCACAACATAGAGCTATTTAACACTTATTTGAACAGCAAAAGAAACATAATGCCTTTTGGAAATAAACGAAGGACTTTTACTGACCGCCTAGCGATCCGCTGGAAGCACGTCTGGAAGTTCTCCTCCATGATGTGTTGCTTAGCGTCTCGACACAGAATCTCCGCCAGGAGTTTGAGCAGGAGTGGGCTTTGTGACAGCTCCAAGGCATCCAGGAGCTGAAAGAGAGAGAAACCATATCATTGTGACAGCTCCAAGGCATCCAGGAGCTGAAAGAGAGAAACCATATCGTTGTGACAGCTCCAAGGCATCCAGGAGCTGAAAGAGAGAAACCATATCATTGTGACAGCTCCAAGGCATCCAGGAGATGAAAGAGAGAAACCATATCATTGTGACGGCTCCAAGGCATCTAGGAGCTGAAAGAGAGAAACCATATCATTGTGACAGCTCCAAGGCATCCAGGAGATGAAAGAGAGAAACCATATTGTTGTGACAGCTCCAAGGCATCCAGGAGCTGAAAGAGAGAAACCATATCGTTGTGACAGCTCCAAGGCATCCAGGAGATGAAAGAGAGAAACCATATTGTTGTGACAGCTCCAAGGCATCCAGGAGCTGAAAGAGAGAAACCATATCGTTGTGACAGCTCCAAGGCATCCAGGAGATGAAAGAGAGAAAACATATCATTGTGACAGCTCCAAGGCATCTAGGAGCTGAAAGAGAGAAACCATATTGTTGTGACAGCTCCAAGGCATCCAGGAGCTGAAAGAGAAACCATAGCTTTGTGACAGCTCCAAGGCATCTATGAGCTGAAAGAGAGAGAAACCATATCATTGTGACAGCTCCAAGGCATCCAGGAGCTGAAAGAGAGAAACCATATCATTGTGACAGCTCCAAGGCATCCAGGAGCTGAAAGAGAGAAACCATATCATTGTGACAGCTCCAAGGCATCCATGGGCTGAAAGAGAGAAACCATATCATTGTGACAGCTCCAAGGCATCCAGGGGCTGAAAGAGAGAAACCATATCATTGTGACAGCTGCAAGGCATCCAGGAGCTGAAAGAGAGAGAAACCATATCATTGTGACAGCTCCAAGGCATCTAGGAGCTGAAAGAGAGAAACCATATCATTGTGACAGCTCCAAGGCATCTAGCAGCTGAAAGAGAGAAACCATATTGTTGTGACAGCTTCAAGGCATCTAGGAGCTGAAAGAGAGAGAAACCATATCGTTGTGACAGCTCCATGGCATCTAGGAGCTGAAAGAGAGAGAAACCATATCGTTGTGACAGCTCCATGGCATCTAGGAGCTGAAAGAGAGAAACCATATTGTTGTGACAGCTCCAAGGCATCTAGGAGCTGAAAGAGAGAAACCATATCATTGTGACAGCTCCAAGGCATCTAGGAGATGAAAGAGAGAAACCATATCATTGTGACAGCTCCAAGGCATCCAGGAGATGAAAGAGAGAAACCATAGCTTTGTGACAGCTCCAAGGCATCTAGGAGCTGAAAGAGAGAAACCATATCATTGTGACAGCTCCAAGGCATCTAGGAGATGAAAGAGAGAAACCATATCATTGTGACAGCTCCAAGGCATCCAGGAGATGAAAGAGAGAAACCATATCATTGTGACAGCTCCAAGGCATCCAGGAGATGAAAGAGAGAAACCATAGCTTTGTGACAGCTCCAAGGCATCTAGGAGATGAAAGAGAGAAACCATATCATTGTGACAGCTCCAAGGCATCCAGGAGATGAAAGAGAGAAACCATAGCTTTGTGACAGCTCCAAGGCATCTAGGAGATGAAAGAGAGAAACCATACCTGTAGCTTTGTGACAGCTCCAAGGCATCTAGGAGATGAAAGAGAGAAACCATACCTGTAGCTCTGTGACAGCTCCAAGGCATCTAGGCTCAAAACGCTTGCGGATCTGCTAATATTGATAAGTGCGTGTGACGCTGTAGTATCATCAACTACGGCATTCATTTATGAAAAACAAAAAACCCGAAATGAGGTTTCTGCCCGACAGCAAGGATCTGATAGAATGCCCAGACCCAAGCTGCAGCCAGTCACCACATCAGAATGGGCTCTATGCACAGAATAACTCTTCCTACTTCCAGGTGTTAAGGTGATACTAATGAAGGCTCTGTTCCATTTAGTGTGCAGTGGTTCTCAAACCTTTTAATTTCAAGGACCCCCATAACTCTGAGAGTGTACAAATGGAACCAAATGGACCCTGACTCTGTTTGACCAAAATGGAACAGAGCCTTCATTAGTATCATCGGTAACACCTGAGAAGGAAGTAGGGAAGGGACCCCAAAATAGCGTGCACAGCCCATTGGGCTCTGTCAAGGGGCCAGTGAGGCGCTCCAACGTTGAAGCACTGGGCCCTAGTGGTAAGAGGACGGACTACAAGCGGACCCGTGGATTCATGAAACCCCGTGCAGCTGGGCTTTAACATTGAGCGCTCGGTTGCACTTCCGCATTTGACCACCAAAATTTGGTAGTCAAATGCGGAAGTAGACGTTCTGAGACGGTCCTTCCGGGTGCTTCAAAACACCACTGAGCAACTTCCACTGACATGAATAGCGGGGGGGGCGGAGCTTTGCGCCAGATCAGTCTCTATCCTTCTATGGGCTCTGTGCTTTACAGGTGGTGAAGGTCCCGACAGCACCCCCTGCAGGTCACTCACCTTGCGGACACAGTCCATGTAGTTGTTGCGCTGCAGGGAGCCCGGGTGGAACTCGTCGGACTGCATGGGGAAGTGGGAGGCCACCAGGGCCTCCAGGGCCCTCCGCAGGTCAGCCAGGGGATCCTCGGGCAGCGCCGTGAAGAAGGGCAACACCAGCAGGGCCTGGCTCTGAACACAGACAGGCATGGGGAGTGTGAGAACTATTATGTGGAATCGGCTTCAGGTCTTAACCCCCTTATGGCTATTGACGTAATTGACGCGATGAATCAATAAATCCCTTATGGCCACTGACGTAATTGACGCGAGCGTTTAATTCCCTATAATCGGGGGCTTAATGAAACAAAATGTAGCAACTTTTAGCTTGTTTGGCTAACGGCCGATGTAATCTACCTAAAACCGGCCGAAATCTGCGCGTGCACGGTCGATCACGCACCCGCACGGTCTTTATGTGCATCGCTGCGTAAAATGCGATATTTGGGGCTTGATTAGAGCTTAATTTGACTTAGTTATAAAAAATACGATGATAGCTTAGCATCCCGGACATCTGATAGTGCTGCACAGTCCAAAGCTAGTACCGGATGTTATTGTTCCTCAAACCGGAAGTGACATCGCCAGATTCGCTCTATTTGGTCAAAATCGGCATAATGGTGACGTTACCGCCACCATCAGGACTGGGTATAATATACTATAGGATTGCCGTGTTAAAATAGATATAGTGTGTATATCACAGATTTTTCTATTGGCATTAAAATGACGAATTAAACATATGAATAGTGCAGGAAGAAGGCACAATCCACTGTTAATTAGGCTGGCCATAAGCTAGTTAATGGGTGGTGGAAGGGTGGTGTTGTGTTATATTGCTCTAGTTTTGCTGTTACCTTGAGGTTCAGAGGCAGCGCCACGTCGACCAGCAGAGAGGTGAAGGTGGAGAACACTCCTCTGAAGGCTTTGTGGCTGACGTCCGAGCACACGGAAGAGTCGATCTGGGGGGAGAGAGAGAGAGAGAGAGAGAGAGAGAGAGAGAGAGAGAGAGAGAGAGAGAGAGAGAGAGAAAGCAGTGAAAGAAACGTCAGAGCACACTGAGGAGTCGATCTAAAGAGAGAGCAATAGTGTTGGTTTTGTCTACTAAAACTATGACGAAAAATGCCCGTCGACTACCGTTTTACACAGAGGATAACGGAATAAAAGCGAAATAAAAACTAAGCTATGATGACTAAAACTAAGGCTAAAAATAGTGACAATTTCGTCAACCAATAAAAACTACAGTAGACTAAAATGTTAGGGAGGGAACTAGTGGAGAAGAGATCCAGTAGAACTAAAAAACAAGGCATTTGTATGCTTGGTTGCATGCTGAAAATAGCAGATCTTCAAGCTCACAACGCGTCACAGCGCGACGCGTTGTGAGCTTGTACAGGTCAGCAGCATGAGCCCTCTTTTGGGGTGGAGTGGGAGGGGGGTAATACCTGTAAGAGCTTGGAGAGCAGCAGCAGAGTGGAGGTCTTGCTCTCTGCCGTGGCAGCGTTGGTTCCCCACCACGGCTGCAGGCAGTCCCACCTGCACATGACACGCAGGGTTGTCACAATCAATACTGAAATCGTCTAAATCGGGTTAAATTAATAATAATAATGAATTGCATTTTATAGCGCTTTTCCAAGTGCTCAAAGCGCTTTACAATGGTTAATTTTTTCATACATTGGGAAGTGAAGCGGCAAACAGTCGACGCCAGCGTCCTCACTTCCCACATTCACACACCGATGGTGGCAAGCTTACACCGACCGACTCATTGGAGGCAATGTAGGGTTTAATGTCTTGCCCAAGGACACTTCGACATGTGGACAGGAGGAGCCGGGTTTCGAACCGCCGACCCAGGGATCATTGGACGACCTGCTCTACCTCCTGAGCCACAGCCGCCCACAATTAAATGTGTAAACGGTGGCAGTAGTGACAACCCACCTGGACAGCACCTCCTCCACCAGCCGGACGCCCTGGCTCTTCCTCAGCGAGCGCTCGCGGAAGTTGTGGTCCAACATGCCGTTGAGCACCACGCTCACCTGGACACACAAAAGGTTGGTTAGCCGAACTGGAACTGAAGCCCCAGGCCCCGCCCCCCCCAAAAAAGTCCTGCCGGTTTTATACAAAAGAAAGACACTGGAACATATTTTTGTCTTACAAAATTACATTGCATTACAGCGCAGTGAGAAACACGACATATCATTTATAAAAAATAAATACAAAATTGGAAACTAATAGAGGGTATGCACATAAAGCATAAAGTGAGTGGCAAATCGAGTGGCAAAGTGCGTTTAACATCATTTAATGCAATCAGATTTTTCGGACTTTTCGGTTTGGATGTATGGACTGTACAGGCCTGTCAAGGCCAGAATTTTTTTTGACACTCAGTAGGCGTTCCCGCATAACTTCCGGGTATGATGATGATGGTCACACGCATACCCTCTGTTGATAAATACAATTGTATTCATGTTGAGAAGAGAAGAGAAGAGAAGAGAAGAGAAGAGAAGAGAAGAGAAGAGAAGAGAAGAGAAGAGAAGAGAAGAGAAGAGAAGAGAAGAGAAGAGGTCCTATATACGTACCATGCCGGGGTTGTGCGCCGCAGCCTTCATGAGGTGTGGCACGGTGGTGGTCAGGTGCTTCAGCAGCTCCTTGTTGAGCGTGCTCTGGAAGAGGCTGTAGAAGTACTCCCCGTGGGAGAAGCTCAGGAAGCTGTTGCTGTGACTCCCGGAGAGCGGCACGGACAGCATGATGGAGTTCAGCAGCAGGTCCACCAGCTGCTCACGCTGGAGAGGAAGTACGAGGAGAGGGGGTCATGCCTATGTTCCCTCAGCCCTATGTTCCCTCATTCCAAAACAGACCCTATGTTCCCTCAGCCCGATGTTCCCTCATTCCAAAACAGACCCCATGTTCCCTCAGCCCGATGTTCCCTCATTCCAAAACGGACCCTATGTTCCCTCAGCCCTATGTTCCCTCATTCCAAAACAGACCCCATGTTCCCTCAGCCCGATGTTCCCTCATTCCAAAACAGACCCCATGTTCCCTCAGCCCGATGTTCCCTCATTCCAAAACGGACCCTATGTTCCCTCAGCCCGATGTTCCCTCATTCCAAAACGGACCCTATGTTCCCTCAGCCCGATGTTCCCTCATTCCAAAACGGACCCTATGGTCCCTCAGCCCGATGTTCCCTCAATCTGATAAGTGCAATAATAGTGTAACTTGAGTACGGTCCTGAGAAGAGAGGACAGTGTTGATTTCGTCAACTAAAACTATATCACGAAAAATGTTCGTCGACTGCCTTTTTTCACTGACGAAAACGACATGAAAACGAAATAAAACCTAAGCAGGTGATGACTAAAACTATGACTAAATATACTGGCAATTTTGTCAACAAGATATAAACGACTAAAATATTTGCAAGGGACTAGTGGACAAGAGATCCAGTAATGTTACACTTGGCTGCATGCTGAAAATATATCTATAAGCCTATCTATAAGCTTGTAGATTGGCTATTTTCAGCAAGCGTAAAATTGCAGTATTTTCCGACCACTGCAAAATAAGGTCCAGAGCCCGTTACCTGTTGACTGAGAGAGAAGGCCAGCTGTAGCAGGCCGTCTGCCAGCCTCCTGCTGTTCACATCCAGTTACCTGTTGACTGAGAGAGAAGGCCAGCTGTAGCAGGCCGTCTGCCAGCCTCCTGCTGTTCACATCCAGTTACCTGTTGACTGAGAGAGAAGGCCAGCTGTAGCAGGCCGTCTGCCAGCCTCCTGCTGTTCACGTCCAGGGAGGGCAGAGCTTTCCTCTCCTCTCCGGGCGCTATGCCTTTGTACACGGTCATCAGCAGCTGGGAGCCCAGGGACGTTGCATAGGACGAGTCCTGTAGCGCACAGAAACAGCAACTTGACTTGTTAGTTTGTTAGTTATAGTTTCATGTATTGTCCACAATGTGGAAATGTGTCTTTAGTCTCATAAACAACAAAACAGCAACAACAGCAACACTTACACACAATTATCTTCATGGCAAAAAGCAGTGACAAATACATTCAAAACAGATTTAACATGGTATAATTTAGTGCCAACCATTGCAATACAAGCCCTGTGAACATTGAGCCACCTGACTGTAGATGTTCAATCCACCGTCTTACTGTAAGTTACCTGACTGTAGATGTTCAATCCACCGTCTTACTGTAAGTTACCTGACTGTAGATGTTCAATCCACCGTCTTACTGTAAGTTACCTGACTGTAGATGTTCAATCCACCGTCTTACTGTAAGTTACCTGACTGTAGATGTTCAATCCACCGTCTTACTGTAAGTTACCTGACTGTAGATGTTCAATCCACCGTCTTACTGTATGTTGTGCAAGTTACCTGGCTGTCCAGAATGATGGAGTCTTATGTTGTGTGAGTTACCTGGCTGTCCAGAATGATAGAGTCTTATGTTGTGTGAGTTACGTGGCTGTCCAGCATGATGGAAGTCTTATGTTGTGTGAGTTACGTGGCTGTCCAGAATGATGGAGTCTTATGTTGTGTGAGTTACCTGGCTGTCCAGAATGATGGAGTCTTATGTTGTGTGAGTTACGTGGCTGTCCAGAATGATGAAGTCTTATGTTGTGTGAGTTACCTGGCTGTCCAGAATGATGAAGTCTTATGTTGTGTGAGTTACCTGGCTGTCCAGAATGATGGAGTCTTATGTTGTGTGAGTTACCTGACTGTCCAGAATGATGAAGTCTTATGTTGTGTGAGTTACCTGGCTGTCCAGAATGATGGAGTCTTATGTTGTGTGAGTTACCTGGCTGTCCAGAATGATGAAGTCTTATGTTGTGTGAGTTACCTGGCTGTCCAGAATGATGGAGTCTTATGTTGTGTGAGTTACCTGACTGTCCAGAATGGAAGTCTTATGTTGTGTGAGTTACCTGGCTGTCCAGAATGATAGTCTTATGTTGTGTGAGTTACCTGGCTGTCCAGAATGGAAGTCTTATGTTGTGTGAGTTACCTGGCTGTCCAGAATGGAAGTCTTATGTTGTGTGAGTTACCTGACTGTCCAGAATGATGGAGTCTTATGTTGTGTGAGTTACCTGGCTGTCCAGAATGATGGAGTCTTATGTTGTGTGAGTTACCTGGCTGTCCAGAATGGAGTCGAGGAGGTCCGTTTTGTGGATCTGACTGCAGGCAGACAGAACCAGCTCCATGTGGTGGTCGTTGGTGCCCAGAGTGCTGCTCTGATACAGGTCCACAGCACACAGCTGCTCCACACTGAGGACATATTATACCATGATATATTATACCCAGAGATGGTAAATGGTGCATTTATACAGCGCCTTTATCCAAGGCACTTTACATAGATTGTGCATTACATTCACCCATTCACACACACATTCATACACCGATTGCGGCGGAAGCCATGCAAGGCACCAACCAGCACATCGGGAGCAATTTGGGGTTCAGTGTCTTGCCCAAGGACACTTCGACATGTAGACAGGAGGAGCCGGGATTCGAACCGCCGACCCATGGATCATTGGACGACCTGCTCTACCTCTTGAGCCACAGTCGAGATATTATGTATGAAAGAATACCGGAGAACTCGAATCCAAACGACTGAGAACTTCTAATCCACGGTACCTTTTGCGCGAGAGTCTGGCGCGCAGGCTGCCCTCCATGCGGCCGCGGTAGGGCGAGCTCGTCAGGGCTCTGAGCAGCGGCACGCACACCTCCGGGAGGTTCCTCATCACCTCCACGTCGGCCATGTTGAAGCCCACCGCCGACGGCTGGCACACCGCCAGGGCCGTCAGCTCGAAGAACACGGGGGCGAAAACATCCGGCTCCAGGAGCTGTGGAGAGAGTTGATCGTACTGAAGTTGTAATCGACTTTTATTGATGTAAGAATTACATTTTTGGTTGGCCTTTCCTTCTTCGGCGTACTCCTTGTGTTTCACGCATGCGCACTGCCGTTCACTTCCTTGTTTACAGCTACATTAGAATGGCTCATCATCATCATATCATCATACTATAATTAACCAAATGTCTGAATGTGTGTCTGTGTGTCTGTCTGAATGTGTGTCAGAAACACTGCCGTAGCTCCTCACTGCCTGCACCAATCACTCCCGCTTTTCACACAGGCATTGACCATAATAATATGGAGGTCTTAACGAAGCCCTTTTTCCAATTTAACAAATTATAGATTAATAATGAATTTATTAGTGAATTAAAAATGCGCTCAGGGCGCAGTACCCCCTGCGGCAATATCTCACAACGGGTAAGGGCTAGTAATTATAAATCTAGGGTTTTGACCAAAGGGGCAATGTTCTGTCTTCATTTCTGACTTCCGGAAGCATCTCGTTTGGATATAAACGCTTCTAGAGAGACTTTAGGTGTACCAGCGCGAGGTAAGAACAGAAGATTATGCCTCCCGGGGCTTTTCAGAGTAAAATCTGCCTCATCTGCTGGCACTCTAGTGACATTATTTTGAAGAATTCCCCGGCAAAAATAATGTTAACTTAGGATGCTAAGGACGTGTATACACGTCCTCTCAAATAAAACCGCAGGGTGTCTCAGACGTGTATACGCTTCTTTAGGTCCTTTTTAACCCATTTTGGTGTTAGCATTACGTTATGCTTTAGCTATTGAAAAATCGAAGAACGACTGATATAGAAACATAGCTTTTTCAGAAAACTGTCAGGATGTAGAAGATTTTTTTTTTAGAATCTGATCTCAGGTCAAAATGGGTTAATGATATAAAACGCGGTTGCTAAAATCCATTTTTTTGACAGCGACCGTTGCTAAGCAACGCCTTGCTCAGCGCCACTTCCTTGTTTACGGGCCGACAAAACTTGCTATTCTCTACTACGGCATAGATCTACGGCGGTCTCCATGGTTTTGATCAAAACGGCGATGTTCTGTCCTAATTTCTGACTTCATTGTGCATCTCGTTTGGAATATTAACGCTTCTAAAGAGAGATCAGACTTATTAGCTCAAGGTAGTAATGGAACAATTTCATCTCCCGGTTTTGGGGGGGGGGGGAGTCAAAGGCGTTTTTTTTTTCAGAGTAAAATCTGCTCGGCACTCTAGCGCCTATATTCTGAAAAATCACCCGGTAAAAATAGTGTTAATCGAAAAAGTAATTGATAGAACAGTTGAGGAAACAGAGTTGCAGTAAATATTAGAGACTCTTGGAGAGACCCTTTCCTTTGGGTATATATACCTTCCAAACGTCCTGGTCACACTTGCCCAGGACCATGGTGCTGAACTCCAGCAGGCGCACGGTGATGGTGCACTTGCTGTAGTTGTACTGCTCCAGCTCTCTGGGGCTGTAGTGGGAGGACGAGCTCTCCCTCTGGCCCAGGGGGAAGCAGCTCTCGGCCGCCGACAGCTCCCGGGTGGCCAGCTCGCTCAGAAAGAAGCTGACGGCCTTCAGGAAGCTCGACTGTTCTTTAGAGCCTTGGGAAGACGGGAAGGAGAAACTAGTAAACGTATACTTTCAGATGGGCAGTGGTTAACACAGACGATGTCGCCTGGATCAACCACATGGTCTGCTCCAGGTCCGGTCATGAGGGGTGCGACAACGCAAGCGTAAAAAAAAAGAAGCTCAACACTGTATATATATTTACGTTACGTGTCATATCTGCCCTGTGCAAGTTGTGATTACGAAGCCTAAAAAGCAAAACAGAAATGCAAATTGTAACGTTCCAATGTTCAATTAAATCAGATCTACAAACGTATAGCGCGGCACTGAGTGCCGCACTACGAGCTTGTAGATCTGCTATTTTTTTTAAACCGTGAAATTGTAGTGCAAATCTTTTACTATATATTCTTTCAGAGCGAACGTTTTTAACTCCTATCTTTGCTTCTGGGGGGCCCCCGGAACAAAGTATTTTCAGATGGGGGTCCGCGGCCAAATACAGATATTTCCGGGGGTCCTTGACATGAAAAAGGTTGAGCACCACTGACATAGAAAATAATACGTTTTTTCAGAAAACTATTGGATTTGGAAGAATTTTTTTTTAAGAATCAGCCTCAGTCCTTATTTTTTTTTTAAATAATTTTTATCCCACTCCACACAGAAAGGCCCTTTCGCCAACTCCGGCCTCGGGTATGGGCACTGAGGACGCGGAGGAGGGAACACGCCCCCAGCTCCCACAGCGAGGAATCGAACCCAGGACCTTCTAGCTGTGAGGTCGACAGCTATTGAAAAATAGCAGATCTACAAGCTCATAGCGCGCCACCGAGTGGCGCGCTACGAGCTTGTAGGTCTGCTATTTTTGAAAAATCATGAAAATATTTATTTCAGAAAACTGAACCTTGAGGAAAACCGCACGCAGCAAAGGATGGCACGGCGCCAGCAAAGACACCTCCGTGATGTTCCAGTACCACCTCAGCCTCCTGATCCAAGCCTCACATGTCCACACTGTGGCATGGTATGTGGCGCCAGAATCGGGCTTCATAGTCATCTACAGTGGCATCGTCGCCAGCAACGATGACCACTGCCAAACCCACAGCACAAGGAAGCTACGTCATCTTCGACAACGATGGACTACCAAGGAGGAGGAAAATGTGTTTCCTAGTACTCACCGAGCAGCAGCTGGGGCTTGACGATGTGCAGGCTGATGAAGGTGTTGTAGCAGTCCAGGGCGGCCAGCAGCTGGTCCATCCACTGCAGGGTGACCCTGACGCTGAAGGGCCCCGCCGGCAGCTCCCTGAGCGTGGGGGCGGACAGGAGGCCTCCGGCTCCCGCTCCGCCCTCCAGTCTGGAGAGCAGGAAGGCCATGCCGCGCTCCTTCAGCAGCGCCTCCAGCCACTGGGACGGAGACTTCTTGCCTTGTAGTTCAATCGACATGCATAGATTAATATCACATTTTGACCTGAGATCAGATTCTAAAAAATGTCTTCTACATCCTGATGTTTTTCTGGCAAAAGCTATGTTTCTATGTCAGTGGTTCTTTGATTTTTCCAAAAATAGCAGACCTACAAGCTCATAGCGCGCCACTCGGTGGCGCACTATGAGCTTGTAGATCTGCTATTTTTCAATAGCTAAAGCATAACATAATGCTGACACAAAAAGGGGTTCCCGCCCCAAAATGGGTTATTAGAATAAGGTCTCGGATACAAGCGGCCACCATGAGTTTTTTGGGGTTTTTTTTCCAGACGGGTGACTGGCATCTCCCTCAGAGATAGCTATAGGGTGAGCGGATTTCGATGCGCTACCGATTATAGAGCGTCGCAGAACAGAATTTCTCATTCATTTTTCCCATAGACGTTTTTAGTATTTATGTCATGAGTTGTCACCATCCGAGTTGCCTTACAGCTGTTTAAATAAATACTTTCTGAAACGTCTATGGGAAAAATGAATAAGAAATTCTCTTCTGTTATCATGAACCCTGTAACTGGGAACGAACGGACTAAGAAGAACTGAAACTACTCAAAGAGGGTTCCCTTACTCTCCTGGAACTGTACGACCCGTAACACAATGAAAGTTAATAATAGAAATAAAATGAACAATGTAACTTGTAACAATTACGAAATGTACTGTGATGCCCAACATGACCCACCTGTTTACCAAAAAAAAAAAAAAGTAAAAAAATAAATAAAGAAAAAAATCTCTTCTGGGACGCTCGTCGGGGGCGGGACTGCGACGTTCTATATCAGTGGTTTTCAACCCGTTTCAATTCGAGGTCTGTTATTTATTCGTCTTTTGAGCCACGGACCACCATTTGATGACATTTAGCCTCTCTAAAACTAATGAATATTTTGTTGTCGTCGGATAAGATTTTGGGCTATATTTTGCGCCACCCCTTAAACCTTATCCCTAAACTTATGTTATTTGCCATTTTTTACTATTTTACAAAACCTTTTAAAATAGTTAAAATATGTAGATGTAGATCAGCCAGTTGAACTATTATAAAATGATTTTCAAAATAGTAAAAAATGGCAAATACGTTTAGGGATAAGGGTGGCGCAAGATGGAGTCCTTTGTCTACAATTCCATGCTTTTGGCAAACATTTATCAAAATAACAATTCTTCTACATCATCTAATTGTGTGGACTTCTTGTAAATGAAGTAATGCAGATGTTTTAACAATACTGTAACTGTAAATGGACCCGTACGGGTCCATTTGGTTTCATTTGACGCTCTCAAGAGTTAAAAGATCTATACGGGTCCATTTGGTTAACCATCATTTAGCTGGGGACCACCTGGAACCCCCTCAAGGGCCACTGGTGGTCCCTGGACCACACTTGCTGCTCACCTGGCAGCAAGGGAATGAACTCGTAGAAGAGCTCCATGCATTTGTGGCGACACTCGGTCTGGGGGCGACCACACTGCTGCAGCAGCCACAAGACCATTTCCGCCAGGCACACCTTCTCGTCTGCGGGAAAGCCCCTGGAAGAGGAGGATGGAGGGGGAGGGGGGTAATACTTTTTGAATTGCATGCATTTAGATCATTGTCTACCCGCGCACGCCCATCGCACGCCCATCTGAAATATGGTTTGTGCCAGGGAAGAGATGATTTGTAAAAAAGTTAAAAAAAAAGCAAAATTACTAAGAATACTAAATATTACTACAATAATACAAAAAATCACACCCGTGTGAACTGAGTGGTGCAACTCCCCTCTCTCTCTCTCTCTCTCATTGGCAGGCAAGAGTGCAGCACTATCTCTCTCTCTCTGTTTCTGGCACAACAGCGCCACTTTTGCCCCTACTAGTACTCATAGTCACACACATTATGTTAACACACAGTCACATAGGTTAACACACAGTCACATAGGTTAACACGGACATTGCTGTTCCTTGGAGTGGTTGCACCACTCAAAAATAGAACATATACAAGTTTGCAGCGTGGCACGAAGTGGCACGCTGGTAGATTAAATAGTTTAGCCAACATCTAAATGGATAAAATGATTAAAATGGTTGTGATGCTACATTAACTACTTTTCCTCGGGACCTCCTGGAACCACCCCCCCTCCCCCCGAATTGTATTCACAGCACAGCTAGCAACACGTGACGCTTCGACCCTGCAGTCTTTTTCAAGTAATAAACCAACAACTAAAACCTTTTGGCACCAACCTTGGAATGCGTCTCTTTGCGTTGTGCTTGTTGAGGCTGTCGGCCTTGTGTATGATGATCCTCTTCAGGTGGTCAATGGCACTGCAACACTGCTGCACAGTACCTGAGGGGTTAATTTCAACCATATATGGTCAACGGCACTGCGACACTGCTGCACAGTCCCCGAGGGCAACAACCGGAGCCAAATTCCAATACCCAAAATCTATGCCACTCGGTCACTCACACTCGGTCACTCACACTCGGTCACTCACACTCGCTCACTCACACTCGCTCACTCACACACGCTCACTCACACTCGCTCACTCACACACGCTCACTCACACTCGCTCGGTCACTCACACTCGCTCACTCACACTCGCTCACTCACACTCGCTCACTCGCTCACTCACACTCGGTCACTCACACTCGGTCACTCACACTCGCTCACTCACACTTGGTCACTCACACTCGGTCACTCACACTCGGTCACTCCAGCATGGCAAATTATGGTGAAATTGGTGACCTGCCGAAATATGTGACCATCTTCTGGACTTCACATTAACCGTTACCGTCCATCCGACGTGGCCGTACGTCCTAGGGAATCCAATCGAGGGATGCATTGGACGTGTGTACACGTCCTATAGCGCATCCTCAATGATATCAGGCGAGGGGAGAATATTCTGAATTTCTTCCTTTTTTTAATTTTTCAGTCGGACTCTCGGCCACCGTACTTGGCACTCTAACGTCATATTAGCTGGCAGAAAGAATGCTCTCCGTGGTTTTGATCTGATGGATATACTAAGCACTTCATTTCTGACTTCAACATGCCTCTGGTTCAAAATATGAACGCTTTGTAGCTTCTAGCGATATAATAGAATCGAGACCAAGGTAAGCTAGCAAAATATTTCTCAGTTTTTTTTCCCGGGTTCAGAGTAAAAGCGGCCATGTCTTTCCGGCACCAACTATTTTGAAGGAATCCCGGCACTGATTGTGTTAACTTACATGGAGGACTTTAATATATGTGTCCTAAATACCGCTAAGTAGAACTCTGCTAATAAACAAACCGCAATGATTTCCGTTAGGACACTGACGTTTATGTGATGTCTACAAGATGTCACATATTTATCACACATCGAAAAGCAAGTGATTAGAAAACAAACTGTGATAGGTCTTCTTTTATATTCCTGAACCGATTATGTGACACAGGTCTCAATGGTTCAGAAAATAATGTTTGTTATGAGCTGGTCAAGCTTGCTCCATTCACTGCTTTGTAGTCATGTAACTTCCGGTGCGAGATTTGGCTCCTATGAAAGTGTCATGGCGCAGCACAGTCACCAGTGACCATGACACTTCCTTCTCTAAGCTTCCTTGGTTTACGAGCCGACAAAGGTTGCTCATAACTCCAAATCTACGGCGCAATTCATGGTTTCGATCATAACGCCAATGTTCTGTGGTCATTTCTGACTTCAGCAAGCACCTCTATGGAATATTAACACTTCTAGGGAGACATAAGACGAGGTAGCGTGAGGTACTAAGGCAGGGGTAGGCAACCTTTATTATCAGAAGAGCCATTTTTGGCCCAAAACGTATTACCAGTCTATCTGGAGCCGCAAAATATGTTTGCTTTAATAAAGCAAACTTGTATTTGTTTTTCTGGTCTTTCAATATTACATTTTATTGTTTGCTAATTTCTCAAAGCGTATCAAGTATACTGTACCAGTAAGCCAGCAGCATTGGTGGTGAAAACAAACAACTTTGATGTCTTATCAATCCATGAATACATTCTTCTATTCTTCTATTTTCCTTCATTAAATTTGATTCTTATTTTTATCTGGTGTATAGGCAACATTGTTTTGCAATATCAAAATGAAAGAATAACTTTATGCCTACTACAAATTCAATAATAATTAAATGTTAAAAAGAAAAGAAAAGAAAAAGAAAGAAGATTTCTTGTCATACTTCTTTGCCGTAGCAACTGGGAGCCACGGGAGAGGGCCTATAAGAGCCACATGTGGCTCTAGAGCCGCAGGTTGCCTACCCCTGTACTAAGGGAAAATTATGCCTCCCGGTTTTGGGGGGAAAGGGAAGACGGGGCTTTTCAGAGTAAAATATGCCTCATCTGCGTGGCACTCTAGCACCTTTATTCTGACAAACTCTGGTGGCAAAAATAGTGTCAATACATAGTCTGTGTCATTAAAGCACAAAACCCCCTTACCCACGGATCGCTCATCAGAGTGGGCCAGAGTCAGACTTTCAACAAAGATGACCAGCACTTCAAAGACAAACTGCTCCACCAAGGCATTCTCCTCTCTGAAAGGACAGAAGAGCACATTGAGCAATGGGAACATTGGCACAAATACTCAGAACTACAATTATGTACTATGTAGGATCCATCAATATACTGTATGAGCCCAGTTTTCCAAAATCACCATGTTAATTAACACTCCGAACGCCCAGGACGAAGTTCTTTGTCCTTTCTATTAGTAACGCCCGACGCTCAGGACGAAGTATTGTCCAAAAGACGAAGTTTATTGATACGAGAACAGATCGCATGGCTGTATAGCCCAGGCGCGCCTCCTGGGCTGTCCTCTGTGACGAGCAAAAGAGTGAGGCGTCATCGAAAAACTCCCTCCTCTGTTTAGCTGATGAAAACGAAAATCTTAAAACGTTCATAAATCGCGATCTAAATCATCCCGTCTTTTTCTGAAAAAAGATCCTGTGTTAGACGGCGCTCCGCGGTCCAGTCGCTAGTCTCGATGGATTTATTCTTGTCTCCCGTTGTTGTCGATCGACTCTCGAGTGCTGTGGCTATTGTTAGCTGCTACACAACATCATGAACTTCCGGCCGGTCCGTCCGGAAAAGGCGTCCGTGTTTATAAATCGACTGGACGCATGAATGTAATGGATTAAATAGTTCCGGGCAATTAAAGTGTTAACCATTATTTTAAACTTTAACAATTGAAAAATCGTGAAAAAACGTGTGCAAATCTTTCAATATATATATTATTTCACAGCAAACATTTTTAACTCATATCTTTGCTTCTGGGGGGGGGTGGGGGTCCCTGGAACAACATATTTTCAGATGGGGGTCGGCGGCCAATTACATATAATTGTGGGGTTTGAGAACCACTGACATAGAAACAGAAAACTGTCACGACTTAGAAGACTAGATTTGTAGAATCTGGTCTCAGGTCTCAATGAAAAAAAAGAAAAGAAAAGCACTGACCTGAACTGTCTGTAGATGCTGTTGAACGCCAAGGCGGCGCCCAGTCTCTTGAAGCCGTTGGGGTGCAAGGCCAAGCTGTAGATGCGCTTGAACAGAGACTTGATGTTGGCCGGACTCCTCTCCTGCTGCTTGGGGGTGGTCTGCTTGATGGACCACTTGACAAACTCCTCGATGCAGCGGCCGCAGAAGTCCCGCAGGGTGCTGTCGAGGGGATCGATGACGCCGTCCTGGAGGACAACGTGACGGATATCGAAATTAGAAAGTGTTTCAGATTAAAAAAAAAAAAAAAAAACGATTTAAATCGAATATTTAGTAAAAGTCATGGAAGGGGAACCTTCTGAGAGCTTCACGGGCAAAGATATAATCAACTTAAAAATCTCAAAATGGGTCAGAACGACCTCACAGACACTCTAGTGTTACCTGCATATGCTTATATGCAGAACACTTGTTGGGGTTTTTTTTACCAACAATAGTGAATTTAGTCACTTAACCCGTTTTGACCTGAGATCAGATTCTAAAAATGTCTTCTACATCCTGACAGTTTTCTGAAAAAGCTATGTTTCTATGTCAGTCGTTCTTCGATTTTTCAAAAATAGCAGACCTACAAGCTCGTAGCGCGCCACTCGGTGGCGCGCTATGAGCTTGTAGATCTGCTATTTTTCAATAGCTAAAGCATAACATAATGCTAACACCAAAAGGGGTTCCCACCGAGAATGGGTTAAAGGGAAAATGTCTAATGAAAGATAGATACTAATAATAGACAAACGACATTGGTACCAAGATGGCCTCCAGGACTGCCACGGTGTCTTGACTCTCAAACTTCTTGTTGTTGGTGAACCAGTGGATGAGCTGCATCACCAGAGGCTCAAAGAGTTGCCTCGTTACCTGGAAACCATGGAAACCATGGAGACAATGGAAACACATAGAAACATCCAATATATTCATATGCCGTTAAGATGGTTTTTGAGCAGTGTCCAACCGCTCCAATGACTGGTTGTGTGTGTGTCTATATGCATGTCTGTCTGTTCGCTCGCTCGCCGACAAAACCCCCGATCCGACGCAAGATCGGGCTTTGATCGCAGAGGTTTCGCTTCCTGTGTGTGAAAGGCTCTGCGAGAAGATCCAGCGTCGATAAAAGCGCTCACCGATGCCTCCCCGACCGTTTCTGAATATCTAGCAGAGTTTGATATTTGGCTCTCTCGCCAAATGGACATGAACGATGTCTGTCTTGTCTGTCTGTCTGTCTGTCTGTCTGTCTGACTGTATCGATAGATGATAATAACCTATATTCCGTGTGTAAATCCAGGTGTCATACATATTGGTAGCTATATTAGCCTATATTGCTCTTAAATATAGTCTATTATTAACCACCACAAGGGCCCCTGGGCCGGTAAATCTTTTGGGGCGCCCTAGCGCGCGTGCGTGCGTGCAGAATTTCCAAGTTTTTTTGTGTTTTTATCAATGTTTTGACCTAAATTTAACAAAATCAATGGCCAATGAAGGTCCCCAGGAGCTTTTGTCAGGGCCTCAAACCCATTAAAGAGCATTACATTTTCCCAGAAGGGCCCCTGAGAGCCAAGGGCCCCTGGGCCACGGCCCCATTGGCCCAATGGATAATTTGGCCCACGCACACACGGAGATAGACAGAGAATTATTTAATGACAATCAAGATGTAGCGTCCTGTCTCGCTACAGCCTAGGCTACTATAGGCCCAACATGTGGGCGATTAGACGTTTGAACTCTTCATCCAACGAAGCACCAGGCTAACGTTGGACGGGCAGGACAGGGCACTGACCTGGTCCACGTCGCAGGCCAGCCGCAGCAGCACGGGGAACAGTCTCTTGTGGAGGTTGTACATGGCCGGCAACTTGTTCTCACCGTCCACCATCTGAGAGCTCTTCCCGATCATGAAGACCACCATGCTGTGCAGCATCTCACACGCTGCCACCTGCGACAAATATACAACACACTGGATCAAGACAAATATACAACACACTGGATCAAGAAAAAACCATCCATGCCGATAAAAGTCATGTCAAGACACGCGTGAAGTAAAGCTTCATGTGTGCTGTCAAAATCAACACCACTTTGAAGCGCACGCACTTTGGTGTGCCTGTCGCTCGTGGACCAAGGACTGTCTAAAGAGGACGAGACGCGAAGACCGTACAGGCGACGCCATGTTGCTCCATGGTGCTCCATGGAAGGAAAGAAACAGTCGAGACCAGGAAGTTGTACATGCACAAATTTGGGCATGTACAACTTCCTGGTCTCAACTGCACATGTTTCTTTCCTTCCATGGAGCAACATGGTGGCGCCCGTACGGTCTTCGCGTCTCGTCCTCTTTAGACAGTCCTTGTCGTGGACCAGGAGGCAGAAACGTACTTTGGTGTGCCTGTCGCTCGTGGACACAGAGGAAGAAACGTACTTTGGTGTGTCTGTCACTCGTGATACGAGGTAGAAATGTACTTTGGTGTGCCTGTCGCTCGTGGACACAGACGCAGAAACGTACTTTGGTGTGTCTGTCGCTCGTGGACACAGAGGCAGAAACGTACTTTGGTGTGTCTGTCACTCGTGGACACAGAGGCAGAAACGTACTTTGGTGTGTCTGTCGCTCGTGGACACAGAGGCAGAAACGTACTTTGGTGTGCCTGTCGCTCGTGGACACAGAGGCAGAAACGTACTTTGGTGTGTCTGTCGCTCGTGGACACAGAGGCAGAAACGTACTTTTGTGTGCCTGTCGCTTGTGGACAGAGTCAGTTGGGTGATTACGAGAGGCAGAAACATACTTTGGTGTGCCTGTCGCTCGTGGAGTTGTGAGTGGAGGTAGAAAGAAACGTACCTTGGTGTGCCTGTCGCTCGTGGACAGGGCCAGTTCGGTGATGCGAGGCAGAAACGGGTCCAGGTAGATGACGGGCTTCATGTCCTTGAACGGCACGGCGAAGCTGAGCCTCTTCTCCGTGTCCCAGGCCACGCACTTCTTCATCATCTCCTCCGACGACACCGCTGAAAAGGCACCGGCACGGCAACGCTTAGTCAAGATCAGTGGCGTAAAGCAACCGAGTGCATTTACTTAACTTGCTTGATTCAGCATTTAGATATTTGATTTTATATTTTTTTATCAGACATGCCCTCCTTTCCCATACCTGTGACCAGGTTCCTGTTGACCTGGCCTCCCAGACGACCGAGGATCCTCACCACCCTCAGCCTCACCAGCACCTGGGGAGAGTCATCCTGGCAACGACACAAAAGAAAACACAGCGGCTCTGAGCTAAAGGAGCTCTTGTTCTGCAGGGATGGAGTAATACTTTTATAAAGCAAAATGCCCTGTGTTCACACAACCTGCCTTTTAGCACCAACACAGCCAAACCTCCTGTGCATTCAAAAGTGAATGCATCATTCGTAACTTAATTCGTAACTTTAAAAAAAGAATATATATATATAAGCAGGTAACACGCTAAATTCCATATTCAAAAGCACATAATGTGCTTTTGAATATGGAAATTAGTGTGTCCGAAACTGTTACTTTTCAGGATTAAAATTGTGGATCAATAATTTAACACTTGAGAGTGTAAAATGAAACCAAATAAATGTTACGTTCTCAGAGTTAAATATCAGAATTTATAAGGGCCCCTTTGGTTACCAACTCTCCGTCATTTAAGTTTTAACTGGGGACCACCTGGGACCCCCTGAAGGACCACTGATTAACCGATTTTGAGCGGGAACCCCTTTTGGTGGTTACATACATTATGTTATAATTTAGCTATTGAAAAATAGCAGATCTACAAGCTCATAGCGCGCCACCGAGTGGCGCGCTATGAACTTGTAGGTCTGCTATTTTTGAAAAATCGTTAAAATGTGCCTCAAATCTTTCAGAAAATTGTCATGATTTAGAAAACTTTTTTTTTTTAATTTCGACGTTAGGCTTGAATGGGTTGAGAGGCCACTGGTCTAAATGGGTTCAAGTGCCATTAGGGTACGGTACCATGGCCAGAAGCTTGGACTTCTTCAGCAGGCGGGTGATGATGCGGCTGTGTCCTCTCTCACTCCTCGAGGACACCGAGGAGAGCATCTCCCAGCTGCTCTCGTCCTTCTCTGGAATGCCAGTCCACAAAATACAAAATGCACTGTAGGTTTATTTATTTGGAGGATTATGAAATAATCTCTAAAAGAGAAAACCAGCACTTTTAATTCAATACATGTAATTGGCATGGTACGCTGCCAAGCAGTATATACAAGCTTTAAAAAATGCTT
The DNA here is from genome assembly GCF_951216825.1 of Electrona antarctica. Taxonomy (NCBI): domain Eukaryota; kingdom Metazoa; phylum Chordata; class Actinopteri; order Myctophiformes; family Myctophidae; genus Electrona; species Electrona antarctica. Next base: position 35,478,944 of record NC_136801.1, on the reverse strand, counting down.
TCCTATAAGATACAGTGAGTATGTATGGAATTAGACTAGAGATTGTAATCCTGTATGGATTAAACTTTATGTTAAAAAAACGGCAGGCTTCATTTAGATTATGGGTAAAAATGATGATTGGCCTGGGCCATGGCTCAGTGGTCCAGGCACCTTGGCTGGTAATCCACTCTGGCAGTGTGCCGCGGGTTCGACTCCCGATCCCGATGGCCTTTACTGCATGTCTTCCCCCCCATCTCTCCCCCCATTTCCTGTCAGCCTACTGTCTGTCCCTCAATAAAAATATAAAATAAAGGCGAAAGCCACAAAAAAAACCATTAAAAATGGTGATTACATGTGTATGATTACATGTGTACATTGCAAGGCCAACTGTGGGCATAGAAAATACCCTAACAAAACTTTAAAAAAACCTTTAGAAAAAAAAAACGCTCGCACACCGAGTCTGAGGAAAAGCCCTGTGCTCGAATTTTTTGGGTGCGATAAAGCAGTGGCTCAATACCCAGAAAAGAAATGAATGTGTTTTGTGGATGTGTTTTGTGGATGTGTCATTTGTTTTGTGGATTTGGAGAAGGCTTATTGTTCTCAGCAGGAAACCGACGGATTGTGCAGTCCAAGTAGGGAGACATTACCCCAGGTGAAGGAGTTTAAATATCTCATGGTCTTGTTCACAAGTGAGGGTAGGACGGAGAAGGAGATCAGCCAGGGAATCGGAGCAGCAGGGGCGGTATTGCAGTCGCTGTACCGTACTGTCGTGACGAAAAGAGAGTTGAGCCAGAAGGCAAAGCTCTCTGTCTACCGAGCAATCTTCGTTCCTACTCTCTGAGTCTCACCTATGGTCATGAAGTGTTCCTACTCTCACCTATGGTCATGAAGTGTTCCTACTCTCACCTATGGTCATGAAGTGTTCCTACTCTCACCTATGGTCATGAAGTGTGGGTCATGACCGAAAGAATAATGTCGTGAATACAAGCGGCCAAAATTAGTTTTCTCAGACGGGTGGCTGGCATCTCCCTTAGAGATATGGGTGAGAAGTTCAGTCACGCGAGAGAGACTCCGAATAGAGCCGCTGCTTCTTTGCTTGGAAAGGAGCCAGCATAAGTGGTTCGGGCATCTGGTTAGGATGCCTCTCGAGCGTCTCCCTAGGGAGGTCCTCGAGGCACGTCCCACTGGGAGGAGACCCCGGGGCAGACCAATGCGCAGATGGAGGGATTACATCGACTCGCTGGCCTTGGAACACCTCGAAAAAAAAATGTTTTTTGAATATGATGAATATGTAAAAATACAAAACAAAAACATAAAAGGGACCCATGAAAATCTGTCCGCGACCCACAAATAGGTCAACCACTGTGACGTTACGGACGTACCGCTGACGGAGCTGCTCTTCAGGTATCCGTCCAGCAGGGGCAGTATTGTCCTGTAGCAGGGCTGCATGTCGTCCGCGGGGATGGAGGAAGACCACGCCTCCAGAGCATCGAGCGCCACGTTGGCCAACGGAATGTGACTCAGGCCCAGTTTCAGCGCCGCCTAGGGGGCGCACACACACACACACACACACACACACACACACACACACACACACACACACACACACACACACACACACACACACACACACACACACACACACACACACACACACACACACACACACACACACACACACACACACACACACACACACACACACACACACACACACACACACACACACACACACACACACACACACACACACACACACGACATTCAGTAAGTGGGTCTTATGATCAAAATGAGAACATTATAATGGTGTGTAAAACAGAAAATCTAAAAATGTGCCACGGACAAGACCAAGTCTTTGCCACGGACACATTTTGTCCGTGTTATTTTGTTATTTTCAGCATGCAAGCAAGTGTAAAATTACTTATACTGGATCTCTTGTCCACTAGTGCCTTCCTAACATTTTAGTCTAGTTTTTATTTGTTGACAAAATTGTCATATTTAGTCATAGTTTTAGTCATCATAGCTTAGTTTTCATTTCGTTTCCATTTAGTTTTATAGTCGACTAAAACAACACTGTTGGTGACCCCCTGGGAGTGAGTGAGCAACAAAAAAAGGAAGAGGAAGGTGACAGTCCAACACCTGCACATGTTTGGATATGTAATAGCCCATGTTCATGCCTACATATTTATTATGTTGGTTCCGATCGTGTATATTGTGTATTTTGCCCTGCTACTAAAAAGTAGGACTTGTTGTATTTAATCATAGGTACTTTAAGGTGTATTATGGATGTTGTATTTGCTGGTCCAAAATGTAACATTGACGATGTGGTATTGAAGTGTAATTTTATTTCTGCCTCTTGGCCAGTTCCCACTTGCAAAAGAGACGCAGTCTCAGTGTGTATTTTACTGGTTAAATAAAGGTTAAATAAAATTAAAAAAATCTGACCTCCAGAGCGGGGCAGTAGGCCTTGATGTCCAGCTGGACGATGCTGGGATGCAGCGACAGCACAAACGTCAGGCAGGACGCCAGCAGCTCATCCTTGTACTGCTTCATTCTCACGCACACCTGCATGACGGGATCCAGTTAACGACCCGTTTAGACCCGAGGACGTGATTCTACAAATGCCTTCTAAAATCCTGACAGTTTTCTGAAAAACCTCATGCTTCTATGCCAGTCGCTCTCAAACATTTTCATGTCAAGGACCCCCAAAAATATATGAAATTGGCTGCCGACCCGCCATCTGAAAATATGTAGTTCCAGGGACCCCCAGTCCCCCATAAGCAAAGTTAAAAACATTCGCTGTGAAAGAATAAATATACAAATTGTGCCACATTTTCACGATTCTTCAAAAATATCAGATCTACAAGCTCGGTGCTATGAGCTTGTAGATCTGCCATTTTTCAATAGCTAAAAACACCAAAAGGGGTTCCCGCCCAGAATGGGTTAAGACCCATTTAGACAAAATGTCTTCTAAATCCTGACAGTTTTATGAAAATTGTAAAAACGTATGTTTCTATATCGGTGGTTCTCAAACCTTTTTCATTTGGAACCCAAGATTTTAAATTGGCCGCCGAACCCACATTTGATTATGTGGTTCCAGGGATCCCCCAGAAGCAAAGATATGAGTTAAAAACATTCACTGTGAAAGAATATATATTAAAAGATTTGCCGCACACATTTTCATTTCCAACAGCTAAAGTTTAAAATAATGGTTAAAGTCGTTATTAAAGCTATAAGGTGACACAGATGCGTCCTCAGGTCTAAATGGGTTAAGACTAAGAGTAAGACCCATTTAGACCTGACGACTAAAATGTCTTCTAAATCCAGTTAAGACAGTTTTCTGAAAAACCTATGTTTCTGTCAGCGGTTCTCAAACTTTTTTCACGTCAACGACCCCCAGAATGATTACAGGACACAAAAAGATCACTCACCTCTTTTCCAAACTTGGAGTATAGCGCGAAGCTGGCACTCTTTACCGAGTCAACATTCTGGGCTGTGGAGCTTTTAGGGCCCACACCCTGTTGAAGAAAACAGGATTACTAGTGACTTTCATAGTCAACAACCTTTCATCGATTTAAATAGTTGTATGGGGCTACTACTGCATGTATGGGGCAGAGTGTTAGCCTGGTATCCAGCCTGCTTCGCTACGTTCGGCGGATTTTTTTCTCTCTCTTCGCTTATCAGTCTGGAAAGCCTCCCATTGGGAGGTTTTGCAGAACTACACTAGAACTACATATGTTACGTAGTCAACGTCGTTGCTGATTGGATGTTGTTCCAACGAATGAGAGTAGCGTTAGGCAACCTACGTCATCAGCCAGCGCCACCCTCCATGCTTTTCCATGCAGTAGCTGCGCTTTGCTATGACGTCTCACTGGTGCTTTGTCCCGCCCCGCACCACAGACCAATCAGAAGCCACGTTAGGTTTCGAAGCTTTTGGCATGTCCCGCCTCCCTTGGAGATAGGAGGCTTTCCAGACTGATAAGCGAAGAGAGAAAAAAAAATCCGCCGAACGTAGCGAAGCAGGCTGGATACCAGGCTAGCAGAGTGTAGAGTAGGAGAGTACACTTTGATCTCGGCGCAAAGCGGGTGGCTATGGGCTATAGTTCCAAACATTGCACCTCCTATATGGCTGGAACTATCCCATTGAGATAGAATGAGCACTTCCGCATTCTATTGTTACAATGGGAATCAACGCCACTCTCTTACTATATTATTCTGGTATGGGGCTGAGACATGGATCCTCAAAGCCCTGGATGGAGTCTACACAACAATTAGAGGTGCTCCGATCGATCAGCCGATATTCACTCAAAATGACTCGATCGGTGATCTGCAATTTACCCGATCTGGAGAAACCGATCTTTTACACCATTTAAGTGGTAGTAACCCATTTTGACCTGAGATCAGATTCTAAAAATGTCTTCTACATCCTGAAAGTTTTCTGAAAAAGCTATGTTTCTATGTCAGTCGTTCTTCGATTTTTCAAAAATAGCAGACCTACAAGCTCGTAGCGCGCCACTCGGTGGCGCGCTACGAGCTTGTAGATCTGCTATTTTTCAATAGCTAAAGTATAACATAATGCTAACACCAAAAGGGGTTCCCGCCCAAAATGGGTTAAGTGGTATAAAAGTCAATCAGATATAGTTTAGCATCTCTGTGACAGGCCAAAATAATCCCCACCCACCCACACACACACACACACACACACACACACACACACACACACACACACACACACACACACACACACACACACACACACACACACACACACACACACACACACACACACACACACACACACACACACACACACACACACACACACACACACACACACACACACACACACACACACACACACACACACACACACACACACACACACACACTTTTGAGACAGCCAGACAGTTTTGAAAGAAATTGCAGATTGAGGCTTTAACCTTTGCTTTCATGGAATATCCAAGATCAATGAAGGGTTTTTTTCTGGACGATTGAACGTGTATTCCATGACTAGTTTGACCACTTATATGACTATTTAATAGTAAAATAATTAATAATCAAAAATAGGCTTATCTACAAGCTTGCAACGCGTTGTAAGCTTGTAAATACTTCTGACTTGTACGGAAGCCTGATGAGTGAAATCAGTCGCAGCGACTTAGAACTTTAACACATTGAGTCAGACTCTCGGCCACCGTACGCTTTCGGTCATATTAGCGTCCTTTTCACTAGCCTGTTAGCGCGGCAGAAAGAATGCCTCGTATCTGCTAATCTAGGGCGCTCTCCGTGGTTTTGATCTGATGGATATACTAAGCGCTTCATTTCTGCCAAAATATGAACGCTTTTTGGATCATTTATCGTATAAATGAAAACGAGAGCAAGGTAAGCTAGCAAAATATTTTTCCGTTTTTTTGGTGGTTCAGAGTAAAAGCAGCCATGTCTTTGCGGCACCCCAGAGCTCCTATTTTGAAGGAATCCCGGGAATGATTGTGTTAATGGGCGAGGAATGGATGCTATACCTGGTAGTAATTGATCCTCTTGGCCACGTTCATGGATACAGACAGGAGTTTGTAGAAGCCGCTGACCAGAGGGTTCCTGATGGAGAGGAGAACCAGCTCGTGGCTCAGCGGATACACCCAGGGCTCAAAGTACTCCACGTGTTTGGTCAGCAGCAGCTCACTGCAAAAGACACACGCACGCACGCAGTCACACACACACACACAGGTCAGACATTTCTAGGGCAGAGAAATGTGTTAATCCATTCTGGGCGGGAACCCCTTTTGGTGTTTTAACTAAGCATTATGTTATACTTTAGCTATTGAAAAATAGCAGATCTACAAGCTCATAGCGCGCCACCGAGTGGCGCGCTACGAGCTTGTAGGTCTGCTATTTTTGAAAAATCGTAAAAATGCAGCACATATCTTTGAATATATTATTCTTTCAGAGCGAAAGTTTTTTTTATTTCGACGTCAGGCCTAAATGGGTTAAGATGATAAGAAAATGAGAAATGTGAAAAGGGAGCCAAGATTCTAGATTCATGTCATCATGGGCAATAATACCTCCCAACAACCATGCATTAAGTATACTCATACTTTGTGAGGCCAATCATGATGCGAAACATGTCAAAGATTCTGCAGAAATAGCAGTTAAAGCAGCTCACAACGTGTGTGTCACGTTATGAACCTACAGTAATTCCACTACTGGTCTGTCTGGTACCTGCAGAAGTCCACCAGGTTGATGAAAGCAGTGAAGTCCTTGACCTTGTTGGGCAGGAGATGAGCTGTGGGGTCGGAGGAGGGCAGCACTACGCTGGTCATTTCATCTGGACCCTGAGAGAGAGAGAGAGAGAGAGAGAGAGAGAGAGAGAGAGACACAGACAGACAGACAGACAGACAGACAGACAGACAGACAGACAGACAGACAGACAGACAGACAGTTTAGAAGTCTCTTGCAGCAGTAGTTCTCAATGTTTTGGAGGCACTACCCACATTTCCAGCAATGCCCGATCCTTACAAGCTATGCATCGTTGTAAAGGTGACTAATTAGCAATAGAAATGTGGTATTATTAAAGGGGAGAAATAACGGACCAAAGTTAAGTTTCCGAACCTTTTTTTTTAGGAGTTTACATGACAAAGCTAAGAGAATGCAGGTAACTGGCGTCACAGAGAAGTCTATGAAGGAGAAACTCACATCATCTGCCGAGGCGACTTTCTGCACAGAAAGGTCCAACTTTTCCACGATCTTCAGAATGGACTTCACCACTTCATCATAAAGCAGGCGACTCAGTGACGGCAGGGCCGTGTTCTGGCTTTCAAAGGCCGCGTCCAAGAATCCAGTATCCTGGAGGAATGGACGTAGAGAGGCACAGCAACAAGATACAGTACAAGTATTAGCGGATGAGGGAATAGCTGCACTCAAACTAATGACAAATGGTAAATGATAGTGCATTAACCTATTTTGAGCGGGAACCCTTTTTGGTGTTAGCATTATGTTATGCTTTAGCTATTGGAAAATAGCAGATCTACAAGCTCATAGCGCGCCACCGAGTGGCGCGCTACGAGCTTGTAGGTCTGCTATTTTTGAAAAATCGAAGAACGACTGACACAGAAACATAGCTTTTTCAGAAAACTGTCAGGATGTAGAAGACATTTTTAGAATCTGATCTCAGGTCAAAATGGGTTAATCCAAAATGCTTTACACAGTTTGTTGACATTACCCATTCACACACACATTCATTCACAGATGGCGGAGGAAACCATGCAAGGCACCAACCTGCACATCGGGAGCAATTCGGGGGTTCAGAGTCTTGCTCAAGGACACTTCCACACTAACTCTGGGGGAGCCCACAGGGATCGACCTGGGAACCTCACGGTTCCCATCCGGCCGTTCTACCGGCCACTCTACCCCTGAGTAGGGATGGAGCTCGTTATTTTTTATTGATAACGATCACCTTATCGATCACGCTTATCGAGCCGGGTTCTTATCGAGTCCATTATCTTATCTTATCTATCTAGCTTGTAGGTCTGCTATTTTTGAAAAAAAAAAATCGTGAAAATGTAGTGCAAAATGTAAAGCAAAGCTCCCTGGAACAACATATTAGAATGGTTCCCAGGTCTAAAGTGGTTAAGTGACAGCGTACCTTCAGCTGGTCACAGTCCAGAAGACCTTTGAACAGGGCCAGGTAGTCCAGGCTAGACGGGACCTTCCTGTTCCCGGTGCCACCGCGGAACTGGCCGGAGTCGTCAGCGTCCTTGTCCTGAGGAGGACGGATTCATTCATTGGTCATTATATTTCTATATGAACCGACAGTACATACAGTATGAGTAAAGAATCCTAAATTTACTTTGTTTTGTGAGTGGGTGGCAACACAAGTCTTCCAAAGTTGAAATCAGAAAGATAAAGATTATCAATCTTATTATCAATAAAGATATATGACTACGTCTATGTATTTGATGTATTACCCGCTAAATTACTTTCTGATGAATTGAAAATGGAGGACCCTCATGTAAACACGTCTTAGTGCTTTTTCTGGTTTTATCCTCTTATCAGATTGTGTATTGGCCTGTACTTTCCTTGAACTGTAACCCGTTTTGCAAACTAAATCGCTCTGGATTAAGAGTGTCTGCTAAATGCCTAAATTGTAAATTGTAAGACGGTTAACGGTTAAAATGTGAACTCTATATCAAAAGGAAAATGGTCTGACCTCTGGAAGGATGAGTGGTTTGGAACAGACACGGATCAAGCCCTGGTGCACTGAAAAGGAAAGACAAAACCACAGCTTTACTTTCCTAGGACTGACCTAGCATTATTGAGTTCAGTAAACATGCAGGAATGGACGTAGGACTGTCCTAGAATTATTGAGTTCAGTAAACATGCAGGAATGGACGTAGGAGGACTGTCCTAGAATTATTATTATTTTTATTTTTTTTACAATTTTTATCCCACTATTTTGCAACCCATTTTTTTCACCCAGTGTCAATTATCTAATGTAATCCTGGGCGCTACACTTCCTCTGCCAACCTGGGGGAGGCAGCGGACTGACCTCATGCTTCCTTCTATGCATGAGGAGTCCAAGCTGCTTTTTTTCACCTGACGGGGGGAATTTCCCCGGCCGGACGTAGAGCGTGGAAGGAACACGTTATTCCGACCAGTTCATTTCCCCTCCATCAGGCGCCCCGGCTGGCCAGGGGGAGGTACCGGTAGTTTAGAGCAGGGGTTCTCATCGTTTTTGGCTGGGGACCCCCGAAAATACTTTGGCCATGTCTCGCGACCCCCGCCCCACCCCCCTCCCCCAATACAAACTGACTGCAAAAATAACCTAATAGTAGAGAAAATATATCATAAATTAATACTGAAACCAGATATAATCATTGAGGAAAGTTTGTGCATGCATCACATACTATGTAAACTCTTCATTTCCATTTCCAGCCATTCAGTTGCAAGTTGCAAGTTTTTTTAATGATTTGGGGACCCCCCAAAATCTGGCAACCCCTCTGAGGGGTCGCGACCCACGGGTTGAGAACCCCTGGTTTAGAGAACAGGATTACTGCATGTTTTTGTGAGGGTACCAAGCCTAGGGGACACGGGGAGAACATGCAAACTCCACACAGAAAGGCCCTTTTGCCTAGCCTGGTTAATAAACCAGACCGAATCAGCCGTTGGCAAAAAAAAGTTGCCTACCACCGCGACAGTGTTGTGTGATATTAGTCTGGCTTATTAGCCAGGCTACCTTTCGCCAACCCCGCCTCGGATATGGGCACCGATGACGCGGTGGAGGGAACACGCCCCCAGCGCCCACAGCATCCCCAGCGGGGATTGGCCAGCAGGACCTTCTAGCTGTGAGGCGACAGCACTACCAACTGTGCCACCGTGCCCTACTTTCCTAGTATTATTGAGAGCAGCACACTCAATGGGCGAGGCTCTTAGATTGAAAGCCGTTTTGGCCAGAAACTCCCAAGTCAGGAAGTAAAAATCCCCTATTTAGCTTGTCTTGACCCAAAAAGAAGAATCTGAGATATTAGCGTTCAACGAGCTAGTAGCTTGTAGAATAAACTACTTTGGCTTATTCGCTTAGGCTTAAATAGAAGAAATGCTGGCATCTCCAGAATCCAAAACAGTCGCTGAAATCAGTCTGAGAACTTTAACCCATTTTGGGGCAGGAACCCCTTTTGGTGTTAGCATTATGTTATGCTTTAGCTATTGAAAAATAGCAGATCTACAAGCTCATAGCGCGCCACCAAGTGGCACGCTACGAGCTTGTAGGTCTGCTATTTTTGAAAAATCGAAGAACCACTGACATATAAACATAGCTTTTTCAGAAAACTGTCAGGATGTAGAAGACATTTTTAGAATCTGATCTCAGGTCAAAATGGGTTAATCCATGTGGACAAACGGAGAAGGAACGGCACTGACCCACGCTGCTGATGAAGCTCCAGAGCACGGGGCCCTTGGAGGCCATGGCCACCAGGACCTTGACGATGGCGCGGACGCACACGAACTGCATCTTCTCCACGCACCGCGTGAAGCTGTCCATTTGTACCACCAGGAGGCGCTCTAGCAGCGGCGTGTAAACCTCAGGGATCTAGGAATGAGCAATACAACAAAAAAGGGGGCTGTTTTTTATTTATGTTTAGTAGACTTTGTCTTCTAGGGGAATGAGGACACCACGGAATAAAGCAAACATGAAATCTCAAGACTGAAAATGCAATGATGTTTCTAATCTAAACCTATTGTTGCTGCTGTTCTACATAACAGCCGACCAGCTGGGGAAAAAAGAGACCAGTCATGTTCCTGGAAGATGCTTCTAAACTTGTATTCTATTACTAGTTTGATCACTTCAAATACCATTTCATCTTAAAATAAGCTAATGACCGAAAATAGCCGATCTACAAGCTCACAACACATCGCAGCGCGACATGTTGTGAGCTTGTAGATCTGCTATTTCCGGTGCTTTCACACGCCGGCTTCCATGGAATCCAAATGACTGAAATCGTGTCGTGTCGATTTGAGAACTTTAGCCCATTTTGGGCGGGAACCCCTTTTGGTGTTTTAAACATTATGTTATAATTTAGCTATTGAAAAATAGCAGATCTACAAGCTCATAGCGCGCCACCGAGTGGCGCGCTACGAGCTTGTAGGTCTGCTATTTTTGAAAAATCATGAAAACCCCTTTTGGTGGTTTCAAAAAACGATTTTTCACGGTTTTGAAAAATCGTGAAAATATTTATTTCAGAAAACTGGAGGATTTAGAAGATTTGTTTTTAATTTTCAGGTCAGGCCTAAATGGGTTAATCCGTGAGAGTGGGTTCGTTCGTACCTTGTCGAGGTGAATGAGGACGCTGGCTATGGAGTCCAGGAAGCTGGGCAGCTGGTAGAAGTTCTCCTCGTCCGTGTCCGACTCGGTCAGGTACATCTGCTTGCAGCGCTGGATCAGCTCCGTGTACATCAGGTCCACGTCGTCGGGGGACACCTTCTTGCAGGACTAAAAAGAAAAAACACAAAAACAAGAAATGACTCTTATATATATCAGCTTGCATAGAGCGTCATCGCAGTCATCTGTCATGACGACGACAGGCCCCAGAAAAGAAATTCCCATGCATTTTTCCCATAGACGTATCAAACGTATTTATTTAATGATCTGTAAGCCTCGGACAAAGCCAACTCGGATTGTGACAAATCATGACAATGAGCACAATATTTTGGGCCGAACAAATAACTACAAAGAAGAAAAACAACAACAAAAAGTGTTGTGCCCTGGGCTTCATGTCCCATTGGCGATATAGGGCTAGTCTCCCATTGGCTTAGAGGCCAGCCAATCAGGAAAACAAAATCATGTTTCCCGCGCCAATGGAAAAAAGACGTCAAAAGAGTGTCGAGTTAAAAGGACAACACCAGTGTTTTTGAATGATTAGCCCACAAGTCCCACCTCTATCTCTCTCCAAGTCAGTCACCTCCACAAGTTGCGTACACTTTTTCAACTCATACCAGTTGGCATTATGTTATGCTTTAGCTATTGAAAAATAGCAGATCTACAAGCTCATAGGTCTGCTATTTTTTTTAAATCGAAGAACGACTGACATAGAAACATAGTTTTTTCAGAAAACTGTCAGGATGTAAAAGACATTTTTAGAATCTGATCTCAGGTCAAAATGGGTTAACCACCGCTTTCTTAGCCTCGCGTAGCGATGCTGATATCACTGCGTGTATATCTGCCTGGGGCAATATGATGGCTGGCTATGCAAGGCTACCACTTTCCATACTAGCGCGACGAAGCAGATGAACAAACGTGCAAAATGAGGAACTTACCGCTGCAAAGAATCCATATCCTCGTATGGCGATGGACAGCTCCTTGTGTGAGGAGTCCATGGTCTTAATGATGCCACAGAACTTCTGCATGAAGAACTTCAACTTGCCCTTGTGCTCCTCAATGTTTTCGGCCACGAGAGACGCAACCTGTAAAAGTCACAGTTAAGAGTAATGAGATACTGACAAGAGTTCCAGTGGTGGACTTAGCTTATACGATAACAGATCTATGACTACAAGCTCATAGCACGACACGAAGTGACGTGTTATGAGCTTGTACTTCTGGTATTTTTGAAAAGCCAAGGTATAAAATAATGATTAAAGTGGTTGACATCTGAAAATGACACAGATGCTTTTTCAGGTTTTAATTAATGGGTTCATGATGAATTGCGACACCAGCCTATACCTGTTTGAGGAAAGACTCCAGTGCATAGAAGCTGCTCTTCTTCATCTCGGCGTTGTTGTGTCCACACAGCTTGGACATGACCTCGAACAGGGACCTGTAGTGGTCCATGAGGCAGACGCCAAACTGGGCCGCATGCTTGGACAACAGCTTCAGCCCAGCTGGAACATGAAAAATGAAAATTACACCCGTGTGAAGAAGTGTTGTTTTTTGGCAGCAAATTTATATTTTAGTTTTAGTCATAGTCTCTTGAATAAGTTTTCATTTTGTTTTAGTCCCATTTCAGTCACCTGGAATGTTTTAGTGTTTAGTGATTTTGGTACACTAAATCTACAGTTGATTTAGTCGACTGAAATGTATTTTGGCGGGCCTTGATGGCGTCGTATTGACTGATTTTACACTCTACATATAAAAATGGCCGATATAAAATAGCCGATATAAAAATAGCCGAACAACATGTTGATCGGCTATTTTCAGCATGCAACCATGAAGTGTAAAATGAATTATACTGGATCTCTTATACACTATAGTCCCTTCCTAACATTTTAGTTAGGATTTTAGTTTTTATTTGTTGACGAAATTATCGATATATTCATAATTTTAGTCATTATTCATAGCTTAGTTTTCATTTAGTTTGCATTTAGTTTTCGTCTGTGAAAAAAGGTAGTCGACGAACAATTTTCGTCTTAGTATTAGTCGACGAAAGCAACACTGGTGTGAAGTGAGGGGCACTCTTATCATCATACATCATCATGGATCATCCCATACTGGCCAATCAGAATGCCTGTTGCCTGTGATTGGTTAGCTGATTTGCTCGTTTACATGACGTACATTTTCCCTTCAATGTCAATGGCGTTTAATGTTTTGATGTTTAATTTACGGACATCTGACGCCATTTCTCCGTAAACGGCAAAACCTGAGACGGGCGGGGACAACATTTTGCGGACATTTGACCGGAATTATCTTACCGTGGTCAATGTCAATAGCTTAGAAATGAAAATCACACCCGTGTGAAGTGAGGGGCGCTCTTATCATCGTACATCATCATGACGTGAAATAGACACTATGTCTATTTGCTCAGACACTATGACGTAACATTTTCCTTTCATTGTCAATGGGAATGTAATGTTTGTGCAGGACAAAGTTTGTGAACATACAGTCACTAAAAGCTGGATATAAGAGGGGCTAGCGCCCAGTGTGGCTGCCACATGACGACGTCACGGGGGGCATGCAGATTTTTGGTGGGGCCTGTCGACCTTTGGGGGCTTGCTGATGTTTGGGGGAGCATGAATAAGACATTAAACATTAACCCATTTTGGGCGGGAACCCCTTTTGGTGTTAGCATTATGTTATGCTTTAGCTATTGAAAAATAGCAGATCTACAAGCTCATAGCGCGCCACCGAGTGGCGCGCTACGAGCTTGTAGGTCTGCTATTTTTTGAAAAATCGAAGAACGACTGACATAGAAACATAGCTTTTTCAGAAAACTGTCAGGATGTAGAAGACATTTTTAGAATCTGATCTCAGGTCAAAATGGGTTAAGGGCAGTATTATGCGTGTCTTAAGTACCAGGTCTTATTACTTAACTTAAGACCTGGAGGCGTGGTCAATGCTGTTTGGCCACTCAGAATAGCCAAATGGCATTGATCACGCCTCCAGGTCTTAAGTTAAGTAATAAGACACGCATAATACTGCCCTAAAAGTCCATAGACTTGGCTGCCACATGACGTCATGTCTGAAAGCCAGACGTTGGAGGGGCTAGTAGCGTACTAGCGCCCCTCAAAAATAATGTGGATAGTTGATAACATGCCTATAATATCATACCATTTATTTTCTCTTTTCTATTCTTTTTTGGGGGGGATTCAGTGTTTAGGGACTTACCATATGTGACAGCATAGCGACTCATTTCCACCTACAAGAAAGTTGCGAGAACAATCTGTTGAACGGTATTGCTTGCAAATAATTGGTTACATAAAGTGACATCAAAGAACATCAGTGTGCACCAAATAGGCCTCGACAGCATTAACATCTTAGATGATCAGTACCATCACATGTAATGTCGTATACAAAAGTAAAGAACAGAAAGTAAAATCAACTGTTCTACACGTGACGCGTTCCAATGGAAATATCCTAATAAACGGGGTCATATTATAATCGGGGACTATTTGACATTCAATGTTCTTTTTCCACAAATGAGTCTTGAAAAGTGGGGGTCGTCTTATAATCAGAGTCATTTCATATTCTGGACAATACGGTATAATCCAGAAGAGGCACTCTCACTGCAGAGAGATTTCTAAACCCAATTTATACTACTGAAAACAGCACACAACGCTTTGCGCGGGTGAGCTTGTAGATCGGCTATTATCGGCACGGGACACCATTGCACGACAGAGCACACATTGAGCATTACACACAGCCACATAAACAGACATTACATTAATGGATAGCAAAGGACAGTCACAGGTACCGTACCTGTGGATTGATCGTCTTCAGGGCATAGTCAAATATCTGCTTCGATGTTGCTGGGTCTGCACGAGTCAGAGACAAACCATTTTATAAACATTTATAAACATTTTATAAAAACTAAAAAACTATCAACATAATAGTGGTTCAGTCAGCCAGGCTAACACACAGTCACACGCATGATCATATAGTTTATGTGTATAGTTGTATACACATGAGCATACATATAGTGCGCACACGCACGCACGCACGCACGCACGCACGCACGCACGCACGCACGCACGCACGCACGCACGCACGCACGCACGCACGCACGCACGCACGCACGCACGCACGCACGCACGCACGCACGCACGCACACACTTCAGTTGGTCAGTAAGTAAGCACATGTCCATAATTTCACACACATAAAGGTCAGGTGGTTACATGATCAAAGATTAGGAAATAGCAGTATCCTGTAGCCATTACATGTGCGAGGGTGGACAATCATCTTCCCACTGCAACAACACATGTCGCCTTTGCGAGTAGAGTTGTGAAAGACATGGCGACACCTGTCCACATGTATAGCATAGTATAGCATATATGTATAGTTTATATTTATAGTTTCATTATATAGATATTCCACTGTTACGTTCTTAGCTTGCATGTTTCATGATAAATGCTTTTTTATGTGATGTATTCCCATGCTTTTTGTTCTTGCTTAATGTAAGTCGCTCTGGATAAAGAGCGTCCACTAAATGCCTAAATTGTAAATTGTTCCGGTTCTAACCATACTGGACAAATATCTTTGAAATGAGTTCTAGTGCTGACCTTCTTCCATGGTTTTGGGGAAATTGACCATCAGAGCAGTGAGTCCCCTCAAACATCCACCAACGACCAACAGTTTGGGTTCTCTCGTGGAAGAGGTCATCTATCGGGAGAGACATTGAACGTGAATGCAGTACACACACATCTTTGGAAAGGCACACATCTGAACATAACTGAACCACGGGGCGTCGTCCAACGTCTAGCTATGGACTTTTTCATCAGAATTCGACTTTTGCTACAGACAGGACAATAATATTACCAGGAACACATAAAGAGCTAGCCCTGAATAATGACCACAATGTCTGTAACAGTATGACACTATTTGTACACTCTCAGAGTTAACCCATTTAGGCCTGACCTCAATTTTTGTTTTAAATCTTCTAAATCCTCCAGTTTTCTGAAATAGATATTTTCACGATTTTTCAAAAATAGCAGACCAAAAGCTCGTAGCTTGTAGATCTGCTATTTTTCAATAGCTAAATTATAACATAATGTTTAAAACACCAAAAGGGTTTCCCGCCCAAAATGGGTTAAGGTTTTTCTTTGCAGATAAAACGTTTGAGAACCACTAGTACTAGTTGGGACTTCTAATATGCCACAGTGTCGTAGTAAATAAGTGTCACATACTCTGAAGGAGACTTGAACATTCACTGATTGGGTTTTATGATCAAAATAAGAACATTATAATGGTGTGTAAAAAAAGACCAACTGGCATTTGTCTGTGACATGTTGATGACCCTTGAACTGAACGCACTGCACCTGTTCCTTCTGAGGCTTTGTAGAGTCTCACAAGCCCCTTTTCCACCTGAACTGGTTCCGTTCTAGATTCTTGGAACGTTGGTGCTTTGACGGAACCGGCAGCCATTATTATTTTTTTGTTCCACTTCTGAACCAACTTTTAGAGTTCTGAACCCAATTCATGTTCAGTGGAAACTGGTTCAACTGGTTCAATATTAGGTGTGGGGGGGAAGAACCGAACCGGTTCAACCCCGGTGGAAAAGGGACCTTAGAGTTGACCATTTATAGCCCAACACACGCCGTCTGTGAAGCGGGTGCGCAGCGACGCGGCACAGTATTGCCGCGCGTCATAGCCGCACAGCAACACCCACAGGACGCGGCGCGCTACCGCGCGGCTGGCCAGCCACGCCCACGGATTCCCGGATGGAGGCCGCACGGCAACGCCTGGAAAATAGAACAGCGGCGTATCGGAGCGTCAGGCGAGGCGTGAACGCGCGCCAGCGCGCATCTGACGCCGCCGCCGGTGTGGGATAGGTTCATTGAAAATAACGGAGGCGGCTGTTTTGACACGCGGCGTTCACAGACGGTGTGTGTTGGGTTTCACTGACCTGTTCCTTCAGCTCCCCCAGATAGGCTTTGTACAGTCTCTCAGAGTTGTTGACCATTTCACTGGGGTGGACCTCGCCTAGGACTCCCAGCAGCTCATAGATTTTACCGAGGACTATTGCAGCAGGAGAGAAAAAAAGAAACAAAAAAACAACATCTGAGTAAAGTCTTGGAAGGATGGATGTTGAAGTTACGGCCCGGTATACAACTTTGGTTTAATTAGCCCTTCGCCAAGTCCCTCCCCAACCCGTCCTTGTCCAATAGGCACATCAGCAGCGAGGCGACAGGGCAAGCTGTCCTTTTCCCCCATAGAGATGCATGTTAAATGACGGGATTTCTCCATATAAATAATCGATCATTTCAGTAGAAAAGAGAATCAAAATGTCTTCTAAATCTAGTGAACCAGGCCTGCAGTCGGCTAGGCACTGGACACATTTGTATATTATTATTTAAATAAACTAGAAATACAAGGAAATCAACTTTTAACGACCACCCGACTACGGTCATTAGTATTATTGCCATCACCTGGGTGGTTCAGCCGTGCAAAATAACATTGACAGCTATGAGGTGGCGAAAGCTTGACCTGCATAGCAACAGTTGCTAAACTATTTGGATTGGCATTGGACAATCGCTTTTTGGGGTGGGATTTAGCGATGAGCTAACTGGCCCGGCCAATATATCGGCAATGATGCGGCCCGATGTGTCCCCATTTCTAACCACTTTCAACCAGGCGGTCATGCCTATTTTGGGCATGTTATTATAGGCAAACATTTTAAAAAATAGCAGATCTACAAGCTCAAAGCTCACAGAGTCAAAACATTTGTAATGGGTGGTCTATAACTCTCCGAAATCAGGATCGGCATCGGATACAAGAATCCAGATCGTGCTCTGGTTAACCCATTCTGGGCGGGAACCCCTATTGGTGTTTAAGCATTATCTTACACTTTAGCTATTGAAAAATAGCAGATCTACAAGCTCATAGCGCGGCACCGAGTGCCACACTACAAGCTTGTAGGTCTGCTATTTTTGAAAAATCGTGAAAATGTGGTGCAAATCTTTGAATATATATTCTTTCAGAGCGAACATTTTTAAGTGGTGCAACCACTTCCTTAAGTGACTATGGGCAGTATTATGCGTGTCTTAAGTACCAGGTCTTATTACTTAACTTAAGACCTGGAGGCGTGATCAATGCCATTTGGCCAAACAGCATTGACCACGCCTCCAGGTCTTAAGTTAAGTCATAAGACCTGGTACTTAAGAAACGCATAATACTGCCCTGTGTGTGTCTCTGGGTGGGTGGGTGGCTGGCTGGCTGGGTGGGTGGGTGGGTGGGTGCATCTGAGCACGAAAACAGAATGGTTGTTTTTCACCACCTGTGCGCAACCTAACACACACACAAACACACGCACATATTAACTGTATATATGGTGATCTTGGGTGTGCCAGTACAGTACAAGTACAGTACAGTAGAGGGTACAGTAGAGGGACGCACACGGTAACTCTGTCATTTCTCAACCGTTTCAGACGCGGCTCGCCGGAATCGGGCCGGCACCCTGGGTGCGTTCCTGTGGGTCTGGAACTCCCCCCCCACCCTGGGGACCCCCACACAGAGTTGCACCACTTACTTCACACAGGTGTGATTTTTAAGCTGTTTGGGGGGTCCCTGGAACAACATATTTGCAGATGGGGGTCCTTGAAAATGTTTGAGAACCACTGACATGACCAGAAACATTTTCTATTTCTATTTTTCAGAAAACTGGTAGGATTTAGAAGACATTTTGTAGAATCGAGCTCAGGTCTAAATGTGTTAAAGGCAACGGGGATAATAATGACAAGCGTAACAACACTCACCGGAATCTGCGATTTTGGTCCTCTGGCCGAGCTCACTGTAGTATCTGTTGAATATCTCACTGACTCTCATGTCTGAAGCGACGCTGGACGTCTTGGTCAGAAGAAGAACCTAGACAACAAGAGTTAAAGCACAGGTGAGGATGATATAGTTTAGCTGTTTTGCCATCGTGTTTTCTGCATAATATTATCGTCTTTTACATGTTTGGAAATATTTGGAAATGGCCTAAAATGGTGCAGAGTACTGTAGGTCAGTGGTTTTCAACCAGTGGTCCTTGGGACCAAAATGGACCCTTATAGATCTTTAACTCTTGAGAGCCTATAATGAATCATTATTATGTGACAGAGGGTTCCAAGTTCAACGAAAGTTGCTCCATATGGTAGAAATATAGGTCAACAATACAAATGACGGTAGTTTTGTGGATTCATTTATGTTTAATGCGTGGCCCCCAGACCCCCCACCAAATGCCAATTAATACCTTTGCAATCAGCCAACCACCATATTAATGGCAAGTGTAGTATTTCCTACAGCTTTAAAGGCCAAAACCTGAACTAACCCTTTAAGAGAGGTTTAAGTCAAGCACTTTGTCCGTTTAAAGTCCCAGTAGTTATGGCTCCAGGTGCCACATGTTGAATTTAGTAATGTTCAGCAACTACAGACTAAAGACAACACATATTTTCATGGAAAATATGAGAATTGTGTGAGAACCGTGATCTCAGTTCTTGTGGAGGAAAACTGAGATTGACATTTGAGCAAAGGATCGTGCAGCACTAGACCAGCTAGCATTGCACACAATCAACATCTCCAGGTGGAGACCATGGCAAAAAAACAAGCAGCCAAACCTTGATTAGGAGCTCCATCCCTTGGGTTCGGCCTTTTGCAGCTTTTTCCTTGGTATACACAGCCATGCATGTGTCCTGCATGAGAATATTTTATAGTATATTATCATATCATCATCATCATCATACTATAATTCAGTCAATGTCTGTCTGTCTGTCTGTCTGTCTGTCTGTCTGTCTGTCTGTCTGTCTGTCTGAATGAATGAATGTGTGTCAGTGTGTCATATCTCCTCACCACCTGCACCAATCGCTCCCACTTTATAGTATAGTATAGTATAGTATAGTATAGTATAGTATAGTATAGTATAGTATAGTATAGTATAGTATAGTATAGTATAGTACTATAGTATAGTAAATACACAAATTAACGCGATCACACTACAGCGTCACATAAAGCATCAAAAGTAGCGCAAAGTGACACGTTTTGAGCTTGTAGATGCTTTTCATTTTGAATCCTGAAACGTAACACGTTTAGACATATCGAGGTTTCCAACCGACAGAGGTGACATGCAAATCTTTGAAAAAGGTTGGAGAAACAAAGCGAGCTATGAGCCTTCTTTTTAAATGAAAGTAAAACATCCCATACATTTGACGAGCATGACATTCAGCAAGGAAAAAAATACTACAATTGTGTCAAGATTCAGTCAAGTCAACCTTAATTCACATAACATAAACATACCCGTATATCCACAGCATAAGTCATATCCCATCCTTTGACTCTTCCACGTATCCTCTCCAAGAACTTATCGAGGAAAAATAAGATCTCAACTCTGGTATCCTTGAGCTGGAAAAACAGATTGGTTCATTCAAGATCACTCGACGACACGAGTTCACTCATTTTCTCATTTTATTATTGTCATTTGCCGGGTTGTCTTGAGAAGACCTACCTCTTCCCACGCCAGGGACTTTCTGAGGAAAACGAGCAGTCCATATTCTTTCGAGAACAGCAAGGATGTCTGTAGACCTTTGAGACAAAATAGCGACGAATAACTTGAAATTGCAGCATCACATACAGGCTATCAGACACTACAAGAAGGCTCGCCCTGTGGTCTAATAAAGGTAGAGCTGGTCTAAAAGGTAGTGCTAAAACGTAACCTCAGTAAAACTATGCCGCCTAAACCTAACCGTGTTCCTAAATGTAACCTCAGCAAAACTATGCCTAAACCTAACCTTGTTCCTAAACGTAACCTCAGTAAAACTATGCCTAAACCTACAGAAGCCTTATTACTAAACCTAACTCAGCATGTTTGAGACCCACTGATTTAAATAAGATTAGGAGTTAACAAGCCCAAATAAGCAACTACACCCCAAAAAAGCACAAGATCTAATAAGGGTCCATTCGGTTAAGGCGTGTGCAATTATAGTTTGACCCTAAAAAAAAATTGCAACAGAAGGTTTCTCAACAGTTTGTTGTAGTATTAGGTGTCCATAATAACATAACTAAAAGTTTACCAAAGTTTGCGAAAGGTCAGATTTTCAAGATGGCCGCCCCCAGTTCCTTAAAAGGCCATTACTCCTTCATTATTCACGGTAGGCAAGTAATTTTGGTGCCTAACCCCATGTTTTGGTGATCTAGGAATCCAATTAGCATATATAAATTATAGTCAAGCAATTACACTATGTACAGTCAAGTACAATTATATAATAAAGCAATTGGTTATAAGGTTATAACAGTGTAATAGGACATTTCTCCCTTTTCTATATGCCGTAATGCCCAGGATTGGTGAATTCATCACCTATACACATAATTCACGTTCTGTTGAAGCTTTCAGGAGATTTATTTTGATTCCATACCAATAAGGAGTGCATTCATTATTAATGGATGGTACTGTGACATTTGTAAGAGCATGGCTGCCAAGTGATAGACTGGGAATTTTACACAAATCTTGGAAGAAATGTCTTAACACGAAATGTCTTCACTATTGTTTGTAAAGGTGTCTGGCAAAATAATAATAATCCAAGTTCCCTATAGAGCGTTGCAGTCCCGCCCCCTACCAGGGCCCAGGAAATGATTCTCCGTTAATTTTCCTCAGACATTTCAGAAAGTATTTATTTAAAGACGTTTACGCCGCGGACAAAGCCAACTCTTGTCGTGACAAATCATGACAACAAACACGATTTTTCGGGCTTTTGTTGTTTTTCTTCTATGTAATTATTTGTTTGGTCCAAAATATTGTGTTTGTTGTCATGATTTGTCACGACTCGAGTTGGCTTCATACGACGCTTAAAAGGTCTTTAAATAAATACTTTTTGAAATGTCTATGGGAAAAATGCATTGTGATTCATTTCCTGGGCCTGGCGTCGTCATGAAAGGGCGCGGGACTGCGACGCTCTATCGGGCAGTGGTTCCTAAACTGGGGGAAGGGACAAACATTGTGAAAATAGGCGATCTACAAGCTCAGTCTTTGCAGCAAACACACTTAGTAGGAACAAATGGCCATGCACTTGTCTGGTCTATGGGGAAGATGGACTCCTCAGTGGGGATACAGTGGAGAGAAAAGCCCCCTTATGGGCCTAGAGAGGGTGTTCAAGTCAGTACAGAGCTATCATAACATGTATCTAGTTGGTGTATAGGCGCAGGGATGGTGGTGGAGTGTGGCAAGGATAGGGTTCAGATTTACTTGTCACAGGCATCTTCTTATTCCCGAAACTGTAGTAGTTTGGGGTTTAAGTGCAAAATGATGGATCTCCCAATAGAATCCCAATCTAACCCGCCTCTACACTGTGTCCCTGCTGCTATCCAACAAACAAGCATTGCTTTCTGCATGCACATAATGGTCAGACTACATTTTTGAGGGGCGTTCCAATTAGGGTGACCAGATCCAAACTGTTCAATTGAAGGACAGAAGTATCGCTTGTGTGGGACAAGTGGGATGGGGGGGCAAGTGGGATGGGGGGACCCCGCCCCCCCCATCCCACTTGTCCCACACAAGCCATACTGGAGTACCGGGTTAGCAACTTACTAGGCCTACTTGAGTTGCTATTAAATGCCTTGATGTCATATTCGATAGGCCTATTGGCCTATTGGCTATCATTTATAAACTCCTCTTTTATGCTATTTTAACAGGCTTAAAAACACATATTGCAGGAAGAGACAATGAGAGAGCTTTACAACAGAAGGCCAACTATTAGGGGGCATTTGAACACTGATGCAATTGCCTGCAAGTCACAATGTGAGGGACTGTCCCACGCAAAGAGGGACATCTGGTCAATGCATGGCTTTTGACGATTACGTCATGTGGCAGCCAAGTATATCGACTTGGTTTGTTTAGAGCACTGTGACTAAATGATGGCGTAATATGTCAGGTGGCCGTTATAAATAGGCTACAGTGGGCACACCTAACTTCATACGAGTGTGATTTTTGCACTTTTTTGGCTGTTCTGAATAGGGGAGAGGATAATCTAAGTCTAAGCCAAAATGATCACCTAATTTGATTTAGAGCTAACCAAAATGTTTCAATATTGCAAGCAATACTATCTGACTATTATCTAACTGACAATATTCTCTGCCACCACCTTCTCAATTACTGATAATTGTGACTATTAGTTTTGTTGTGTTTTAAGGATATCTTGAAGCCTTGTTCCAAAAAATATACAAATATTTGGACATTACATATTTAGTTTAGTTAACTTGAAACGGGTGACCATTTCAGAGGGTTTTAATAGAGCCACAAACAAAATATTGGATTTCACAATTATCTAATTGTATCTCTGCAATTTGGACAAGTTCAATGGATTCCTAGACCCCAAAAACATAGGGTTAGACACAAACATTACTTTTCTAGGGTGAATAATGAAGGAGTTAGGCTATTTTAATGATTTTGGACGCCATCTTGAAAATAGCACCTTTCGCATGGTCAAACTTTGGTAAACTTTTAGTATGTTATTAAGGACACCTACTACTACAAAATACTGTTGAGCAATTTTTGAGTGGTGTAAACCACTCCTACGACTGGCTTTGTTAGTTTACGTGTCTGTCTGTCTGTGCCAAAAAAATGAGCATGGTTGTTACGGTCACCCAGTTCACACGGGTGTGATTTCATTACGTCAGACCACAGCTGATCAGTCTATATAAGACCTTACACCACTCAGTTCACACGGGTGTGATTTTTTTAGGGTAAAGTGCCTTTTTTTCATATATGCAACCAACTCTCCATCATTTAGCTGGGGACCTCCTGGAGCCCCCCCAATGACCACTGATGGTGGTCCCTGGACCACTGGTTGAGAACCACTGACTTAGGTGACTGTACAAGTACTACAACATACACACTGTTGAGATTTGAGAAGCTAATTAAAGTTACAATAATTAATCCCAGTGCATATCATTCTACCAGCCTCAAACTGCACATTATATGTGACACCTTATTTGCACTTTGGAAGGGGGAAAATGGCGGGTGCGCCTTTCATTCATCCATACAAATCGTTGAAGCTACTTTCCAAACTACTTAATAGGCCTATGACACTGTTATGAATAGATAAATCATATGTACCCTTCTTTATCTTTAATCCTTGGCTTGATTATGGACAAACAATGAGTCTAATCGAGTTGGTAAAGGGGCGAGCAGTCTCGTATTCGTATAATCTTTATAAGCACTTTCTAAAATCCCAGTGGAAAAACTTAAAAGACTTTCAGAAGCTGCTGCAGGGAACATGTATAATAACTGCTTGACCAAAAAGCTGTTGAGCTTGTAAATAGTATGTTCTTTTTGGCGGGGACAGGCAGCATGCATGCATGCAGGAACATAATGAATTTGTATTTTAAACGTATAAGCGCTCGGACAGACGTGACGGTCTTACAGAGTTCATTGTCGGTGTGTGTCAGCATGCACTCCTGCCCCACGTCCCCGATGATGTCGTGACACTTGACGGCCGCCGCGGCTCGGCTCTCCTCCTCTGAGAGACACGCGTGGAGTTTCACCAGCAGAGCCTGCATGGAGGAGGAAGAAGAAGCCATGGCTCTCTCTGGACTGCATTAATGTTAAATAAAATTAATATAACCAAACAAACTCAAACTGCAGTGCTGCTGCTGCTGTCTGGAATCACAACAAAGACACACACCACGCCTCCTTATTGACTGTTAAGTGAGACCGCATGGAAATACCCAGACTTCCTGTGTCACCTTTCAAAATAAGATACTTACTCTGCTATATTACACCTCAGAACTGTGATTTATTTTTGGAGTGGTGCTAGCCACTCCTATAGACAGCTATGTGTGTCCCTGGCTGTGTCTGTCTGTGTCTGTCTGTTTTGACTTTTTTTTTACTAAATTTCAAATTAATGTGGTAGTTAGTTAGTTAGTTAGTTAGTTAGTTAGTTAGTTAGTTATAGTTAGTTAGTTAGTTAGTTAGTTAGTTAGTTAGTTAGTTAGTTAGTTAGTTAGTTAGTTATAGTTAGTTAGTTAGTTAGTTAGTTAGTTAGTTAGTTATAGTTAGTTAGTTAGTTAGTTAGTTAGTTAGTTAGTTAGTTAGTTAGTTAGTTATAGTTAGTTAGTTAGTTAGTTAGTTAGTTAGTTAGTTATAGTTAGTTAGTTATAGTTAGTTATAGTTAGTTAGTTAGTTAGTTAGTTAGTTAGTTAGTTAGTTAGTTATAGTTAGTTAGTTAGTTAGTTAGTTAGTTAGTTAGTTATAGTTAGTTAGTTAGTTAGTTAGTTAGTTAGTTAGTTAGTTAGTTAGTTAGTTAGTTAGTTAGTTAGTTAGTTAGTTAGTTAGTTAGTTAGTTATAGTTAGTTAGTTAGTTAGTTAGTTAGTTAGTTAGTTAGTTAGTTAGTTAGTTAGTTAGTTGGGTAGATACATGTTTTCTGCCCCCAAAATGTTGCAACTCTGTCTATACTCAGTGGTTCCCAAAGTGGGGTCCGGGGACCCCCAGGGGTCCTTGGGGGAGTTCCAGGGGGTCCCCAGCTAAATGCTAGTTTGGAACCAAATGGACCCGACCCGGGTCTGTAACTCTGAGAGTGTCCAAATGGGTCCATTTGGTTCCATTTGTACACGCTCAGAGTTAAATTAACATTGATTTTACAATATATATTGGGGGTCCCAGAGATGGAAATGCCATTAAATGGGGGTCCGTAGACTAATGCATGTCAAACTGGGGGTCCTATAGGAAATGAAACGGGTTGAGAATCTCTGCTAGAGCCGTAAAAATCTTCTCTTATGGCGGTCCCTGGCATATCTCTTCAAATGGGGGTCCGCAGGCTAATTAGTGTCAATTTGGGGGTCCTTGACGCATGAAAAAGTTTGGGAAGCACTGCTCTAAGGTAGTTATCGTTGGTTGATTGGTTTTGTTCGTTTAATTGTTTGTGCTAAAAAGAGTGAGGCAGTATAGGCCTATAGTTGCTTAAAAAAAAAGAAAAGACAATGAATTCTGAAATAGGCTATGGTTAAAATCTGAATTCTGAGATATAGTTATGTAACGGGTTGTGTCTGTCTGTGTATTGTGTCTGTCTGTGTATTTGGTGGAGATGTCTATGGTGTGGAAGTGTGATTAAAATTGTAGAGTGTGAGAAAGAAAAACTCAATTCAGGCCAAAATAAAAATGTATGTTTCCACACTGGGGGCTCTGAAGAAATCGGTGAATTGAAAACATTTTGCCACAATCTCCTCTTTGTGGGATTTCCTGTTTAGCTCCCCTTTTATCTTGTTCTTATTGGAATGGGATCCATTGATGATTACAGTTACCGTCCAAATCTGATGCTCTGGAGCCAGTTAATTGCATCACCTTACACTATACTTCAAACTTATAGTTATAGCTTAATAATAATAATAATAATAATATCTGGGATTTATATAGCGCTTTTCTTGAGTAGGCCTACTCAAAGATGCTTTACATGTGTTGGGGCCAGGGGAGGGAACATCTAAAAGGACAACTTTATTAGGAAAAGTAAAAGCAATAAAACAGATGGAGCTTAAATGGCGTAATGCATGACTCTTGACTTAAAAGCCATTTAAGATATAACTAGGTTAAGTTAATTTTAGTGTGAGTGGTGGTGCAACTGGCTCCTGGCGAACATCCACCTGCTTTACACACCTGACTGCTCTCTTTTTGCTCTTCTTTCTTTTATTTAAATCTTTTTACGATTTCTTTTTTATCATAATTCTGTTGTTAGTCTCTATGCTGCTGGAAAGATAATATAATTTGATAAATATAAAACGTCAATTTATAGGCCTATAACATCATGATAAATAATTTATGGTTTACATCATGTGATTCGAATTCGAAATGTATTTTTTGTTTGACCTGTTGTATCGAAGTTCTGTTATTGTTTTTGCCATTGCTATAATTGTTTTAGTATAATATAAGATACAAATTAAGCATTAAGTTACGGCTTCAGCCTACACCTTTTTTTGGTCAAAATATTTCCAGTTTGTTGTGATCAGTACATGCATAAGACCGAAATAAACTATTCATTCTATGTCTAAAGGAAGCCAAACCAAAATAAGCAAAATAAATACTCATAAATACATAAATACTCTTTATGTAGCCTATACCTGTACACAATTGTACAACCTTGAACATTGCTCAGAGACCACATTACCTATGTATGTTTACAAAAAATCACACCCGTGTGAACTGAGTGGTGCAACAGTGACGTCACACACTAACCATTGCAACCATGCTCCTTTTTTGAGTGGACAGGTACACGAACATACAGACAAAGCTGGTGGTTGGAGTGGTTTGCACAACTCAAAAAAGGTGTTCGTGGGATGGTGGCACTGGAAAGCCAAAACCAATGACGTCTTGAATTCAAAAACAAAAACCAAAAAAAGATTTGTGACATTTTGACCAATCGCTATTCAAGACAACTATTCCAGAGTAGTTCTTACCTTACACTATTTATATCGGTCACGGCGTCTCACGTCGTCAATGATTGTTTAACTGCTGAATGACAGACAGGTTCATAAACTTGGCTGCCATTCGATTTACATAAGGGCTCTAAACAAACATTAAAATGACTTGGCCGCCATATGACGTAATCTTCAAAAGCCATGCATTGGAGGGGCTAGTGCCCCTCAAAAAAATAACTTTTTCATGGCCTGCATGCAGTGTTCACTGATGTGACCGATATTCCTGGGCTTGATTTGTACCAAATTGACCCTTAATTCATGGTTCCATCTGGACACTCTCCGAGTTACTGTAAGGCTCCATTTGGTTCCATTTGTTTTGTACACTCTCAGAGTTACAGACCTGTAAGGCCTTTACAGTAAGGGTTCATTTGGTTCCATGTGTACACTCGCAGAGTTGCAGACCTGCAAGGGTCCATTTGGTTCCATTCGTACTGCACTCTCAGAGTTACAGACCTGTAAGGGTCCACTTGGTTCCATTTGTACACTCTCAGAGTAACAGACCTGTATGAGGGTCCATTTGGTTCCATTTGTACACTCTCAGAGTTACAGACCTGTAAGGGTCCATTTGGT
Organism: Electrona antarctica; assembly: GCF_951216825.1. NCBI lineage: Eukaryota > Metazoa > Chordata > Actinopteri > Myctophiformes > Myctophidae > Electrona > Electrona antarctica. The sequence goes on along the minus strand of NC_136801.1, from coordinate 35,451,050 downwards.
TCCATGTGTACACTCGCAGAGTTACAGACCTGTAAGGGTCCACTTGGTTCCATGTGTACACTCTCAGAGTAACAGAAATGTAAGGGTCCACTTGGTTCCATGTGTACACTCTCAGAGTTACAGACCTGTAAGGGTTTGGAAGTCCCTCAATGAACACTGTGGGGCCTGGACCACACTTTCAGAACACTGTATATTAATACACAGTATAATGGATACTGTTACTGGGGGGTTAGCCTGAGCTAATGTGTTTCTGGTCTAGAGGGGCGGGTCGCGGCAGAGATTTGCGCACGCCCTGATTGGATCTCACCGATCCGTCAGTCACCCCCGGCCAATTCGTTCCTCCAGGCTTTCATTTCACGAAAAAGAAAGCCTGGTACAGAGGCTACTGGGGGGTAGACTGGAGTGGCTCTGATGCAATCAAATATGTCTGGATTCTCTGACATGCTGTCAAGCTTCGGTTGTTCTCAGGCAGAAGACTCTATCTCTGTTTAGAGTTTATGCAGCGATGAGATGAACTTCCTTAGTATTTTCAGTTCTCAACAGACACTGAACAGATCTACTTTAGGTTGATAGATGTCTCTTCTCTGGTATAGGCCTCGAAGCGTGGAGGGCTTGACTTAAAGATGGGGTGCCGTGATTTTTGTACTTTTTCTGTTTCGTATGTGTCTATGGAGTTAACATTACTCTAACAGACCTCCAGGTGTGGTTAGAATATTGAAATATGTCTTCCCTGTGTATTTCTGAAAGCCTTTGAGTCAAAAGGCCCAATTGGAATACACCACGTTAGTGACATCACAATATCATCCCCCTAACCCCTCCCCCTTTATCATGGGGGTGCAGCTTCGGTTCAGGTGGATCACCTCCCACCTGAAAACCAGGCATACTTAATGAACTGGTGGGTGTGGCCACATAAAAAGGTCACTTTAACACTTTTACTGTACACCTTTTTATTTTGAAACAAATCCTTCTCCTAGTAAAATCATAATACCTGATGTTCATGTTTTTATTTGGGGGGGGGGGGATCACGGCATTCCTTCTTTAATAATTTATAGGACAACCTTCCAGAGCGATGACGTCCGAGCCGCCGAGCTTCTCGGCGAGCGTGTTCAGATCTTTGATGTCCTCCAGACTGTTGACCTGCCACTCGTGCTTGAGGCCCGTGAATATCTGCCGGAAGGCGTCCACCGTGCTCGCGTAGATCATCTTGCTCTTCAGGGACGCGCTCTCCGGGGCCCAGAAGATGAACACCATCTCCTCCTTGCGTGTCTCTATCTCGCCCTGCCGCGTGTCGTAGGTCACGTCGTACAGGGCGTAGCGGCAGTCGTCCATGGGCAGCATCTCCAGGAAGCGCTTGTAGGGGTCCTGGACGGTGGTCCCGATGTCCCCCTGCAGGATCTCCTTCCCGTCCTCCAGGACGATGTTCTGCTTGTCCTTGCTGAGGCAGAACATCACGGCCTTCTTCCTCTTCTTCTTCTCGTCCTTGGTGGCCTGAGCCTTGCGGACCTTCATGTCGTTGAATATCGCCAGGACTTCATCTGTCACTTTGATTCCGGAGGCCATTTTCAGTAACGCCGGCGAACTGACAAAAACATCTACGGTTGGAAACGGGGAAATAGGACGTTTACGTTTATTTATATTCCCACACTCGGCGATGTTGGTGTGTCACAATTTATTGCCGATTGGACGGGATGTTGTGATGTCATTGTGGTTGCTATAGAGACACACAGGGACTACAAATTTCACGCCCCCAAATGAGACAGCGGCCCCACTTCTGGTTCCGTTTCAACTGTGTACTGCAGCTGCCAATGCAATCCCTATGAGAGGCATCATGAAATACCCTAATTTCACTGGTTAATTACTGAGGCTATAGCGATACAATATTGTAGCCCCCAGCCAAGACCCAGCCCGCAACAGCCCTGCCAAACGGGCTCAGCCCTATTGGCACGACAGGTTGCACGTTGGTCTGGCGAGTGGGAGGCCCGGGTTCAATCCCTGCTTTCCGCGCAATGCTACAATCTGGCGTAGTCGGCAGGATGTGAAGCGTGATATCCTTGCGTGAGGGACATGAGGAACATCGTGTGCGGCGGTCCGCGGTGTGAAGTGAGAAGCGCAAGGACGCGCTTCAAAGACTGGGGGGGTGATTGTAGCCCCCAGCCAAGACCCAGCCCGCAACAGCCCTGCCAATCGGGCTCAGCCCTATTGGCACGACAGGTTGCGCGTTGGTCTGGCGAGTGGGAGGCCCGGGTTCAATCCCCGCTTTCCGCGCAATGCTACATATACATATTTTGAAAATAGCCGATTAAGCTGTAGATTTGCAAATGTGCGAAATGTATATTGGGCTGATTTGGTGAATGTATATTTTTTAATAATAATCAAAATCTACAAAGTAACTATAGCGAAAGTTTTTAAATAATTGTACTGGAGTAAAATTACAATATTTGGATCCAAGATGTGAGTGGAGTATTGGAAGTATTGGAATTTGGAAATACTCAACTAAAGTACAAATACCTCAAAATTGTACTTAACCCATTTTGGGCGGGAACCCCTTTTGGTGTTAGCATTATGTTATGCCTTAGCTATTGAAAAATAGCAGATCTACAAGCTCATATAGCATGCCACCGAGTGGCGCGCTATGAGCTTGTAGATCTGCTATTTTTGAAAAATCGAAGAACGACTGACAGAAAACATAGAAAAATAGATTTTTCAGAAAACTGTCAGGATATAGAAGACATTTTTAGAATCTGATCTCAGGTCAAAATGGGTTAAGTACAGTACTTAAGTAAATGTACTTAGTTGCTTTCCACCACTGGCTCTAGCGTCACTGGACATCCATCTATGTCCAACCAGTTCGAGTCGGATCAGCCCGGTACCGCTACAGTTCCAAAAGAGAACTCCAAACTTCCCTTTACTGGGCAAAATTAGCCACGTCATCCTGGGGGATCCAGAGGCATTCCAACGTTTGATTTCTGAAATAAAGACCTGTAGCGATCTCTTCTGTTGTCACTTTCAACGCGTCTCTGAGTTGGTTTATATACTGTATGTTCAATAATATCCTATATTTTGTTTTAATTGGCATGAACATGCTACGTTTGCTTTTCCCCACTCATTTGCTGTTCAACTGCTCGATGTGAGTCTACGTGCTATATTTCTATTACTAATACAAATACAAATACCGGTATGTAAATTCAACACTTTCCATTTCAAATGTTTTTGCATTATCTATTGGCCTACTACAGATTCCACACGTCATCTCAATTGTTCTCCACTTGCAAATCATTCTGGTGAAATTTGTTTCAACTCATCATCATGGGGCGACTGTCTGCTTCAAGACCGTGACCGTGTTGTGTTGAAGATGATGACTATTTGCATGCTGTATATTCCAGCCACTGCAGGACATTCAACAGGTGGTACACTGCAGGTGTGTTGGGACAGCAGAGCACACAGGAGCGAGGACTTCACAGGTCAAGGTCTGACTGCAAATATTATATGTAACATTATGTGTGTACCAGTGTTTTGATTAGTATTATGTTAGTGGTGTTTTGATTAGTATTACTATTATGTTATAGATGTGTTTTACTATTCAAAGTGTCTCTTTTATGACTGTGTTCTTCTCTCTTTGTCTCCGTCTTTGTCTGTTAATTTGTCCGCCTCTCCAAAAAAGACTTTATTGAATTGTGAAAAGAGAGAGCGCGTTCAAGTCAAAAGCTGCCAGGAAGATGAACAAGTCAAACGAGTCCTCCATCGACAGCATCGTTGACATTTTACAGATCACCAGCACGACAATCAACCTGGTCCTGGGAGTCCCCATCAACAGCTGGGTTCTGTGGCTGGTATTAACCGGACCAGCTGGAACAATGGCCTCCGAGTTCTTCACACTCGACCTGAGCGCGTGCGAGATCCTCTTCAGCTTGCTGAATATTCTCGTTCTCGTCAAGAGCCTCGTCCCCCTCAACTATGCCTTCGTCATCGGTGGTCTCATGTTCACCGGACGTCCCGTCTTCCAGTGTTGTATCTGCGTGGAGAGGTTCATGGCAGTGGTTCACCCGGTGCTCTTCCTCAAGTACAAGCCCCTCCGGTACAGGGTGGCTTGCTCTGCGGTGGCCTGGCTGGTCATCATTGGGGCTTCACTGTCATACATGGCGAGTTTTGAGGTACCGTTTTATTTTTACGTGGGCCAATGCCTTTTTTTCATCTCAGTGATGCTGTCGTGCAGCCTGGCCGTTCTCAGGGCTCTGAAACAGCCCATGCCGGGGGAGACGTCGGGGAGGGAGAGGGACAACAGCATGAAGAGGAGAGCCTTCACCGTCATCTGCCTGATCATGGGGTCGTTCGTGGGAAATTTTGGCATTTGGGGCATCACTCTAGTCGTTTTTGCCAGTCGAGGACTCTTGCTGTCAGAGGAAATGAAATTGCTTTCGTATATATTCCTCATCGTGACTGTGGTCACCGGGTTGGTTCAGCCGCTGCTGTACATCTGCATAAAGACATGCAAGCTGCCCTGCGTTAAACCTGTACAAGGTGCATAGGTAGTGGTACTCACTACTAGAGTTCTCAAACTCTGCCGTCCAGGCCCGACCCGATGTTTTAGGGTCGGGCTGGGCCTAAAATGTATGCTAATCAGTAGGACCGGGCCTCGGGCTCCATGAAAAAAAATATATATATTGAATTTGTTTATAATAATAAAAATAATAGTTCTGTTCTGTCTGTTTGTGTATTTACAATATCTATTATGAAGATGGTGCTGACTGGCGTTTCACAAAGTTCTCAAATTTGTTTTAATTGGCATGAACATGCTACATTTGCTTTTTTCCACTCATTTGCTGTTCAACTGCTCGATGTGAGTGTACGTGCTATACTTATTACTAATACAAATATGTAAATTCAACACTTTCCATTTCAAATGTTTTTGCATTATCTATTGGCCTACTACAGATTCCCCACGTTCACTGTTTCAGTTCATCTCAATTGTTCTCCACTTGCAAATCATTCTGGTGAAATTTGTTTCAACTCATCATCATGGGGCGACTGTCTGCTTCAAGACCGTGACCGTGTTGTGTTGAAGATGATACTATTTGCATGCTATTTGCAACAGAACTCAAATTCTGCACAAACCCGACCAGGGGTCGGGCCAAAAATCTATGCTAATTAGTCAGGCCGGACCGGGCCTCGGGCCTGATCAGTTAGAGCCCAGTTAGGGCCGGGCTTTAATTTTTGGGCCCGATGAGAACTCTACTCACTACAGGCCTGTCACGATTACACATTAACGTTGACGATTAATTGTCACACAAATAATTGCGATTAACGATTTAATTGTGTGTTGTTTTCTTTGCATTGAACATTCTAACATTACAATACTGTATGTATTTCTGTTTGGCCTTTATAGTCTTCGTAATCACAAGTTGCACAGGGCAGATATGACAAATAACCTAAAAATACAAATTAACCCAATCTGAGATCAGATTCTAAAAATGTCTTCTACATCCTGACAGTTTTCTGAAAAAGCTATGTTTCTATGTCAGTCGTTCTTCGATTTTTCAAAAATAGCAGACCTACAAGCTCGTAGCACGCCACTCGGTGGCGCGCTATGAGCTTGTAGATCTGCTATTTTTCAATAGCTAAAGCATAACGTAATGCTAACACCAAAAGGGGTTCCCGTCCAAAATGGGTTAAGAAATCACTGACACATAATAGTTTTTTTCCTTTCCTAAACATTTTACAAAATAGCGGAAATACCGTAGTTGATCTGCAAGCTTACAACACGTCGAAGTGACGTGTTGTACGCTTGTAGATCTACTATTTTGGCTATTTTAGATAAATGTTTTAAAATGTTCAACATGGAAACGGTTGACGATTATGCAAATTAATTCATAAATAATTGTGATTAAGAGGCGATTATGTAATAATTGTGACAGGCCTAGTAGTAATCACACAGTGAACCCCAATTATATCTGTAGTAGTGTTACGTATAGTGTAAGTGTAAGTGATTTTCTTTGGTTAAAATGACTAACACAATCCATGCCAGTACACTACAATAGAAATGCAGACCAGGTGCCAGCGTTTCTATTGTTATTTTTAAGACGCAAAATTACGTCCTGGTGCTTAAAACGTAACCTGTCGTTCCTTGGCTTGGATTGGGTTAAAATCACACCTGTGTGAAGTGATACATACATGCATTGTTATAGTTACTGTACTATACTGTGCTCTGTACTGTATTGTAGTGCACTGTGCTCTGTAGTCTGTACTGTACTGTACTTTGATTATTTTTGGAAAAAATCATTGAGAAATGAAGGGGTCCCGGGGGTCCCTGGAACATCCAAAGCCTTCCCGCGTCCGAAACAGTCGAGAAATGACAGTTACTGTGTTGCAGCTTTCCGTGCTCGGACACATGCAGGCACACGTACCTGTATAGGGACACATGCACATACATACGGAGTATTACGGACACACATAGCTACGTAATGGAGCGGAGGCACCGCTCAAAAATCTCTATATTGTGATAGTACTCATTGCAGAGTGTTTGTTCAGTAACCGGAGTCTCCTTGTCTCTCCAGCTTTTTATTAAACAAAAAAAAGCATTTTCAGAAACCGAGACTTGGATACCAGTTGTATCCAATCAGGGTAGAAAACGCAGTCAGAATACAGAGTATACAAGTGGAATTGTAAGCGATGCCACAAAGAAATGAGCAGACAGAATTGGAACTGGCACACTATGAAAATAAAAAATAGCTACTCTCTCCTGATTGGCTGAAAATGTGTCACCTACCTGAAAATGTTTTTTCTGTTTATTAAAGAGCTGGAGAGTCAGGGAGACCCCTACTCAACACACACATAGCAATGATTATATAGAGATTTAACCTCTTAACAAAAAACTACTACACTAGCTTTAATTTTGACAGCACATTTTGATTTCGTTTAGTCAGGCTTTTGAGTGAAATGCAATTTAGTTGTGGTCATATTTTAGTCATTGTTTAGTCTAGTTTTAGTCGACTAAAGGCTCATTCATAGTCTGGATTTTCGGTGGTGAGGTGACCACCGCTCCGGTGGTGAGGTGACCACCGGAGCTGAAATAACGTTGAGCGGTGGTGACTCGTAGTGTTTTTCGTTGTAGTAAATCAGTGTCATGCATATTCTGAAGAATATCTAAGAAATCTGGAGACACAGATGGATGTAAGCGAAGGAGGCCCTGGCCTTAATTTACCTTTAGTGGCAGCGGTGGCCGAACGGATAGCGGAGCGGTCTTGATACCGGAAGGTCGCCAGTTCGAATCAGTGGTCCGACACGTTAAAATTACCACTGCTGAAGTGCCCTTGAACAAGGCATTGAACCACTACGATGAAATGTGTTCTATGAGCAGGGCCTGGCTGGAAACAAGTTCTTGAGCTTAGCCCAGATACCCTGGGTAAATATAGTAATCACTTCATTTCATTTCATTTCATTTCACATATTGGCAGTGGGGCTTTCCCGGTGATGACTGGTCCTCTGGCGCCCCACTCTGGTTAAGACTGAATCCATGGCAGTGTCGGAAACCTCACTCCCATTACTCCCACATCTGTGCTTCTCTCCAGAGCACAGCCTTCACGTAAACGGTTAGATCATAATTTTGTTATTAGGAACTCCCTGAAGATTCTGAAGATTATAAAGGGTTTTGCTCTGCCTAATATAATATATACCTCTATGCACATAATCTATTATTTAAACCAGGTATTAGGGAAGGCGTATTTATTTTCAGATTGGAGGAGGGGTCTGAGGCTGAGCTGCATTGGAGATCTTTACATAGACAGTAAACTGGCCACTTTTGCTAGGCCATTGGGTTTATCCAATAATACTGCTCGTTAGAGCTATGGATCAGAGCTAAGTTTCTTCTAGCTTTGTTGCTGCCTTTGGGGCGTCGGTAACTCTTAAGTGGTCATCTCTGCGTGGGCGGAAGAGCTGGGCATTCCAATCAGAGTGGGAGGAGGGCCTTAGCCTATTCAGAGCTGCTCTATCAATTCTAGATACGGATTGATTAAATTTAAAGTATTGCATAGATTACATTACTCTAAATCTAAACTTGGTAAAATTGACACAACAGTCTATACACAACATGTGTATTACAGATGGTTCTCTGTCACATAATTTCTGGCAGTGAAATAATCAATCTCTGGGTAAATATATGTAATTAACTCCAGACAACTGGGAAAGGATATTCAGCCAGATGCATGTTTAGCTATATTTGGTTGCTCTGATGAGACGAGGCCAAGGGCCCTTCCTTCCCACCAAAAACAGTAACGTTGCTGGAAAAAAAAAAAAGATATACATCATATAGTGACTATAGCTGGTAGGCCTAGTTAAATAGACGTAGTGGTTCCCAAACATTTTAGCTGAGACCGACATTTTTTGATGTCTCCCCAGAAAATTGTATAGGCTTTTCACTACTTCTTTAAACATTTATAGATATATTAATAATTAAAAACAAAATGTATAGGAATTTAGGAAACAAACAAAAAATGAAGGGATATTGTATTGTAAAAATGTGTCCACAATCCACAAATGTGTTCCGACCCACTGTTTGGGAAACAGTACAATAGAACATTAACAGTCACCTGTGTTGTGAACAGATAATGCTATTATAATGTCTCCATCTACTGGTCAAACTTTGGTCCTGCAACCAGGAGTAAAGGAGTATAAACAAGCTATAGGGCTAAGCCCTGACACTAGCTATATGTGTAAGATATTTTAGGCATATTAAATTATCTCAGTCTAGGACAACAAGATATCTGACTTAGGTATAAGACACCAGGATTCAAGGTGAGAAATTACAGTGTAGCTGGAAATCAAACACACTGTAAAAACAAGGCTTTATACACACTACTGTAGGTGCACACACACACACACACACACACACACACACACACACACACACACACACACACACACACACACACACACACACACACACACACACACACACACACACACACACACACACACACACACACACACACACACACAGAAATTGAGAACTACTCAGTCAGAAATGATAGAAACCGTAATGGGGGTGGTGTTTGCATGTATATCCACAAAGATACTGAATTCATTACCCGTATACTGACTTACAGCATGTTGAAACTGTGTGGGTTGAATTAATTTTCAAAAATGCGAAATCAGTACTAGTTGGCACAGTCTACAGACCTCAGCAAGGCTTTTATGATATTCTTGAGGGATGCTTAGCTGAGGAGGAGGGTGCAGAGAAAATGCTGATGGGCGATCTGAATACAGACGTACAGCGTAAAGAGGAAGCTTGGCTTGGCTTCAAAACCAAATTTACATCAGTACTGAACAACATGGCTCCTTTGAGAACCATCAGGGTCAAAACCCGCTCGGAGCCATGGATGAATTCGGACATACTGACTGCAATGAAAGCCAGAGACAAAAAATGCTCTGAATTTCTAAAATGCAAGTCAAAGCTTGCCAAGCGCTTCGACAGTGATCTCCAAGCTCAGCTGGACAACCTAAAAACCCAACGAAACAAGCTAAGAAATATTGTTACTGCCATGACCAAATCTGCCAAAATAAACTTTATTAATAATAAAGCTGAGGAAAACAAAAACAATCCTCGAGAGCTCTGGAAGCTACTCAACAACCAACTATAGGCTGCGGTAGGGCATTAAGCAACTAGTCGACTAGTTTACTAGTCGACTAGTAAATCCACTAGTCGACCTTGCTGGTACTAGTCGACTAGTTGATAAGGAAAAAAAAAAACGATTTTGTAGGCCTCAATATCAGGTAGATTATAGTTATGGTCACCAATGTACACAGTTTTTAAATGTACAAATATTATTTCCAAAAAACAAAAACAAAAAAAAAAACCCCTTTTTTTTTTTTAAACATAAAAGGTGGTTTAACAACTAGTCGACTAGTCGACTAGTAAACTAGGCAACTAGTCAACTAGTAAAAATGACTAGAAGTGAATGCCCTAGGCTGCGGTCAGAAACTGAAAACCAGGTTTTCAAACATAAACATTAAAGCGAACGACACTCTCATCACTGACAAGCTTGATGTGGCCAACTACTTGAACATCTTCTTTACAAACATAGCAACAACGCTGGTTAACAATCTGCCCTCCCACTCTGGGCTCTTTGGTGTAGAGCACATTAAAACCTTCTACAGAAACCTAGGTGTTTGTAAAGACGATTTTAAACTAGTTATGGTAACAACTGAGTGGGTGACAATGTTATCACACGTAAAGATGAAATTACCTACATAGGTTCCATCCTGGAGGCTAATCTTTCCGGTGATAAAATGGCCACCAACGTAATCAAAAAAGTCAACCAAAGAACAAGATTCCTTTACAGGATCTCCTCACTGGTCAACAAAAACACCTTGAAGACCTTAACAGGAGCCCTCGTACAAGGCTTCTTTGACTATGCATGCACCTCCTGGTACCACAGCACCTCAAAGGCCCTTAAAACTAGGCTCCAGACTTCCCAAAACAAACTGGTCAGGCTCCTACTTGGCCTCACCCCCCGAACCCACCTCACCCCTGCCCACTTTGACAGACTGGAATGGCTTAGGGTCGACGACAGAGTACAGCATCTTGCAATGGGTCTGGTCCACAAGATTCGATACTCCACCAAGATACCCATGTACCTGTCTAGATACTTCCTTAATGTTAACGAAGTCCACACCCACAACACCAGAGGGAGTGCAACGAACCATGTACAACCCAGATTCGGCACAAACAAGGGACTAAATTATTTTCGCTCCTATGCCACCAAAATGTGGAACGCCCTATGCCCAGTCATTAAGACATGCAAATCCCTTGACTCCTTCAAAACCGCTCTCAAAGGGCACCTACGGACGGCTGCAATTCGAAACTGGCCCCCGTCAAAATCTGAATCCCCCCCCCCCCTTTTTTCCCCCTCACTGTATATGTCTCTTTTCCCTTTTTACCTCTATGATGAATTCCTGTTCTGTTCTTTGACTATATATAAGTGTCTATTTGTACGTCTCTAAATGTTTTGATGAATTGAACATGGTGGACCCTCTTGTAAACAAGTGTAATGCTTAATTGGGTCGTCCACTCACAGTTAACAGTCTTTGTATTGAGTTTGTGCTTGAAATGTACTGTAATTCTGCAAACTGTTAATAAATATTTCAATCAATCAATCAAAACACACACACACACACACACACACACACACACACACACACACACACAGGCTGCATGTCATGCAGTGGATATAAGAGGATGTGATGGAATTCACGGCCAATGAGTAATAGGAAATAAGGCGCTACTTAGAATAGATGTTGGGTTTGGTGCTGTAATACATGAGTGTATGTATAGTATGCACAGGCCTGTGGTACTGTCGTTCTGCCACAAGCACAAGGAATCAGACCATGTATTTTACAAGCTGTACTATGCTCGATGCTCGATTCCCACTCGGGGCGCCGTGCCCCCCCACGTCATCACTGGCGAAAGGCCCCCCGTGTGGAGCCTGCATGCTCTCCCCGTGTCCCCCAGGGCAGGCACCCCCCACAAACAACATGCAGTAATGAAATGAAATGAAATGATTACTATATTTACCCAGGGTATCTGGGCTAAGCTCAAGAACTTGTTTCCAGCCAGGCCCTGCTCATAGAACACATTTCATCGTAGTGGTTCAATGCCTTGTTCAAGGGCACTTCAGCGGTGGTAATTTTAACGTGTCGGACCGCTGATTCGAACTGGCGACCTTCCGGTATCAAGACCGCTCCGCAATCCGTTCGGCCAACGCTGCCACTAATCCTGGTCTCTAAACTGCCTCAGATGGAGGGGGAAGGATGGAGGGGAAAGGAACTGGCTGCAATAACGTGTTCCTTCCACGCACTACGTCCAACCAGGGAAACTCCCCCCTGTCAGGTGCAAAGGAGCAACTTGGACACCCAGGCATGAAGGACTTATTTAAAAATAAATAAATAGTATTTGTTTGTTTGTTTGTTTGTTTGTTGAGTAATCAGTTCAGATGATGGAGGGCTGGAGTTAAGATGGCTGGTATAGAGATACCAGTAAGACGCCCTGAGGGCGAGAAGCGACCTAGGGAGAGGTCGCGCTGAAACAACAGAGCTTCTTAATACGGCACAGTTGAGAAGCAGGAGTTAAACTATATGAATCTGGTGTCAGTGAGGTCAGATGTAGAGTTGCTGGCCGGCTCCATATATGCAGATCTAGTATGTGAAAACCATGTATGGCTATCGTCAGGGTTTGATGAGGTCAGTGTCAGTGTTTTCATAGTAATCTGTATCAATTCAAAACTGATGTGATTTTTATGTCTACAGGTGGTGTTACATAACTAGATGTATGACCCATGCATGGGACTCAAGGCTAGGGGGGTGTGTGTGTGTGGGGGGTTGTCCCCCAGATGTACGGCTATACGCTTGTATCTCTGTGTGACCGATAATGGGCTCATGATCCTTGGATGAACAAATAGCAACAGGAATCTGTACGTACCTGCAACAACAAAATTATTATTATTATTGTTATAAGTCAATAACCCTCTCCATGACAGTAAGACACTTAATAATCAACCTCTAGCAAGGAAATGATCCATTTGCATAAGCTAGACAGATAAACGATAGTGGCCCCACTGTGGGACCCATTGGATGAGCCAAAAACCCATCTTTGCTACACGTAGCAAAGATGTTTGTACGCCTCACCTTCACGAGGATATAATTTGTCTTGTCGCCATTGATCACTGCTTATATGTTTGTCTTGTGTCTAACTTAATGTAGACAGTATGTTTAATTCTCTGTGATCGAGTAAAGTCGGGGACAATCGGTCTCTTGCACAGCTGCCAATTCCTCTCTCACGTTGCACAATGAGCACACGTGATGCACAGCTGAGAAATCCAGCGACAAAGGGAATTAAAGTATGAAAAGCAGGCATGCTGTGTTAATCACAGGCTTTATTAGCGGACAGCCTTGCCAACTCAAGATTCTTTTTCAGAGTGCATGCCACTTAGGTAAATGGTAAATGGCTTTTTTGGCTGTTTTGTTTGGTGAACAATGGAGAACCTTGAAGAGATCGACAACCAGAGAAGGAGAGGGGTAAGAGTGAGAGGAGGAGGTAGAGGAGTAGATGGACAGAGAGGAGGAGGAGGAGGAGGAGAGGAAGACAAGGAGAAGGACTAGGAGGAGGAGTACATGGTGGAGGATGAGGACATGGTGGAGGAGGAGAACAAGGTGGAGGAGGAGAACAAGGTGGAGGAGGAGGAGGAGGAGGAGGAGGAGGAGAAAGAAGGAGAACGGTCATATCTAATGAGATTCGGGCAACTGTGATTGACCATGTAGCCTAGTAGCCAAAAAGTGAACCCGGACATGTTGAGTACACCAACGTTTTATGTTAGAAATGTTTAGTATGGGTCCCCAGCATGTAGAAACTGTCGGATGCTAACTTGCATATGTTGAGCAATTTTCATAATTGCCCAACATATGTGACCCTACCATTAACAACCTATAGAAGGCAAAATATTCAAAATTTCATCATGCATTATCTAGCATGTGATGAGTCAAACTAGGGGGTTCTCATGATGCTGAATCCATTCCAAGCATTAGTTTTGAAAAAAAAAACTCATTGGGCTTAAAACGGCCATGCCCACTTTTTTAGCCCAATGAGTGCTTGGGTCCAACCCAATCTCAGCCACTACACTACACAGTTGCTGGCATCATTAGAACATTTTTCTATTCTATTCCTTCCACCTTATTCTCCTTTCCTGAGTCCTAGGAGCCGGCTTTGAGCAGGCTGGTTTACAGTAAAAAAACTGAAAAAAAAGAAATAAAACATTTTTCCGGCTGCATATTTGTGCTGTTTTATGTTTGACTATATGAAAAACTAGGCCTACACGGAGTCATTTTACAAAAGGAGAAATAGCTCATTCTCCAGAGTCATTGTCATTCATGTGTGTTCCATTTCTATGTGTTTTCAATTGTTCACTTCATTGTGCTGTAAATGCTTGGTAGTGAGTAGCCAATGCTTAGTTGTGTGTACTCAATGAATGGTATGTGTGTGTCATTTGAAAATATGGCTGTGTGTGTAGCCTATGGAGTGTTCTATATGAGCCCCTTTGACCTCGTTGTATAAATTAATGGAGAAGACCAGGCATGCCCTTATTTCTGTATCATTTTATTAAAGACAAAAGCTTAGTTACCGAATTCATGTTCAGTCCACTCCAGCAGTGCTAGTCATCCTGCCGAGCTGAACCTCACACCAGCAGTGTTGTCCCGCAGTGTCCGGTCTTGATCTCTGCCTCCCTGTCTCTTTCTCTGTCTCTCTAGCTCTGTGAAATCCAAGCTTATGTATGGGTTTGCGTAGCCTATGCGTACTGTGACGACCCAAAATGGTCCCCGAGCTGTCTACCGTAACAAAGGATAAATAACATTTCTCTGGTAGACTAGATCTACCTGGCACCCCTAAGACAAATAACCATCTAAGTGCGGAAACCGTTACAGTAAGCATGTGCATGTATTGTACAAAACAGTGCGCGTGGTGTGTGTGAGCACGTGCACGCAGATTCTAAACAACATACTGAACAGGTGACCATTTCTAATTTCTATAGGCTGTCAACACAATTTGTCCCATTGATCACTATGGCCCTGCGGCCTGCGCGTGGTGTCTCACCAGACACAAGTCACAAGTCCAGAGTACCATGCAGTCACTTGCATGCAGTCATCACTGTCACTCCCAGTGATGTCTTAAAAGCGAGTCAGCTGTTTCTTTGTACTGGTGGCTTTATTTCGAGCAACTTTCTTTCTCCAAAGCCAACGTAAAAACTGTAAATGAAGCATAAAGCACATAAACATACAAAAATACACAAACAAATATTCACCTCACTGGCTGCACATAGGGATCAAAGGGAATGAAGGAAGGAACCCATACAAACATCAAAGAAACACTTTGATGTTTGTATGTTTTGTGAGGGTACCTACCCTAGGGGACACGGGGAGAACATGCAAACTCCACACAGAAAGGCCCTTTCACCAACCCCGCCTCGGGTATGGGCAACTGATGACGTGGAGGAGGAGACACGCACGCCGCCAGCACCCACAGTGTCCCGAGCTGGAATCGAACCCAGGACCTTCTAGCTGTGAGGCGACAGCACTAACCTTACTAACAAAACGAACCTTAACATGTAACACGCTGTTGTCAAACAAACCTCCGTCTGCCCACTTTAGTCCGGTAGCTTAGCGAAATTATGTGGACGCGGCGGACAAAAGCGCCAAAAAATGTCCACATGCTCTCCATAACCATATGTTTCATTTTGGAAGGGGGGCCACGTCATCAAGATGTCAGAAGGCGGCCATCTTGGCATTCAAAGATGGCCGCCATGTAATATATATAAGTGCCATTATCTCGGCTTCTAAGCCACTTAGAAGGTCAATCTTGGTGTCAAAATATACATTATCTGGGTCAAGAAATGCAATAAGGTCATTGAGAACATCAGTAGACGAATATTGAATAAATATGGTCATTCTAGCAACATATTTACATTAGTACAGCAAATAATAGAAACGATCTTTCACTTGGTGATACAAGCGTGAAATTTGGCATGAACATTCCTCTGGGTCATCTCTTTAACTTTTTTAACCGAGCCAACGAAAAATCCAATATGGCGGTCATTTTTCAAGATGGCCGTCAAATGAAAAAGGCCTTTTGTGGCGGTTCTGGACAACCGTGGGTCCGACCAACTCGACACCGGGCACTGCACTCCCTGTGGGTGTGTGGAACGTGTGTGTCGAATTTGGGGCAAACGGTGGGGCAAACGGTTCTCGAGTTACGTGGATTACAGATGTACAGACACACACACAGACTTTGTGCATTATAGTAGGATGTTGCCATCTTGTTGTAGCCCAGGTCTCCCTTCTAAAAGAGATTATTAATTAATATATATGTCAATGGGCAATGCCATGAGTTTCAGAGGGTTTTTTAGACTGTTTTTAGACTAGAGGAAAAATGGGGTAGGTATAGGAGATAAGAAAGGCAGCCACAGTCATGAAGGAAGTAAGCAGGAGTAAAAGGAGATGATGGGTAAGGCGAAGAGAGAGGTGATGTGAGGTGGTGTGGGCTAAGAAGTGGTGAGGGCTAAGTATATGAGATGTACAGTAAGTATAGAGGTAAGGCAAAGAGAGATGGTGAGGGAGGGAGAAATTGATTTGTACCAATTGGCTAGACAGTAGTGTAACAGGTTAAGGTGAGTATAGAGATGGAAATGTTCTAGCAAGTGAAGCCAGTGTATTGAGAAAATGGGACATATGTTTTCAAAAGTTATTTGTGACAAAAGGCTACCAGTGAGAGGGAAGATGTATAACATGGTAGTGAGACCAGCCATGCTGGTGGCACTGATGAAAAGGAGGCACAGCTGGAGGTGGCAAAATGAAGGAAGCTATGGTTCTCAGTAGGAGTGAAAAGGAAGGACATTATTAGATATGACTAAATTAGAGGATCAGCCCAGGTTAGAAGGTTTGGGGATAAAGCAATTAAGAGAGGTGAGGTTAATTACTCATCCCTCCTTTATGTGAAAAGGAGGGATGAGTACAGTACAGTATGGTACAGTACAGTATGATGCCGTACAGTATTGTGACCACAGATGCCCAACACTTTCAGCTTCTTGAGCACTTTACAGTCATCATGTATGACAAAACAAGTGATTTGGAATCTGTCAATGAAGCACGGTGAGAATTGTTCTGCCAGAAGAACAAAGCGATGGAACACATTCCACCAACGCAAGATGCACTGCTGCAGCACGTGAAGTGAGTTGTCTACCAGTCTGGGATCTGGGCCACGTCTGACCTGGCCCAGCAGCCAACACCCAGTCCAGGATGGGGATGGACATTGGATGTCGACAACCAGGTCTGGCTTCCTGTGTGGAGCGCTCTACCAGTTCATTGCAGGCGGTTGTAAAAGTGGTTGTGGTGCAAGGTGCTCATGTAAGAAGGCACACTGGAATTGCACAGCTCTTTGCAGTTGTAAATGTGACAGATAATTTGAATGTTGTTATCCTGTGAAGCTAATAATCTTCCATTCACTTCATGCTCCATCGAGTTGAAGATGATGTAAATATGTTGCTAGAATGACCGTATTTATAAACAAATAAACGTCTACTGATATTCTCAATGACCTTATTGCATTCCTTGACCTAGATAATGTATATTTTGACACCAAGATTGATCTTCTAAGTGGCTTAGAAGCCGAGATATTGGCACTTATATATATTACATGGCGGCCATCTTTGAACGCCAAGATGGCCGCCTTCTGACATCTTGATGACGTGGCCCCCCTTCCAAAATGAAACGTATGGTTATGGAGAGCATGTGGAAAAAATTTGGCGCTTTTGTCCGCCGTGTCCACATTTTGCTAAAATATGGCCTTAAGCTGCCTCACTACTTCAGACGGAAGCCTACAAGGCTTGTCAGGCATGTTGACTTGACACCATATATGGTCATAAGACCGGAAATGACCAAATTAAACTCTGCAACAAATACATACATGACCAACAAACCAAATAGCAAAAATACTGCCAAAAACATAATTCTGGCAGCTAAAATCACTATGCACAGTATACTGCATACTGCAACAGTATATATAAACATATATACTGTTGTTCCATTTTGTTCCATTTTGGGAACAGTTAAGAGATTTGATAGAAAAGAGTCATCATGGAAAAGGAGAGTCAGACAGTCAGGGTTTAGCATTTTGTGTGTATTGTTTTCAGATTTGTGTGTGCAGTTTTGAGAATGCCGTTAGGTTGTGAAAAACGTGTGTTAACAATCGTGAAAAACTGTATTGTCGTCTCCCCGCGCACAATCGTAGCACTAAAGGTTTTCAAAGAGATATACCTGCCAGACGAGTAGGATACAAAGGCTGAAAGGCATGCATTTACATTCCAATGGGTGATTGAGGGTCGCGCTCTACCGCAACGGCCAATCAGCTGTCCACTAATAGTTCTCAGGTCTTGTTTTTGTCTCATTGTATGGATTTTGGCCAGGCAGAAATGGATTTCGCCTTATGGTAGATATACGCCACTGTAGTCTAGGACCTGGCTAAGATATGTATATGCACTTCATTTAGGAGAAAATATCTCAATTGTTCTTAGCTAATATGACCCTTGGGAACTGTGAAAAAATCTCTATCCCGGGCGAAATACCCGACAATGACCACAACCTTTTTAAAATGACCACTAGTTCAAACATGGGTCTATTTAACTGTTGGAGCTACAGATTTTCTGAGGTGCTCAAAATGTTTGTTGAATCCGTGCCGTGTCATCATATTTACATTAGTACAGCAAATAATATAAACAATCTTTCACTTGGTGATACAAGCGTGAAATTTGGCATGAACATTCCTCTGGGTCATCTCTTTAACTTTTTTAACCGAGCCAACGAAAAATCCAATATGGCGGTCATTTTTCAAGATGGCCGTCAAATGAAAAAGGCCTTTTGTGGCGGTTCTGGACAACCGTGCGTCCGACCAACTCGACACCGGGCACTGCACTCCCTGTGGGTGTGTGGAACGTGTGTGTCGAATTTGGGGCAAACGGTGGGGCAAACGGTTCTCGAGTTACGTGGATTACAGATGTACAGACACACACACAGACTTTGTGCATTATAGTAGGATGTTGCCATCTTGTTGTAGCCCAGGTCTCCCTTCTAAAAGAGATTATTAATTAATATATATGTCAATGGGCAATGCCATGAGTTTCAGAGGGTTTTTTAGACTGTTTTTAGACTAGAGGAAAAAGGGGTTAGGTATAGGAGATAAGAAAGGCAGCCACAGTCATGAAGGAAGTAAGCAGGAGTAAAAGGAGATGATGGGTAAGGCGAAGAGAGAGGTGATGTGAGGTGGTGTGGGCTAAGAAGTGGTGAGGGCTAAGTATATGAGATGTACAGTAAGTATAGAGGTAAGGCAAAGAGAGATGGTGAGGGAGGGAGAAATTGATTTGTACCAATTGGCTAGACAGTAGTGTAACAGGTTAAGGTGAGTATAGAGATGGAAATGTTCTAGCAAGTGAAGCCAGTGTATTGAGAAAATGGGACATAGATAGATAGATAGATAGAATACTTTATTGGCAGTTTAAGAAAATTACAGAAAATGACATCATTTTAAAAAACGCCAAATGGACTTAGACACAAAAAAGCCTTCGCTTGTTTCCATTGTGGTCCACTTTGAAACATGAAACTATACACAAACATACTGTACAAACAAAAACAACCATGGAACATATAATAAATAATCCTTATATATAAGGCTGGGAGCTATATACATAGGACAAGAGGTACCCTGAGAGAATAGTCCAGAGCATGGGAGATGGGCTATCCAGGGTCGGAAGCTAACTATGACCAGTTAGTGTGTAGATGGAGCCATGATTTCAGGTCTTTCCTAAATCTTGCAATAGAATTTAGGGATTTCAGGGCTGGAGGGAGTGCATTCCACAGAGTAGTGGCTGCGTAGTAAAAAGCATTTTTTCCCTTGAGTGTCCTGAAACTGGGGGGAACTAGATCATATGGACTTCCTCTGGTTGAGTACCTGTGAGCATCCCTCACTCTGGGCAGGTAGCCCAGCAGGTACTTAGGAACAGAGGCATCTAGGATCTTGAAGACCAGACACAATGAGAGCTGAGATACTCTCTCCTCCACTCTTAGCCATCCCAGGCTACTAAAGTGGGCAGAGGTAAGATGAGACCTGGGGTTCAATTTTAGTAGTAACCTCACAAGCTTGTTTTGGGAGGTCTGCAGCTTTGTTTTCAATAGCTTGGAGATACCTCTGTACCATGAAGTACAAGCATAGTCAAAGTGGCACTGGATGAGGGCACCGGCCAAGATCCTCATAGCACTGCTGTTGACATAAGGGGATATCCTGCCCAAGAAACGAGTTCTCTGGTTGACCTTTGAGATCACTTTCATTGCCATTTTTTCACCCGTGAGTTTGTTATCTAGTATACAACCCAAGTAAGTGACCTCTTCCCTATTTGTGACCACACTGTCACCCACTCTAACTGTGAAGCCCGGGGACTTGTTGAGGTTATGACTTGAACCAAACAGAATAGACTCAGTTTTCCCAAGGTGCAGTGACAATTTGTTGTCGGAGAGCCAAAGACAGATGCTACCGAGCTCTGTGCTGAGTACTCTCTCGACCTGCGACTTATCTTTGTCCGAGACCAGGAGAGCTGAGTCGTCTGCGAACAAGAACAGATTGCATTTACATGCCGAGTTCATGTCGTTTACATAAATTAGAAACAGTAGAGGCCCTAGGATGCTCCCTTGGGGGACCCCACACTCTACTGGGAGGGAAGTAGACAGGGTACCATTCACATCGACCACCTGTTTCCTTCCCTCAAGGTAAGATCTCACCCAGTTTAACGATGGGCCATCAAAACCGATTGCCTTCAGCTTGTTTAGCAGTATGGAGTGGTTCACAGTGTCAAAAGCCTTTTGAAGGTCCAGCATGACCATGCCGCAGTACTTGCCTGAGTCAACCTCACGTCTGATGCTATCAGTCAAGTATAACAGACATGTATCAGTGGAGTGAGATTTTCTGAAGCCTGACTGGAATTCAAAAAGAAGCTTGTTATTAAGCAGATATGAATTTATCTGTTCATATACTAGTCTCTCTATGACCTTTGAGATGGAACAAAGGATGGACACAGGGCGGTAGTTCCCAGGGTCCAACTTGCTACCCTTTTTATAGAGAGGAACTACTCTTGCAAGTTTGAATTCCTGTGGGACATGGCCCTGTCTGATGGACAGGTTTGTAATGTGAGCCACAACGGGGGCAATAGAAACCGCTGCATCTCTGAGGAACCTAGTGGGGATACCATCATGGCCAGTAGCCTTAGTTGGCTGTAAGGCGCTGAGTTTTAGTAACACGTCCTCTGTTGATACGGACGAGATTTTGAAGCTGTCCTCAACAGCACCAAGACTTTTGTAAAAAGATCTTATATGCTGCTCTCCATAAAGGCCTGAATGGGAGGGCAACTTGTCCACCAGTGTGGAAGCTATGGTTGTGAAGAAACCATTTAGGCAGTTAGCCACGTTCAGCTTATCAGAGATGAGCGAGCCATTTATTTTAATGTTGAGATTCGTGATCTTTGTTTTGAGCCTGTTGTTACAGCCCAGTTCCTTAAGGGACTTCCAAAGTTTTTGGGGCTTTTTCTTGTTTTCTTCAATTTTCTCATTGAAGTAGGTTTGTTTGGCTGTCTTGATCATGCCATTGACCTTGTTACGCAATTGTTTGCAATTGTCGAACAGCTGCTCATCTCTGTTTTTTCGGAACTTGGCATAACTCTCATTTCTTATTTTCATGGCCATTAGGATGTCGGCATTCATCCATGGTTGAGTTCTCGCTTTCGCCCTAATGACTTTCATGGGAGCCAGGCTGTCAACCACTGATAGAAAGGCAGATTTAAAACGAGACCAGGCCTCTTCTGTAGATGTACAGTTAAGGACGTTTGACCAGTCCAGATTCTCCAGAGCTGTATTTAATGCTTCACAGGTGTAGTTTTTTAATGATCTGAATCTGATTGTGTTATGACAATTGACTGCAGATTTGTGAAGTTTGCGAGTACAATAAATGATATCATGATCACTTATACTGCACTGTATGACACCGCTTCTGGAGATCTTGGTCAGGTCATTTGTCAAGATGAGGTCTAAGATGGTTTGAGAGTCAGGGCATACCCTTGTATATTGAGAAATCAACTGAACCAGGTTATGCAGGCTACAGTAATTTCGGAAGGACTTGTAGATTGCTGTGTCTTTTACCAAAATATTGGTGTTGACGTCGCCAATCAAGATTGCCCCCGAACATCCTATGTCAGTTGATACATCCTCTAACAGGTTGTAAAAGGTGGATTGGGAGGGAGGTCTATACAGAGCCCCAATCAAGAAGGGTTTTGTTTTGGGGAGGTTGATATCAAGCCAAACTGCTTCAATGTCCTTGTTGTCCATCTCGGACCGGACGTTGAAGCTGATATCAGCTCTGACATAGACACAGACTCCTCCTCCATTGCGATCTCTGTCCTTTCTGATGACTGTATAGTTTTCTATCTCTATCTCGGTGTCCTTGATGGAATCATCAAGTCTAGTTTCAGAAAAGGAAATGATACCAACCCTGCCATTGTCAAACATGTCTCTGACTTGATCAATGTATAGTACGAGACTACGTATGTTCAAATGAACAATATGTAACCCTCTAGCCGAAAAAATGTCCACAATGTCCTCAATAGTGTTCGTACTGTTCAGATTGTCCTCCAAAGGCATGCATGAATGTGTGGGGGCGGGGAAGGGTGTTGAGGGGAGGGTAGGGGACACAGGACGAGACACAGGACCAGGATTTCGTTCGATATTGCCAGATAAAATTAGCAAAAGAATGATTAAGCATCGTTTTCTGTTGTGTGCAACTACACGGTCTTTGTTGTCATGAGATGACCCCAGCTTGGTATTTATTTGACACTGAAAACAATCCTGTAGTATCATAAGAGCTGGTAGGTGTGCATAGTAGGCAAGATTATAACTCATAGAGTTAGCAACAGACACCAAAAAAAAGCTGAAAGGATTCTGAGTGGAACATGTTCTTTTGCAAGTTGCACTCACCCCAGGTGACAGCTCCAGTTTGTAGTTTGGTGTGGGGGTAGGAGACCCCGCATCCTGGGAAGTTAAAAAGATAAGAACTAGTAAAGGAATAAAAGTTTGTGGTAAAAAGGATAGGGGGGGCATCCTTGCCTCCCGACGTGTGGCTAGTTACCTGGCTAAAAACGAGCCAACCTAGCCACGTAAGCTGACGGACCGATGGGAGCAAAGTGCTAGCCTCCTGGCTAAAGACGAGCCAAAACTAGCCTCTGCAACTGGCCGGGAAAAAAAGAATGAAGGCTCCGATGAGATGCTGGCGAGGGATCGGAGTCTGGCAGAGGACACGGCCCCGCAGGCGCTCGCTCCGTCTGTAGCTCAAGGCTCGCTCCAATCACAGCTCCAGGCTCGCTCCAGCCGCAGCTCCCGCCCGGCTTGCTCCAACCGCAGCTCCCGGTACAGCGCCGCTAATGCCGCTGACGGGCTGTCGTCCCGGTCCGGAGATGTCGGGGGATCCGTCCGGATCCGCTGACCGATGGCTGGAGAACGTCAGAATGCTCGACGCTAGTCCGAAGCGCCGGCGACAGGTACTCAAAGGAGCAGGTTAGCCACCCGGCTAATGGAACTTGACAAGCCTACCTAGGCTGATGACAGCTACGAGGGAATCCGAGGAAACGATCCGCTGTCGCTTTACACTTCAGTTCACCACTCGGGTAGGAAAAACGCTGGCTCACAAATCTATTGTTGTAGATTGTGCAAAAAAAGTTGTCATAAAGCCAAGACGCCAAACGTTGTCAGTTTACTCACAACACAGCAGCACCAACAGCGTCACAGCTGTCACCTGTGGGTTGCCACATCTGCAGGATACACGAGATGCGCAGGTCCGTTGTCCATATGTTTTCAAAAGTTATTTGTGACAAAAGGCTACCAGTGAGAGGGAAGATGTATAACATGGTAGTGAGACCAGCCATGCTGGTGGCACTGATGAAAAGGAGGCACAGCTGGAGGTGGCAAAATGAAGGAAGCTATGGTTCTCAGTAGGAGTGAAAAGGAAGGACATTATTAGATATGACTAAATTAGAGGATCAGCCCAGGTTAGAAGGTTTGGGGATAAAGCAATTAAGAGAGGTGAGGTTAATTACTCATCCCTCCTTTATGTGAAAAGGAGGGATGAGTACAGTACAGTATGGTACAGTACAGTATGATGCCGTACAGTATTGTGACCACAGATGCCCAACACTTTCAGCTTCTTGAGCACTTTACAGTCATCATGTATGACAAAACAAGTGATTTGGAATCTGTCAATGAAGCACGGTGAGAATTGTTCTGCCAGAAGAACAAAGCGATGGAACACATTCCACCAACGCAAGATGCACTGCTGCAGCACGTGAAGTGAGTTGTCTACCAGTCTGGGATCTGGGCCACGTCTGACCTGGCCCAGCAGCCAACACCCAGTCCAGAAGGATGGGGATGGACATTGGATGTCGACAACCAGGTCTGGCTTCCTGTGTGGAGCGCTCTACCAGTTCATTGCAGGCGGTTGTAAAAGTGGTTGTGGTGCAAGGTGCTCATGTAAGAAGGCACACTGGAATTGCACAGCTCTTTGCAGTTGTAAATGTGACAGATAATTTGAATGTTGTTATCCTGTGAAGCTAATAATCTTCCATTCACTTCATGCTCCATCGAGTTGAAGATGATGTAAATATGTTGCTAGAATGACCGTATTTATAAACAAATAAACGTCTACTGATATTCTCAATGACCTTATTGCATTCCTTGACCTAGATAATGTATATTTTGACACCAAGATTGATCTTCTAAGTGGCTTAGAAGCCGAGATATTGGCACTTATATATATTACATGGCGGCCATCTTTGAACGCCAAGATGGCCGCCTTCTGACATCTTGATGACGTGGCCCCCCTTCCAAAATGAAACGTATGGTTATGGAGAGCATGTGGAAAAAATTTGGCGCTTTTGTCCGCCGTGTCCACATTTTGCTAAAATATGGCCTTAAGCTGCCTCACTACTTCAGACGGAAGCCTACAAGGCTTGTCAGGCATGTTGACTTGACACCATATATGGTCATAAGACCGGAAATGACCAAATTAAACTCTGCAACAAATACATACATGACCAACAAACCAAATAGCAAAAATACTGCCAAAAACATAATTCTGGCAGCTAAAATCACTATGCACAGTATACTGCATACTGCAACAGTATATATAAACATATATACTGTTGTTCCATTTTGTTCCATTTTGGGAACAGTTAAGAGATTTGATAGAAAAGAGTCATCATGGAAAAGGAGAGTCAGACAGTCAGGGTTTAGCATTTTGTGTGTATTGTTTTCAGATTTGTGTGTGCAGTTTTGAGAATGCCGTTAGGTTGTGAAAAACGTGTGTTAACAATCGTGAAAAACTGTATTGTCGTCTCCCCGCGCACAATCGTAGCACTAAAGGTTTTCAAAGAGATATACCTGCCAGACGAGTAGGATACAAAGGCTGAAAGGCATGCATTTACATTCCAATGGGTGATTGAGGGTCGCGCTCTACCGCAACGGCCAATCAGCTGTCCACTAATAGTTCTCAGGTCTTGTTTTTGTCTCATTGTATGGATTTTGGCCAGGCAGAAATGGATTTCGCCTTATGGTAGATATACGCCACTGTAGTCTAGGACCTGGCTAAGATATGTATATGCACTTCATTTAGGAGAAAATATCTCAATTGTTCTTAGCTAATATGACCCTTGGGAACTGTGAAAAAATCTCTATCCCGGGCGAAATACCCGACAATGACCACAACCTAGTTCAAACATGGGTCTATTTAACTGTTGGAGCTACAGATTTTCTGAGGTGCTCAAAATGTTTGTTGAATCCGTGCCGTGTCATCATTGTGGCCAAATCCAATATGGCCGCCAGTCCGCCACCTGAAAAAGGTTTTGTCTACAACTTTTGAACCAGATGAGCTATGAATGCAAACTTGGTGTCTAAATCATGTTTTTTGACAATTAGAAACCTTTTGGAATGCTTATCTGTATGACTGGGTGTGGCTGAACCTCTATTTTACCAGAGGTACATATTTACTCCACTACAAGTAAAAGTAGCTCAGTCAAAATGTTACTTGAGTAAGAGTGAAAAAGTATGTGCTATTAAATGTACTTAAGTATTCAAGAGTAAAAGTAAATTCAGGCGGACTGGCCACTTGACGACGTACTGGGCATATAGTGCAGCAGATAATTGCAAAATATAGCAAGAATCGTTCAAATGGTGATACAAGCATGACATTTGGTACATATACTCTTCAAATCCCACTCTTTTCAAAAATACCGCAAAATTCCAAGATGGCGACCCCAAAAATCCAAGATGTCCGTCCAGAAATGTGTTTTTTGAGTGGTGTAAACCCCTCCTACAACTGGCTTTTTGAGTGGTGTAAACCACTCCTACAACTGGCTTTGTTAGTTTACGTGTCTGTTCGTACCAAAAAAATGAGTTTACGTGTATGTTCGTACCAAAACATGAGTTGCTATGGTCACCCAGTTCACACGGGTGTGATTTCATTACGTCAGACATTACGTCAGACCACAGCTGATCAGTCTATATAAGACCTTACACCACTCAGTTCACACGGGTGTGATTTTTCCTTTATAACTTGAAATGCATTGATTTTAAGCCCCATAACTAGGGATGGAGCCCGAAAATCGGGTCCATTACAAACCCGGTTCGGCATTTATCGAGACCCGAGTATCAATAAGCTTTTGGCTCTTATCGGGTACAGCTGACGTCATGGGCAGCTCGCTATATAATAAGGGGAAGGCGCGTAGCGTGGATTAAATGACTGACGGGGTGGTGGCAGCGCATCTCTGACCGAGATGTGAACGGTTTTTGCCAACGTGCGAATGGGGGACAATTTAAAACAAAGGCGGATGAAATGCTGTAGTTTGCTACTATAACAGAAATTTGCATGCACGAGGGCTGCCAAAGTAGGCTATCTTTTGCTGTTTTTTCGCCCCCTCTCTTCGATTTTAAACTGGGCAAGCTCTAAACTGACTGGGCCGCGTTGGTAAGGGGGCCGAGACGCGACGGGTGGTTGCGCCGTGGAAGTATGGTGGAACGGCTGAAAAAGTTTTGGTTACATGTTTAAAAAGACAAGAGGGGAGCTAAATGCAATTATGAACTAGCTGGGGAGTCCATTTCACATGGGGTTGGGGCAGACCATTGTCTGACCACGGACTTCCACGCTTGCTGCTTCACATCGAGGACAGCTTGACAGCTTCGTGCTGTGGTGAAATGGGCCGCTCCATTCATTCCTTTTCTCCATTCCATTTCCTTTTTGACCTTTTTGACCCTGACCTTTTCATGGTACAAAGAAAAAAAACAGCCAGACATGTTCTCTTTCCTTTCAGAATAATGCAGCTTTCAAGTACCGGTACTTCAGCTGTTTTTGTAGCTATTTCTGAGTTTTTTCTAAAGGACCAATTATATGAAGGTAGGTTGAAAAGTGGTCCTTTAATAGTAAATGTAAATGGTGCATTTATATAGCGCCTTTATCCAAGGCGCTTTACATAGACTGTGCATTACATTCACCCATTCACACACACATTCATACACCGATGGCAGCGGAAACCATGCAAGGCACCAACCAGCACATCGGGAGCAATTAGGGGTTCAGTGTCTTGCTCAAGGACACTTCGACAGTAACTCTGGGGGAGCCCGGGTTCGAACTGGCAACCTTGCGATTACCATCCAGGCACTCTACCCCTGAGCCACCGCCACCAATACTATGCTGAGCATTAGTCAAAGGTATGTTTAAATTGGAACACACACACACACACACACACACACACACACACACACACACACACACACACACACACACACACACACACACACACACACACACACACACACACACACACACACACACACCGTCCTCACAGAGAAGACCTTTTTTGTCCTGATCATACAAAAAAGGACAAAGTTAAAGGAAGTAAAACTAATTGTCAGATAGTCGCCATCTTTGAAATATGCAAAATAGAGGTTCAGCCACACCCAGTGATAAAGATGATTGTCAAAAAACATGATTTAGACACCAAGTTTGCATTCATAGCTCATGTGGTTCAAGAGTTCTAGATAAAACCTTTTTCAGGTGGCAAACTGGCGGCTATATTGGATTTGGCCACTATGATGACCTGGAGGGTTGTTGGCTTCGGCACGGATTCAGAGTATTCTGAACATTTTGAGCACCTCAGAAAATCTGTAGCTCCAACGGTATAGAAGATAGAGTCATGTTCGAAGTAGTGGTCATTTAAAAAAGGGCGTGGTCATTTTCGGGTATTTCGCCCCGGATAGAGACATTTTCACAGTTCCCAAGTTGTTTGCGGGGGTCATATTAGCCAAGAACAGTTGAGATATTCTCTCCTAAATGAAGTGCATATCTTAGCCAGGTCCTCTACTACTGGTGCTGCAGGGAATAGCCTATTAAGCCAAATATATTGCTGAACAGAGCTGCCTGCAGTGCAATGTCCGCTATTAAAAGTCCAACAGACAGATTATATTTGAAAGAAGAAACATTGATATATTGCATTATGTCTCACAGTAAAAGATCGCGACAGAGAGAAGAAAAATTAATTCATACTCTTCCAGCCTCTCTCTCTCGCCTGCAGGGGCGAGAGAGAGAGAGAGAGAGAGAGAGAGAGAGAGAGAGAGAGAGAGAGTCAGAGAGAGAGAGGGGGGGGGGGGAGAGAGATACGGAGGTGGAGGGGGAGGTGGAGAGAGAGAGGGGAGAGAGAGCGATACAGAGAGACTGACGGAGAGAGAGAGATTATATCTCTTTGAGAGAGACAGAGAGAGAGAGAGAGAACTTGTAGCTTAATTTCCTCCAGTTTCTGAAGCCGAAAGAATATGTTAGTTTAACTCTGATGATAAATAGCCCTGAGGTTATAGGGTTCAGGAGTCTAGAATAGATTTTGAACAACATTTTCACATTGTGGTGAGGAAAATTAATATTCGACGCTGTGGGGACTGAAACAGCGGCGAAGGCTCACGTCCTACGGCTAACACAGCTGCTCTACCATTGGGAAAGGGTGACTATATAACTCCTCTGAAAAAAAGGAATAAAAAAAGTCCTTGGCATGATTCATCTCTTCTTCATTCTTCGCCACTCGTTCTTGTGGGAATATTCTATTCTCCGTAGTGCTTTTGATGCTCCAACATGCCGTGCAACAATGACACGATAAGCGATAACCTGGATGAGAGTGGACGTGGTTTTTGGGATGTGAGTTTCCTCGTGAGTTATTGGAGTTTGTTGACGTTCTCTATTGCAATAAATTGCTGCCTGCTATATTTGGCATTAAAACACAGATATCCCAGGCATCCTCAGTACACAATTTTAGCAAATCTAGCGGTATGTGATTTTTTAGCAGCCATTATTCTATCCGTACATGTGCTGCCCAGTGTGGTGCAGGGGAAAACTGCAATATTAAGCAAATGGTGCATAAGTTTTGTACCTATATTTGGCGATTGCGTTATAGCGTGCCAGCTGACTTGGACCTTACTGGCAGCTGAACGTTACACTTTCATCTGCCAGGGAATCCATTACCGCCAGATCGTCACGACACGTCGCATTCGCTGGGCTTTGGCAGTGATCTGGATCATAGTTTTGCTTTTGAACACCTACCATCAAGTGGTCATTCACTGCAAGTTGAATATAGCCGCCAGGCCCTTGGACACGCTGATTTGTGACCCGTTGACGTTGGAGAAAATCACAGAGCTGACCTCCATAGACTTGTGGCTTCTTCGTGGTCCGCCTGGAAGCATCTTTCTTTTGGCCATCATCAGCATCTTCATCTGCTATTTTCGGATCTTTCGAGCGGCGAGGAAGGTGGCACAGGATCTGCGTCAGAGCAACCGTAGAGCAGCATTGCACGTGGGCTGCTACCTCATCATGTTTCTGGCGCAGATGCTACCCGTTTTTTTGTTGGTCGCAATGTCTGTAGTGGATAAGATTCACCCGGGGATGATACCACAAACTCAAAGCCAACCTGTGATGATAATTATGATGATGGTCACTCCATCAGCTAACGTGCTCACCGTGATCTGTTGCAACAAAGAGTTTAAGGAAGAATTGCTCCTTATTCTCTCCTTTGGTCGAGTGGGTCCAGAGCGTAGGGTTCCAGAGGAACATGAGATTAGGGAGCTGCAGCCGCCACAGATACAAGCACGGGCTTGTGATTCAAACGAACAATAGGTATTATTGTTGTTGTCATTGTTATTATTGCTATTATTATTACTAGATGTATTTGTCATTGTTTGTTTTGTGTGATTTAATTAATTCAATTCAATTCAAAAGAGCTTTATTGGCATGAGAAAATGTACATTTACATTGCCAAAGCAAAAGTGGACCAAAACAATCAAAACTAAATAATGTATATGTAAGTAAATATTGAATATAATTAGGAATAGGATAAAAGTGTAAACAGAGCTTAGCGTTATATTGCAGCTTTGAGGGAAGACTTAAACTAGGGCTGGGACTTTATTAAAAAAACATAATCTAATTAATTTCAAGCATTGTAATTAAAGCTGCTATAAGCAATAATATGTCACATTTTTAATTACCTTTTATTTTTATTTTTTGGGGGTATTCAGACAGCCAGCAATGGGTAGAACACTCCCAAAAAAATTAAGTCTCTGTGACACATCTAGGGGCCGCAATCGGCATTCAAAGATTTTCCTAGAAGCTTTGTCATTGGTCGATTTGCCTGTCTGCTTCCTGATTGGTTAGTCATTGTGACCGGGTTTTTTTCGACCAATGACAAAGCTTCTAGGAACATCTTTGAATGCAGATTGCGGCATCTAGATATGTCGCAGAGAGCAGAGACTACATTGTTTTGGGAGCGTTCTACCCATTGCTGGCTGTCTGAATACCAAAAAATAAATACAAATTAAAGGTCATTCAAATTTTGACATATTATTGCTTATAGCAGCTTTAATTAATCAAAATGGAACGATGCAAGTTGGAAATGCATGCATGCATTCACACCAGAAATGTAGTCCAGGCCTACATTGGATGTCATATGCTAATGGAGCAGGGATCCCGGCACCCTCATTTGCTAAATCTGCCCCCTCGGTTTCAGTTTTAAAAGAATAAGGTTGTGAATACAAGCGGCCGAAATGAGTTTTCTTCGACGGGTGGCTGGCATCTCTTTTAGAGATAGGGTGAGAAGTTCAGTCACACGAGAGAGACTCAAGAGTAGAGCTTCTTCGCCTGGAAAGGAGCCAGCTTAGGTGGTCCGGGCATCTGGTTAGGATGCCTCTCGGGCGTCTCCCTAGGGAGGTCCTTGAGGCACGTCCCACTGGGAGGAGACCCCGGGGCAGACCAAGGCGCAGTTGGAGGAAACACATCGACTGACTGGCCTTGGAACGTCTCGGGATCCCATAGGAGGAAGTCACTATAATGTTGCTCTGGAGAGGGAAGTCTGGAGCACTCTGGTGGAGCTGTTGGACATGGATGGACATATTGCTTTACTATATAAAAATGAGATCTCGCCATTTTCAACTGCCCTCTCAGTCATTTCATGCTGGAGCCGAGATGGAGCAAGATGTTCCACATAACTTGGCTTTAAGTATAGGCTACTGTACTGTACTGTAAGTTTTGAGTTTCTTTTTACTTTATTTGAGTATTTCCAATTTTCAGTACTTTTACTTCTACTCCACTACATCTCATAGTAAATATTGTACTTTTATTAGACTACATTTATTGGAAAACAGCCTATTGGAATACTAGTTACTTTGCAGATTTTGATTATTATTCAGCAGGCGTACATTTCGGCAATTCTAAAATATAGCCAATCTACAAGCTCAAAATGCGTTGTGATGCGACACATTGACCTTGTAGATCGGCTATTTTCAAAAGATTTGTATACATTGGAAAACTTGACATGGGTACATTCTATTCTGCATAATACTTTTGGTACTTCTACATTGCAGTATTGATACTTTTACTTAAGTAAAACATTTGAGTACTTTTTCCACCACTGGAAATATGGAGATACAAAGTTTCTGCCTGATTGCAACAGGTGGGTGGTTGAAATGTGCCTTGCCTTTGATATCTGCTGTAGCTCTGCACAGTAGGCTACCTACCGCTACACCAGAAAACACGTTTTGTTGTGCGATTAATGTTATTGAAGCTTAGCCATAAAAAGCAGGGTATAGCTTTGTGCGCTCTGTGCGCGCGCACACACACACACACACACACACACACACACACACACACACACACACACACACACACACACACACACACACACACACACACACACACACACACACACACACACACACAGTCTAATTGCATAATGCTGCTGTATTTGTATTTGTGTAACGATGCTGCTGATATTTGCCTATACTGTTTTGTCAAGTAGAATTTAAACAAAACATGAAGTAAATAAAATAATGAATATCCTATATTAGTGTAGGTGGCTTGTTGAAATGTGCCTTGCCTACCATATGTTCTGTGTCTCTGCACAGCTATACCGCTCCACTAGAAATCATGTTATTTGGTGCGATTATTGTTATCGAAGCTTATAGCCAAAAAAAAGCAGGTATAGCTTTGTGTGCTCGGCAGTCTGCATATTCCAAAAGGATTACACACACGCACGCACGCACGCACGCACGCACACACTTGCGTGTGTGTATGTGTATGTGTGTGTGTGTGTGTGTGTGTGTGTGTGTGTGTGTGTGTGTGTAAGTGGCATGTACATTTGACCACAGTCTGGAAGAGGCATTCCTTACCACGGTGCTTAAGTAGGCTACCAGCGTCTTAAGGATGCTATTATACAGCTTGGCTACAAATGTAAACTACGTGTTCATATTTGGAAGCTTCGGTAATGTCCATAAATCAGTCGTGAGGGGCCTGCAGATTGCAGGCATGCCCAAGCCGAGAGCTAAGGCATCGGCAAAATTCTGTTCAGTGTCTGCAATAATTGGCAGTCGCCATAATGGAGAAGGCGATGCTTTCTGTACCCGTGATCTGTATCCTGAAGCACTTGTTGTAGAGTTTTTTTTTCAAGTTTGGCATCCACTATTATTTGTGTTCAATAATTTCTTGTAAAATGTGAATGCAAATAAAGATGTTATGTGTGTGTGTGTGTGTGCGCGTGCGTGCGTGCGTGCGTGCGTGTGCGCGCGTGCGCACGTGCGTGCGTGCGTGACTGTGTTTACTGTACATAGTGAGATTTCAAGAATCAAGGTTATATTATGTACTGTGTCTTAATTCAGGTGGTTCACCCTGACTAAGTAGGGACTAAGTAGGGTGGGTGAGGGCACTACCCTGCGGAGGAGGGGGGGGGGGGGGGGGGGGGGGGTCACACGCCCTGGGGTTGTCTGTGAAATGGGACAGCGTCCACTAGTTATTTTAGGGGAGTATTTATCATGGCTCCAGACTAAGGGGGTCCCTACGTCCCAGGGACTATAAAATATCTATTTTGGACTTAAACTGATCTCAGCAAGGGACGGTTTCGGGACTAGAGGCGTTTTTGCAATGAAGATGTGCATATAGAGGGTATGCGCATGCATAAAGTGAATGGCAGATCGAGTGGCAAATCGAGTGGCAAAGTAAGTAACAAAGGGAATTTAATGTTGTTTAAAGTAATTTCATGCAATCAAATAAGACCTGTTTGGATGTATGGGCTGTCAAGGCCAGAAAGTAGTTTTTTGCCACTCAGTAGGCTTTCCCGCATAACTTCCTGTTATGATGATGATGTCACGCGCATACCCTCTATTGTGCGCACCTATACGGGCAGCATAAGACTAGCAGCGCCGCATAAATGTTGCAGCAGAACATTTTTATAAAACAAGAAATAAATAAAATAAAACGAGAGACGGACCATTCAAACAGGCTCAGCGCTCCCTGCAGCACAAGGAGATGTACAACTTTCATATGACAACAGCCAAAACTTAATATATGTAAGGATTAAGGAAACAAATTAATACTGTACATGAAACAGCAGCGGTGGCCGAACGGATAGCGGCGCGGTCTTGATACCGGAAGGTTCCTAGTTCGAATCAGCCGTCCGACACGTTAAAATTACCACCGCTGAAGTGCCCTTGAACAAGGCATTGCACCACTACGATGAAATGTGTTCTATGAGCAGGGCCTGGCTGGAAACAAGTTCTTGAGCTTAGCCCAGATCTACCCTGGGTAAATATAGATTTCATTTCAAACAGTGGCTCTCAACACAGCATGTGGACGGTGGATGGAACAATGTGGTGGATGCATCCTGGTGTAGGTAAGATATATTAAGATCCATAAAAAAGATAATCACACACCTAACACCGGGGGTGTCAAAACTTCGACACGCAAGTGAGAAGATCACAGTGGGCAAATTGACGCTGTGCATGCATCGGCCCTATAGGCCCTCATTTATCAATTGAGTGTAAAAATTGCCCCAAATTCGAGTGTAGGTTTCTTATTAAAGTGTCATTTAATATACAACAAGATTAGTGAACGAAAACCTGAACCTGTGATTCTGTGAAGCATTAATTAAATAACAGGAATGAGTTTGAGTTTTGTCACGGGCACAGCGGGCACAGTTACAGTAGGTGGGAACATACTCTGACATTTTTCTGTACTGTCTTTCTTTTAATATTTCTGTCATTCACTCTTTCTGTTTGTGTTTTTAACTCTGGACCAATCTGTCCACACCATCAGACTGCATGTCCTTTTGATCTGAAACAAAGAGCAGGCAAGCTATACAATCACCATTGGCTCATCAAAACAGCCCCGGTCTTTGCATATCTTTTGTTTCAAGAGCTCTTGGCAGTAGCACTGCTTATATCTGCCTCAGCTCAAATCACTTTCAGTTGATTTCATGAGTGCTCAGTTTCAAACAAAATGCTGCAAATCATGAACACATTGTGTGATTTCCGTGAAATTGTGCACGCACATTCCCACTAGGCAGAGGAAGAAATGCCACATGAACATTTTCAACTCAGCCTCATGGTGGCGCTATAACTGGCTGAAAAGTGTTTTTACCTCTAACTGCACAGATCTGTGGATAACTTTGTATGCCAACTCCCTAGAGGCCAAGGAAAAACCTTTTCCTGGATTTTTTCACATCTGCTCTTTATAACGCCACCAGGAGGCCGACATATGTAAAACACATTTTCTAATATTACTCCTTCAGATTTTATCCAAATTTCACGCAAATCGGTACACATGCTCTCCATAGTCACATAGACGGGTTTGTTTGATTTCTCATAATCCACCCTCATTGGCTACGATTGGCTTCTAAACTTTTCAGGAGTAGCCCGCTTTGTACCCGTTTTGTACAAATCGCCACAACTACTCAACGCAGCGTCCGATCGCGGTGAAACTGTGCATGCATATTACCACTAGGCTGAGGAAGAAATGCCACTTGACAGTTTTCAAATCAGCCTCATGGTGGCGCTACAACAGGCCAAGCCGCGTCTCTCTCTCTCACACACACACACACACACACACACACACACACACACACACACACAAACAAAACATGATTATATTACTCCTAAACATTTTGCCAAACATCACACACACTCCTATCCTCCTGGTGGGGACCTGTGCCCAGAAGGGCACTTTTTCTAGTTATTATTATTATTATTATCATTATTACTACTATTTTTATTATTATTACTACCACTATATATATATATATATATATATTTTTTTAAATGTTTTTTTTGTGGCTTTCGCCTTTATTTTATATATTTTATGGAGGGACAGACAGTAGGCTGACAGGAAAATGGGGAGAGAGATGGGGGGAAGACATGCAGTAAAGGCCGTCGGGATCGGGAGTCGAACCCGCGGCACACTGCCAGACTGGATTACCAGCCAAGGTGCCTGGACCACTGAGCCACGGCCCAGGCCACCGCTATATATATTACCTATTTGTATCTGTGTACCGGCATATAGCCCGAAGCAATTTCCCCTGTTGCTCCTACGTTGTCGTGGAACGAAATGATGACCGCTCAACCGCTGTATGATTTGTTGTGGATATTTACAGCCTACAGGCCAGGGGTGCCCACACTTAAAATAAAAAGAAATTGTGAGTCCCAAAAATTGTCTTTTTTTTTATGGACGTTTGATATAAAAATACACAATAATGGAAATTGTACCATTGTTTTGGCATAGATTGTTAGGCCATATGATGACCTAGGCCATATATGCTCTAAAAGTGTGAAAAGCATATTTTTCATTTTCCTATATGTCTTTAAAGACCTTACAAAAGGTCCTTCTAATGGCTGCCCCCTAATGGATCGGAATTCTGAACACTTGGACAGCTGAGTGATTATACTGTAATTATGTATCCATTTTTGAACACGTTACAGCGGGAGGGAGAGACAGGTCGTTTCAGGGAAGCAATCTGATTGCTGGAAGGCGTCCAGCTGTGCTTCAAGCGACCATGATTCATTGAATACATTATTCAAAATATAAAAGGCACATTAAATGGCTTGGTTGAATGCTCATGAAAATTCTTCTGATTGTGATTCTGACAACGGTCAAGTACAGTATGTTATTTCAGTAGGCCTATAATTGACAGCTGAGCGTAAAGGACAACTTTAGTTTTTTTCAACCAAGGTTCGAAGGTGTGAGTCGCCCCTAAGGCCTGACTCACACCTTCGCATCTAGCATACAACATTGATGCATGCTAGATGTATGAAAGGGTTTGTTTACATCTTGCCCCAATGCATTTCCAATGGAAGTCACATGGTTTGACTTTGACATGTGTTGTACGGCTTTCGGCTGTGTTTCGACTGCCCCCCACCCCCTCATACAACACAAATGTTGTGTCAAACCATGTGACTCCCATTGGAAATGCATTGTGATCTTGCATCAGTCAATAAGTCTCATGCATCTAGCATGCATCAATCTGTTGCGAAGGTGTGAGTCAGGCCCAAGACTGCCCATGTTTGAATAATTTGACGAGTATGATAATTTGCACCTGTCATTTGAAATACCTATAGTCTGTCTAATCTTGTGAACATTCAGATAGAACTGTAGGATCACACTATTTGATTGCCTGCAAGTTCTCCACATGATCACAGAGTGGGTTGGCCAATTAACTTCCATGAGTCAATCTCCTCAACCCTGCTATTTCCCTCTGTCCAGTAAAGGTGCATGCTGCATATACTGAGAACAATTTCTGTGACTATATGACAGGCTCCTGAGGTGACCTCATCTTGGACACAGCAACCCTTTTCATATCTCGGTCCATACTTTATTCGCATTTGAGCCACGGACCACCATTTGATGGGATTTAGCCTCTCAGACCCAAAACTAAAGAATATTTTGTTGTCGTTGGATAATTCCCTTCCATGCCATATTGAAAATGTTGATCGAAATAACAATTCTTCTAGATTCTATAGTTGTGTTCAATGCAGATTTGTTTTCTTCTTATTTTTTTGACTTTTTTAACATTAAAATTATGTTTATCTACGTGGTCATTTCTGCCAAGTTGCGCAATAAACATATTTTTTGTGTTAAATATCCGAGATAAGACAAAGATTTAATTTGTAATTTGAGCAACAAGTTACAACTGAGATTAATTGACACAGTTCACACATGTATTTGTAATGCAAAATAATCAGAAATGTGCCAAACGAAAAGACACACAGATAATATGGTTTAAGGAATGTATTAAATTATTGAGAGTGTGAGAGTACATCCTGAGGGAGGTCAAAATCTTTGGAACTTCACTGATCCCCTGATTTGTTTCTTCCCCCTGCGTGTCGCGGCATATCTCATACAAACACAAACAAACACAAAGGACCACAGAGTCTAAATAACCAAATGGAGATGTGTGTAATGAATACTGACATGCAAAACCAACAAAAACAAGTTGGTGGACAATGCATGTTTTGTGCCTCTACCCTAGCCGTCAAATGTTCACCTTTATGTAACGCAAAGCACATTTTATTAATAATAAATATAAGCCGTGAGAACCTATAGTACACTATTCAGAATATTGTTATTGCATGTGTTCATGTGACCACACATATTTAAACCAATGTGCTCTTCAATAGCTTTAATTATTCATGTGTATAGGCCTACGTAATATCTTTAAACCTATTTTACTGTACATTTAAAATACGTCAGCGGTAGCGCTATATGCATTCAAACCCTTTAACCCATTTTGACCTGAGATCAGATTCTAAAAATCCTGACGTTTTCTGAAAAAGCTATGTTTCTATGTCAGTCGTTCTTCGATTTTCAAAAATGCAGACCTACAAGGTCGTAGCGCGCCACTCGGCGCCACTCGATGTACAAAAAAGGTAACATCAATAAAAAGAGAATATGTGCAGGTGAGAAAAGAAACCCATGGAGGGCTTATATGTGGTTCTCACCAAAGATAATATACAAATAGTAAGGAGACAAAGTAATCAAACATAGGTATGGAAAATAACAAAAACAAATACAACAACAAATACATTTACACTTGTGAAGTGTGTGTGTGTGTGTGTGTGTGT
This sequence comes from Electrona antarctica, assembly GCF_951216825.1. NCBI lineage: Eukaryota > Metazoa > Chordata > Actinopteri > Myctophiformes > Myctophidae > Electrona > Electrona antarctica. Next base: position 35,412,968 of record NC_136801.1, on the reverse strand, counting down.
GTGTGTGTGTGTGTGTGCGTGTGTGTGTGTGAGAGAGAGAGAGAGAGTGTGTGCGCGCGTGTGCGCATGCACGCACGCGCATGCACGCACGCGCAAGCCTGAGTGTGCCTAAGTGTACCTGCATGTCTGTCTGCACAATAAAGCTACATTACGTATGAGAGAAGTATTTGCATTTCCAGCCACCAAAGAACATACATGTTCCCATCCATGTACAGCTGGTGCACTGCATGTGTTTGGACAGACAGAACACACGGACAAGACCACTGACTGCACAGGGCAACAAGGTCTGATTGCATTTAGTATAACGATTATGTGTTTTGAGCAATATCATGTTGATTTAGTACGTATTTTGATTAGTAGTATTATGTTGCAGTGTTATTTTCATTAGTATTCTTTTTTTAAAGGTGTTTTGAATAGTATTATGTTAGAGGTGTTTTAATATTTGATCCAAGGACGGACGCCGGTTTTTGCTATATTGTACACGGCAGCAAGAACCCCAAAATGGGTTCCCGTCGTGAATGTAAACTTATCGCTGTGTTCCTCTCTCTGTCTGTTTATTATTTGTCTAGGGTTTATTTGTCCGTCTCTCCGAAAAAGCTTTACTCAATAGTGAAAAAGACAGAGAGCATTCCAAGCTGCCGGGAAGATGAACACCTCAAACGAGTCCTCCATCTTCTACAGCAACACTGACATCATACGTATCACCAGCGTGACCATCAACCTGGTCCTGGGAGTGCCTGTCAACGGCTGGGTTCTGTGGCTGGTATTCACCGGACCGGCTGGAACAATGGCCTCAGACTTCTTCACACTCGACCTGAGCGCGTGTGAGATCCTCGCCAGCTTGTTATTTCTTCCAGACGTCATCAAGCGTGTCTCCCTCCTTGAATTATTTGCTAGTGGTCTCGTGTTCAATGGACGTTCCCTGTTTCAGTGCTGTATCTGCGTGGAGAGGTTAATGGCAGTGGTATACCCGGTGCTCTTCCTAAAGTTCAAACCCCTCAGGTACAGGGCGGCCTGCTCTGCGGTGGCCTGGCTGCTCACCATCGGGTTTTCGCTGTTATACATGCTGGTGGGTTTCAACAAGATATTTTGGTGTGTATATTTGGGTGAATGCCTATTCTTCATCTTAGTGATGCTGTTGTGCAGCCTGGCCGTTCTCAGGGCTCTGAAACAGCCCATGCCAGGGGAGACGGGGAGGGAGAGGGAGAGGGACAACAGCATGAAGAGGAGAGCCTTCAACATCATCTGCCTGATCATGGGGTCATTTTTAGGAAGCAACTTAACTTGGTGCATAATTGACATTTTTTACATTCAAGGAATCTTGTTAGATTACGTGGATTTACTTTCATATATATGCGTGTTAATTGCTGTGGTCGCTAGCTTTGTTCAGCCCCTGCTGTACCTCTGCCAAAAGGCTGGAAAACTGCCCTGTGTGTGTTATCGTTAAACTATACAAGGTACATAGATTGTATACTGTTATATCACATAGTGAACTCACAATAATCATATCTGTAGCTATATTCATTAATCGAGTATAGTGAGGGGTCATGGCTAGTCAATGACGCATGTAATCCTGTATTGCATTATTTTATTGTCTATTTTCATTAATTTATCCCTGTGCCATGTTCCTTGGCTTGTCTTGCTGTCAACAGTGTAACACTATACCGTAAATAATGTGTATTATTCTTGTAGTGGGTAGACCTTAGAGTATATATGAATAGAGACGGCACCCGAGTTCTCCTCCCATCCACTTGCATTAAGTTGCTCAAAAGCGCATGAGGCGATTTCACTGTGCATTCTGGGTAGGAACAGAGTGCATTCTGGGATGGATTGGGCCCAAACACATGAATGCGCTGCCGCTGACTATCATTGCAGGCATTCAGCGTTCACGTGTCATCGTGAACGTGCACAATGATAGTCAACGGACCAGCTCGTTCATGTGTTTGGGCCCACGCTGCAATATCAAATTCGGCCACTATGTCCATTTCGCCTCAGGGTTTCATCCGGGTGCCGTCTCTATTCATATATACTCTAAGGAGTAGACAGATTATAATCCACATGCTATCACTGTGAACTCTTGGACCATGTAGGTATGATGTGTTTTGGCTGCACCCGTTTACTGTTTCACTAAAGTTGGACTTTAGATTTTGAAAACTGTCTGGTTGCACACACACACACACGCACAAGATAATCCGAAAATATCTTCTCATCACATCATCTCAAACACACTACACAACTTTAAAACAATGGGGCATCACGTTTGGATACAGGATTCTGTTCAGATTGTTGGGTTTTGCCAGTTGTTGGTTGTTCATTTTGAGAACTTTGAGTATCTTCACATTAAAATGTTTGAGAGACACTGGTATTATGACTTGTCTTCTCTGTGCGCTCTGCTGTCCACACATGCAGTGTACCACCTGTTAATGTTCGTTGGTGACTGGATATGCAAATAGTTCTCATATTCTGACAGGGCACAAATGTGACTAGATTTGATCGATGGACTGCCATTGGATTTTTTTGAAAATAGCATTGTTAATACTTCTTTCTCTGCTATTTCTGTTAGCCAGTTAGTAAAAGACTAGTATTATCTTCCAAAACGATTGTGTACAAAAAGGCGGATTTTGCATACTTTAGCAGGGAACCTGTATGTGTAGTTAGCATTGGTTAACCCAATGGTTATAACATTAGACATAGTGACATGTTTAAGCATTATATGTCGATATCAGCTCTGACATTTATTTCAGACCTGCTCTAACATGACATGAATAATAATATAGCTTCAGATTATTTTAGACAGAAAAATAAAAAAGGACAAACTTTGCAGCACAAATCAAATCTTTCTGTCAGTCAGTCATGATGTTCATGAAGCAGTTCATGAAGCACCCCATGATGATGAGTTGAAATGTCAGAGATATAAAGACAAAAATGTGTAATTGGAACAACAACAACTGTGAGAAATTGAAACAGTGCACGCGTAGTTGTGTAATGCAAAAATAATCAGAAATGGAAAGGGGTGTGTTAGGCTCGACCGATATACCTTGCAGCCAAATGTGGCAGAGGGACAATGACACACAGACAGGGAGGAAAAAGAATCAGGTTTAAGGAATGTATTAAATCAAAAAGGTTACGTAGGGGGAAGGTCTGTTGAGAGTGTGACGGTACGGTACATCCTGGGGAAGGTAAGAAGGTTTGGAACTGCCCGACATGTCAGAGCCCTTAGAAATGAGAGGCAGCAGAACATACAGTTTCACTGACTTTTTGATTGATTGAAATATTTATTAACAGTTTGCAGAATTACAGTACATTTCAAGCACAAACTCAATACAAAGGCTGTTAACTGTGAGTGGACGACCCAATTAAGCATTAGCCTACACTTGTTTACAAGAGGGTCCACCATGTTCAATTAATCAAAGACCACAGCATCAGGTATCTCAAGTCAAGAAAACAAGAAATAAATGATCCAAATAACTACCAGGCATGCTGAATGAGCAAATAGCCCAACATGAGCAACCAGTCGTCACAGCAACAGACTGTTCTGTATGTCAGAGGTTTGTAGTTGAGGTACAGACTGGCCTTACACTAGCCGATTTTTTTTAATATGAAATCTGATACCACCACACACTACAGGATAATCGGAGCGGGGCAGAGCAAATATCAAACATTCTTGATGTTGATCGGGCCGATCCCGATCGTGCTTTGAGCGGTCGGGCACCCCCCGAGTGTAAAAAATGCCCGATTATCGGCTAGTGTAAGGCCACCTTAAAATGATTTAAAATGTTATGCTACAAGTGTTTCCATGGAAGACTATACTACTTTTGTCTGAGGATCTGGTTTGCTGGATACATTTTTGAACGTGGCAACTTCTCAAAACTCAGTCTACACGGAGTGTAATAGACCTCGTCGCATTAAGTAGGATACACTTTAAATTGTCATTGCAATTTTTTCTTAAATTTTGATGGAGCAGATTAGTTTAGGCTGCATTATTGAGCAGAGCAAGGAAGGAGCACAGGGCCGGTGAAGCCAGCACACGCAGCGCACCGCGCACACACACACACGCACGCACGAACGTGTGCTCGTGTCACCTGGGTCTGAGCACACTTTAGATTCCATGGCATGCGCGGACAGAAGAAGCTGTGTTTTGCATCATTTCCGAGTTTTTAGACAGCTGGTGGATGGAAATGAAGCTCCACCCACGCGGCAGGTTGCCGCGTCGGCCAGATTCCCGGAAAAGCTTGCCACGGCCCAGCGGCATTCTGCCGTGTGGGTGGAGCTTCATTTCCATCCACCAGCTGTCTAAAAACTCGGAAATGACGCAAAACACAGCTTCCTTTGGCCGCGCATGGAAGTTCAAGTGTGCCCAGGCTGTCAGACAGACAGGTCCGTCGTTGTGAGTACTGAGACTAAGGTGGTGTACAGACGAGGACGTATTCTAGCTGTGTTACTCGGGCAAGTATTTAGCCGATCTGCCCTTTTTGTCACACGGAGACGGCGTTTTTTCAATGCGCTTCTGAGAATACACAGGTGGAACAAATTAACGAGTGACAGCTAACGAGCAAGCTATGCTGTCGTCTTAGCTGCCTGCCAGCAAGCTCACATGAGCTTGCAGATCAGCTGTTTTCGCGGAGCCATTTTAATGACGCTGTGTGTGTGTGTGTGTGTGTGTGTGTTGGGAGAGACGAGAGAGATTGATAAAGAGCAGGGGAGACGTGCTGCGCTCTGATCGAGACGGATATCTCAAAGGTTATTTTTTAAATTAATTAGAAGGTCCGGATGTTCGCTCGAAAATTCCTGCCGAAGTTCGAGTCCTAAAAAAAAGGGCTAGGGTACAGCCTTTACTTTACTAAATTAGGCAGCATTTGCTATACATGTGCAGCAAATGCCGCCTAATTTGCTGAAACGGTGATGTCATAGTCCCCTCGCCCCCTCCAAACTAACCAGTGTTAATGGTTTATTTCACCATAACCAACCAAAAGTATCACAGGCAGCTATTTTATATTTGCACATAATGTCTATAAATCTCTTCTCCAAAAATGACCGATCTGCAGCCCACATGCATGATCTTGTAGATGACTAGATGAGGTATTTTTGGAGAACAGATAAATGATGGTGATTACCAATCTGGAAAGCCAATAAAAAAATGGATGGTCTTGTACATTATTGTTACCATTATAGATAGGCAGCACACCCACACACCGATGTCTGTCCGTCCCTCTCTCCTGCCCTGCGCAGTGCACAGCACGCATGGACCTGTCAAAGTGCTTCATCTTCTTGGGTTGAGATAAAACATTCTGAAGGTGCTATCCATGCTTCAATTTACTCTTTGCAAGCAAGCAGACAAAATGTCACGGCAGGCAGCAGGTGGAATCAATTTATTAACGAGCAATTATCTGCATTCAGCAGTGTTGCGCCCCCGAATATAATCTCAACTCATAAATTCACAATGGGGGGTGGGAGTCAGAGAGAGGGGGGGGAGAGAGAGAGAGAGAGAGAGAGAGAGAGAGAGAGAGAGAGAGAGAGAGAGAGAGAGAGAGAGAGAGAGAGAGAGAGAGAGAGAGAGAGAGAGAGAGAGAGAGAGAGAGAGAGAGAGACGAGTGCATTATATATATAAATTCTCTCTCTCTCTCTCTCTCTCTCTCTCTCGCCACACAGGCTTATCGCAGTGGTCATAGCAGCTACACACAGCTACTCGTTCGCAGTGCATCCATTTCCAATAATGCCCGCCTGAATGTGTGAATCACTTACCTTGTGCTTGCTGCTCGTTTTCAGAAGAATTAATCCAAGGTTTGTCATATTATGGTTTAAAGTAGGCATAAACTTTAGCTGGGCAGTCAGTGTGTGCAGAGTGAGAAGCAGCACTGCAGCCTCTGCTGATTAAATTGATATGACCTAGATATGTCATATGCGCATCTGACTGGCAAGATAATTAGTTATTTGGCAACACCTGTGTGAAATACCAATAGTATAATTTACACCCAGCACAATGAAACATACACAGTACATTTAGCCAGAAGCTTATGTTTCATACATAGAAAATGTCAAAACCTGTGTAATGAAAGGTAGAAAAGAAAAGCAGCACACCTTGGCCCAAAATGATAGAACATCTGTCAACATGTTACAATTTTTATTCATGCAGGCCTCGACGCGTCATCATGCATCGCGTTTTCGTTCAAAGGAAGTAATTCAAATTGGCCTTTCTATGGACTTTTGATATAAAAATACACAAAAACGGAAATGTTCCCATTGTTTTGGCATAGATTGGATATGCTCTAAAAGTGTGAAAAACATATTTTTCATGTCCCTATGTCTTTAAGGTTTGTGCAGACCTTCTAACTGCTCCCCAATGGTGGATCTCAATTCTGAACACTTGGACAGCAATTGTGTATCCACTTTGGAACCCATTGCAATGGGAGTGAGTCATTATAATAGGTTTTCCATCATGCTTGCTTGAAGCACAATCTCCCGAACTCTGGTTCGGGCAGAGTTTGAGAACTCTAACACTAACACACACACGCACGCACGCACGCACGCACGCACACACACACACACACACACACACACACACACACACACACACACCTGAAGTGGATGATTCATTGACAAACTGCAGACCTGATAATGATATTTAGGAACAGGTCTGGCTATGAGACAGCCGGCTCAGGAGGTAGAGCAGGTCGTCCAACGATGGGAGTGAGTCATTATAATAGGGTTTCCATCATGCTCGCTTGAAGCACAATTTATATTGAGCTCCTATTCAAAATATAAAAGGCACACCATTTAGATGGCTTGGTTGAATGCTTCTGATTCTGAATGTTCTTCTGATTGTAATTCTACTTCGTGTCAATGTTCAAGTATGTTATTTCAGTATATGGACTGCTGAGCTTAATAACAGCCCTGAAATTCAGAGCACCTGTTTGCACCTCTTGAAGTGTTAAAAGGTGACCCCAAGTTACAAGAATCAGTTGAGAAAAAAACGGTATCTAACAAAACCACGTCAGTGCGGTTGAACTGGACATTGTTCTATAACTAGATGTTGATGTTGTCTTGTTAGTCTATAGGCTACTAGCCTGGTAAACCAACCACCCTGGAAGTAGGCTACTGCATGGGTTCAGTTGGTTGAACTGGACATTGAATCTTAGTCCAATAATCCGTAAAAATGTTTGTCTAGTTTTGGTCAACAAAAACTGTTGACATTTTAGTCTAGTTTTAGTCTGACAATTATTTAAGCCCTTTACTTTTTTGTCAGACAATATGTTTCCATATAATCTAAAAAAATATTTCACAGTTTTGATTGAATCTGCAAATGTATTTGGAACCATAACCAGTCACAGAAATATCGATGCTTGCATCCTGTTTAACTAACTGATCCCAGTACAGTACAACAAGGCAACACCAAATGATTGAACTAAGATTAAGACTAAAATGTTTAATCGACTAAACGTGACTAAATAAAAATAGGATGAGTTCGACTAAATACTATAAAAACTAACAACGGTGATTTGAAACTGGACTAAAACTGAGACTAAATTTAAAAATAGCCGACAAAAACAACACTGCCTGGGGTCTCTCAATGCAAAGCCGTTTTAGTTACACAAAGGCTTTGCGTGACATTTTGTCTGCTTGCTTGCAAAGACGAGCAAATTGAAGCATGTGTTACAGGTCTCAGTTTACTTGTAAGACCCATATGCAGATGAGTTTTGTTGCTGGGAAGCCCTCCTATGCCAGGAATTTAACAGGAATAAAATAAATAGGACAGGTGACGACGGTGTTGTCCTTTCAGCCTCCTCATGCAGAATCAATTTATTCATTCACAATTCAATATATTTATTTTCTCTGTATCATTTATTTTTCTTTTTCAATAAATCAATCAACATATAACAGTCACAATATTCTTTTTTTCATTGGGTTCACATTTAAATTCACATTTAGTTACAATAACCATTTTTAGTTACTTTAACCAGCATCTATTTTTAGCAAAACACAGGAAATGGACTGTGTTTTGGACTGTTCCTTTAAATGTCTGTCAGACAGTAGTGCACATTATTTTAGGCATTGATTGATTGATTGAAAAATGTATTAACAGTTTGCAGAATTACAGTACATTTCAAGCACAAACTCAATACAAAGGCTGTTAACTGTGAGTGGACGACCCAATTAAGCATTACACTTGTTTACAACAGGGTCCAACTGTGTGCAGTTTATGAGTCTGTTGTGAAGTACAAACCTGGTAAAACAGGAATAAAATAAATAGGACAGGTGACGACGGTGTTGTCCTTTCAGCCTCCTCATGCAGAATGAGAATTTGAGAACTCTACACAGAGTAAAAGTGAAACACCATCAGCACCATCTTCATAATAGATACAAGTAAAACGCTCAAACGCGGGAAGCGAACGCAGCTCGTAAATTGCAATAACAACAATTAGAATAAATTACGTATTTTTTTAAGGTTTTTTTTAAGTTATCTTTTTTTATTATTATCGTGTTTTGGTTAAGATGTGTATTTTGATTTTATGTTGTATCATTGTCTGTTGCACTGTTGTTTTGCCCATCTGTTTTGAGTGGCTGAATGTTTGAGAAAGCCACAATGGAAGCATGCCTCTGGGCTTTTTCGTGTATTGTCCATTTGGTGCCTTTTTTTTAACTTGTGGTACTGTTAGGCCTATACTTTAAATTGTCAATTAAATATTAAATCAATCAAGCAATCAATTAAAATACTAGATAATAGAGAAAGAGGGAGCCATATTGGACCATAATGATGTGGTGATGTGGTACATCATCAGTGCATGCTAACTGGTTGTGCCATCAGGACACCATAATTGTCACTTGCCTTTGAAGCCATGCCTCTGCTCATAATTCATTCACACCATGTTCCAATCCGTAGCGGTGCACGGCCAGATTAGGATCAGACTTGGATTGAAAATTTAAAGGCTCATTAATTTTCAAATCATCCTTTACACGCCAACACGTCATGTTTAAACGACTCATTTACACATTTGATAATTTGCACGAATGGCTACTGTATTTAGTGAATGTACAAATTAAGGCTATTAAAAAACTGTAGGCACGCCAACACGTCATGTTTAAACGACTCATTTACACATTTGATAATTTGCACGAATGGCTATACTGTATTTTAGTGAATGTACAAATGAAGGCTATTAAAAAACTGTAGGCCCATGATTAACCAGCATTAATCATATACACATTCTTTTCCTTTCTTATCCTAAAACACAAAGTTAAGTTAAGTTTTGTGTGTGTGTGTGTGTGTTTTTTGTGTGTGATACAGCAGCGCCCTCTGGTGGCGGGCGGGTGGTGTTACAGTGTGACACACAGAGACACACACACACACACAGACATACATGTTCTGCTAGGTCTCATAGTTAGTGCTCATTGCATTCGCAATCACTACGTTCGCAATACACAAACTATTATTTTCATTATTATAAACAAATTCAGGTGAGGCCCTACTGATTGCCCTACTGGCCCGACCCTAAAACGTCGGGTCGGGCCTGGTCGGGTTCGGGCAGAGTTTGAGAACTCTGACACACACACACACACACACACACACACACACACACACACACACACACACACACACACACACACACACACACACACACACACACACACACACACACACACACACACACACACACACACACACACACACACACACACACACACACACACACACACACACACACACACACACACACACACACACACACACACACACACACACACACACACACACACACCACTGAAGTGGATGATTCATTGACAAACTGCAGACCTGATAATGATATTTAGGAACAGGTCTGGCTATGAGACAGCCGGCTCAGGAGGTAGAGCAGGTCGTCCAATGATCCCTGGGTCGGCACTTCGAGTCCCGGCTCCTCCTGTCCACATGTCGAAGTGTCCTGACCTTGGGCAAGACACTGAAGTTAAGTTCTGACTGTAGTTTGTAATCCTCTCTCTTATCATGACATGATGACTCGCTGTACGGCTGTAGTGCGTGTGCGTGTGTGTGTGTGTGTGTCTGTGTGCTGCTGTCCTAAAAAATTGGGCTTCCCCCCAAACATTCGCCCCTCCTGGGGTCAAGTTCAAACTACTCCCATGTGACCCCTGGTCTGACCTTAACCACTTGGTCCCACAACTATATAGGCTACTCTTTTTCTCCCTATAGCTGCTATAGTGACTGACTGACAGCTATAGGCGGTTGGGCAGAAACCTCTTTGGTCCATAAGGTGTTTGTGTTGTTGACACCCTACTTGATCATACATACAACAGCGTCACGCAAAAGTAGCAGATCCACAAGCTGGTTTCGGGCTTGTAGATCTGCTATACTGTTTTAATTTAATATTTTGAATCCTGAAAAGTAACAGTTTTGGACATATGAGATTTACACCCAGCAGAGACCGTTACACTTAATCTGGGGTTGGAGGGGGACACCGGGGACATAACATTTGCCAGGAATTTCTAGATTGACTATTTTCCGGCAAAGAGATTTGGTGTAGAAGGAAACGAGAGCAGCAGACAGAAGTACTTTTGCATCCGAGGTCCATTTGGTTGACCTGAGATCAGATTCTAAAAATGTCTTCTACATCCTGACAGTTTTCTGAAAAAGCTATGTTTCTATGTCAGTGGTTCTTCGAATTTTCAAAAATAGCAGATCTACAAGCTCGTAGCGCGCCACTTGGTGGCGCGCTACGAGCTTGTAGATCTGCTATTTTTGAATAGCTAAAGCATAACATAATGCTAACACCAAAAGGGGTTCCCGCCCAAAATGGGTTAAGTACAAGTGGCTAAGAAAGCTGTCAGTCAGTAGCAGGGAGAAAGCTAGTCTGATTTGGGACATAAACGTTGGCAACATAGAAACTGTACTGTATGTCAAACGGTTATGCAATTCCTTGAACTCTGTCCTGTTCGCTTATTGTTTACTTTTTCATATTGTCAGCGTTGTTCCTTTTCGATATAAAATAAAAGTGTGTCCCAAACAAACGGTGAGCTTAACACTCACACGACGGTAGCAAGGCCAGGTACCACCATGTGCCACACAAACTGACTTCAGGTCAAAAATACTTTTTTTTCACTGCAATGTTATATTGGCTACTCCGCTACTGTATCCCGTTGGAGCTACAAGACGCTTTGACACCTTCTCCCCCCCCCCCAGGGGCTGTCTGGAGGTGTGAAGTTCACTCCCATGGGGGAGAAAGGCCAGGGGTCAGTTTGACCGAAAACGAACAGGCAGAGATGGTATACAAGTATGCCTAAATTCATGTTTAGAAAATGTTTCAGATGAAAAGAAAAAAAAAGAATGAAAAACAGATGTGATTTGAATCGAATTTTAGGAAATGTCATGGAAGGGGAACCTTCTGAGAGCTTCATGGGCAAAGATAATCAACCTCAAAATCTCAAAATGGGTCAGAAAGACCTCACAGACACATGCAGTGGTTCCCAAATTGGGGTCTGGGGATCCCCAGGGGTCCTTGAGGGAGTTCCAGGGGGTCCCCAGCTAAATGATAGTTAGGAACCAAATGGACCCTTATGGGTCTGAAACTCAGAGTGTACAAATGATCCATTTGTATACTCTCAGAGTTAAATTAACATTGATTTTACAATATGAATTGGGGATATACCAATTGTCATCAAATGTGGGTCCGTAGCCTAATGCATGTCAAACTGGTGGGGTCCTTGAAATTAAACAGGTTGAGAATCACTGCTAGAGCCGTACAATTCTTCTATTATGGGGGTCTCTGGCATAGCTTTTCACATGGGGGTCGGCAAGCTAATTAGTGTCAATTTGGGTGTCCTTGACATGAAAAAGTTTGGGAGCTCTAGTGCTAATGCTTTGTACATGTGCCCCCCCGTCACGTTTGTATCCGACGTTAGGGTAAAACTTCAGGACGCACAGAAGAAAAAATCTCAAAAGGATCCCTTGTTCATTCGTTGGCCCACATGGACATTAACCCATTTTGGGCGGGAACCCCTTTTGGTGTTAGCATTATGTTATGCTTTAGCTATTGAAAAATAGCAGATCTACAAGCTCATAGCGTGCCACCGAGTGGCGCGCTACGAGCTTGTAGGTCTGCTATTTTTGAAAATTCGAAGAACGACTGACATAGAAACAGCTTTTTCAGAAAAATGTCAGGATGTAGAAGACATTTTTAGAATCTGATCTCAGGTCAAAATGGTGATCTAATTATAGACAAAACACCCAAACATCAATAAATCCATTTTAATAGAATGTACAACCAAAGAAAAGGAAGGAAAAAAAAGTTAATTATAAAACTCATAAATTGCCAGTTTTTTTTTCTTCTATAATACTGACAATGTACCATAACTGTTTGTTATTGTATCAACCCAGTGACACTTTGCCTCGTATCCCTCTATTTTGCATAAAGTTGCAATAATTCACGTAGGCCTCGATTCAGACTGTAGTTCAGCGTGTATAACCTGACTCCGCCAGATGGGGCAGCAGAGAGTACACTGGGTTCCCCCAGCGTGTATGCAACAAAGCAATACCCACCTAGCGATATTGAGTGCTATGCTGCAGTTTAAACCCGTCATGATCGTTGCAAGTCAAATGTTCACATCACAAGGAACCAGTTCTCCACAATACCGGCGCCTTAAGTTATTTATTTGGCCTTTTTTCCTAAATGTCATAGGTCATTATTACCAAAATAAATCTGATTACCAGGTGGCCTTATTGGCCAGTGGGTTGTCAAACATGTTCACTTCAAAGACCTACTACTTATTATGTATTTAAAAAATATATAATTAGAAGAAGAAAAACTGTTAGAAAGTGTTGTACCCTGCCCTTTTTGAGTGGTGCAGCCACTCCATTGCCCAGCAATGTGTGTCCCTGGCTGGGTCCATCCGAGCACAGAAATAGCTTTTTTTCCCCCCATTTTCTTCTAATTATTTGTAATTTATTGTCATGGTTATTGTCTTGGCTTTGTCCGCGGCTTAAAGGTTTTTAAATAAATACGTTTTGAAAAGTCTATGGAAAAATGAATGGGGGATTAACTGCGGCACTCTATTGAGACATTTACATCTGACAGAGCAAGCAGGCAGGCTCAGTGGTGTAAAACAATAATACTAAAATAAAAAAATAAAATAAATCAGACCTAGTTTTAAATCCAGGTTTGAAGAGTAAAGTTATTTTTTTTTGCTGGGTCCCCCCCTCAAGGACCTCTGGTGGGGCCCCATACCCCACTTTGAGAACCACTGGCCAAAGATGTTTACTGCTGGAGAAACAGCGCAACAGGTGGGTTGGGGGGGGGTACAGAAAGACGCAAACAGCTGCACAATTACACAGCATTATCACACTGTGGTCAACACAACAATGCACCGTGACTGGGAAACCATCCTAGACAGAGTTTATTTTCTCTTTAACCCATTTTGGGGCAGGAACCCCATTTGGTGTTGTAAACATTATGTTATAATTTAGCTATTGAAAAATAGCAGATCTACAAGCTCATAGCGCGCCACTGAGTGGCGCGCTACGAGCTTGTAGGTCTGCTATTTTTGAAAAGTCGTGAAAATGTGGCACAAATCTTTGAATATATATTCTTTCAGATCGAACGTTTTTTACTCAAATCTTTGCTTCTGGGGGGATACCCTGGAACAACATATTTTCAGATGGGGGTTGGTGGCCAATTATAACATATCATTTTTGGGGTCCTCGACATGAAATATTGAGCACCACTGATACAGAAACATGAGGTATTTCAGAAAACTGTCAGACATTTTTTACATTTCGACGTCAGGCCTAAATGGGTTAAAGCAGTGGGTTTTCAACCCTTTTCATATCGAGGCCCATTATCGATTCATTTGAGCCACACGGACGGACCACCATTTGACGAGATTTAGCCTCTCAGACCAAAGCATATTTTGTTATCGCTGGATACGATTTTGTCCACAATTCCATGGTGCATTAGGAGATAACAGGCAAACGTTGATCAAGATAACAATTCTTCCACATTCTCTACTTGTGTAGACTTGTAAAAATAACTAATTGTGTAGAGCTGTTGTAAATTAATTAATGGAGATGTTTAACACTCATTTAACTCTTGATAACGTAACATGAAACCAAATGAACCCATTTGGTTTCATTTTACCCCCTAAAGGACCACTGGTGGTCCCCAGACCACTGGTTGAGAACCACTGCTTTAAACGGTGGACTGTAGGCCCAAATTATGTGTTTCCAGATTTGTACACGACAGAAGAGCTCGATCATTTACAGTTTGTAAATACAGTACACTGTTTAATGTACTACAAAATAATAAAGGGTCAGATCAGACATTGGTGTCATAATTATTGTTGACGTCGTCAGGCAGAAACCATCTCTAAATGTAAACTGTTTGTTCGTAAATTAATGCAATGGACCATGTGCACGCCACGGCCATATTGCTATATAAGTTAATGGCAGGGTGGTAACTAGCTGTAATTTCCCCATTGACAGCCCATTCATCCAAACAGAAAAGTCCTATCTGATTGTATTAAACAACCTCAAACTCACCAACATTGCTGCTGTACGAAAAGCTTGAATTATCCTCGATCTGCAAAGTGTTTGTTTAACCCATTTTGACCTGAGATCAGATTCTAAAAATGTCTTCTACATCCTGACAGTTTTCTGAAAAAGCTATGTTTCTATGTCAGTCGTTCTTCGAATTTTCAAAAATATCTACAAGCTCATAGCACGCCACCGAGTGGCGCACTACGAGCTTGTAGATCTGCTATTTTTCAATAGCTAAAGCATAACATAATGCTAACACCAAAAGGGGTTCCCACCCAAAATGGGTTCAAAACAAAATCCACTGTAGACATGTTACAAGCTACTTGCTGTCGTTGCAAGGTGATTATTTTTTGTGTTGGAGTTTGGAAGTGCTTGTTGGATAATCAACAGCCCTGCATGCATACCACCCGTTTAGAATTTGCACATAATAATGTAGGAGGCAGCGGGACGTTTCTTTACTGAAAACGAGCGCTTCCAAACTCTGATGGCAAGATGGCCGCGGTCTGCAAAAGGTCATTACCATAGAATATAAAAGGATAGACTGAACTGGTGTGAAGCTCCGCCCCCCCCCAGCTATTCATGTCAGTGGAAGGTGCTCAGTGGCGTTTTGAAGCACCCGGAAGACTGCCGGAAGTACCGTCTCAGAGCGTCTACTTCCGCATTTGGTGGTCAAATGCGGAAGTGCAACCGAGCGCTCAATGTTAAAGACCCAGCTGCACGGGGTTTCCCGGTCATGAATCCACGGGTCCGCCTGTAGTCCCTCCTCCTACCACTAGGGCCCAGTGCTTCAACGTTGAATAGCCTCACTGGCCCCTTGGTCATTACTCGATCATACTACAGCGTCACACAAAAGCTTCAAAAGCACCACATCCACAATCTCGAGCTTGTTCTGCTATTCTTTTGCCATTCATGAATGTGAATCCTGAAGTCACAGTTTTGGACATTGCGAGATTTCCACCCCGCAGAGACAACATTTAACCAAGGAAGAAAACTAGGAAGAATGTTTATTTTTTTAAACTACTCGTGCATAGTTTATATTTGAGCTGATCAGTTGCATTAGTGTCGTCGGTCAGCTCTGAATCGAGGCCATAGAAAATAGAACGTTTGGTAGGAATACACAAAGCAGCGATTATTTCACCCTGGTAGAATATTATTTAGCATAGAATCCAGGAACCACCAAACATGGGGACCATCCAGCTCCAACCGGTTGGCATAATCTCATGTATACGCTATAGGCCGGTCACAATTATCGCATCGCCGCAATAATTTGAGATAATTGCAATTTATTTTTGCATAATCGTCAATCATTTTCATGTTGAAAAATGTCCATATACATCTTCAAACGTTCTTTCAAAAATAGCAGGACATAGTTGATCTACAAGCTTACAACACGTCACACAATTGTAAACTAGTTTATACCGCTATTTTATAAATTTTTTGTAAAGAAAGAATTATTAAATGTGTCAGTGATTTCTTTGCATCATGTTCATGTTTATACAGTATTTGTCATTATCAGTCCTGTGCAATTTGTGATTACAAAGCCTAAAAGGCAAAAAAGGAAATATCGGAAAAATCGTTAAATCGCTCCAATGTCACAAAATGATTAAACTTAAATGTGTGAGGTGACAGCCCTAGTGTACATTAGATGAGGCAGTGAGTGACAAACTGGAACAAAAGTCGCAGAAGCGACTAGTACATTTAGAACTCCAGACTTTAATTGTAACAGAGTAATTCTACGTTGCAGTATTGCTACTTTTACTTAAGTAAAACAATTGAGTACTTTTTTTCCCCCACCGCCATTGGGTACACGAGAGAACTCCTTTAGGGGATTCACATTGACATTCACCACACTGAGTACGTCTGATTCTGTTCCCGAATACGGTTCCCTGGTCCCCGCTGGCCATGATTCACATTGGCCTTGATTCTTCCGTACCCGAGTACACTTCATTCAACTGTATTCAATGCTTTCACATTGCATCGATCCGTATCCGAGTGCACTTCATTCAACTGTATTCAATGCTTTCACATTTAATCGATCCGTACCAGAGTACACTTCATTCAGCTGTATTCAATGCTTTCACATTGCATCGATCCGTACCCGAGTACACTTCATTCAACTGTATTCAATGCTTTCACATTTAATCGATCCGTACCAGAGTACACTTCATTCAACTGTATTCAATGCTTTCACATTGCATCGATCCGTATCCGAGTACACTTCAATCGGGCCCGGGTACGGTTGGGTGATCCGCTCCTGGGAACGGTACGCAGAATTCACACTACCACATCTGCCAAGTGGTCCCGAATGCGCACCAGGGACCATAGTGTGAGAATCCCCCATTAGAGCTAGTGTGCTCACACCTAGTGAACATGTTCTACCAAAGTGAAACATCGCCTTCATTTTACATAGTTTTAAGGTCAGTTGGTTAAGGCATAAAAAGGTTTTATTTTATTATTATTTTTTTTACTACTTCTTAGGACACTTGATACATGAAAAAACAAGAAAAAGATAAGTACCTTTCACCCTTGCAAAAGTATATGTAGTGCATTCAGGTTCTTCGCTAATGTCTTCTATCGTCGTACGAGGCTCGTATCGTCTTATAATCAGCCATAAAGGACCACTTCACCACTTTTCAACCTATCTTCATATAATTGATCCTTGCTAATGTTCATGATAAAATAACACTTTTTCCCCCCTACTCTGTCTGTGTCTCATAGGAGGGCTGTGGGCAGTTCAGAAACATGTCCACCAGTGACATCATCATTAGCCAAACAAGATTGTTATTATTATAATATTTTGTAATATTTAGATTTTTATTATCGTGAGAACGATGGCTTCCATTATCGCATTGCAATTTTCCAGGAATAGAAACCCGCAGTTTCTATTGGCTTGGATTCCCCATCGATGATGTCACTGGTGGACAGTGGACTGGTGGTTTCTGAACTGCCAACAGCCCTCCTCCTATGAGACACAGACTGGGTAGAAAGAAATGGTGTTATTTTATCATGAAAATTAGTGAGGACAAATTATATGAAGACAGGTTGAAAAGTGGTGAAGTGGACCTTTAATGGACCACAGCGAATGGCTGGATGGATGATGAATAGATGGATGGGTGGGTGGATGAATAGATGGATGGATGAATAGATTAATGGATGGATGGATGGGTGGGTGGATGATGGGTGGATGAATAGATTAATGGATGGATGGGTGGGTGGATGATGGGTGGATGGATGGATGGATGGATGGATGGATGGATGGATGAATGGATGGATGGATGGGTGGATGAATGGATGGGTGGATGGATGAATGGATGGATGGATGGATGGGTGGATGGATGGATGAATAGATTAATGGATGGATGAGTGGGTGGATGATGGGTGGATGAATAGATGAATGGATGGATGGATAGATGGGTGGATGAATGAATGGGTGGATGGATGACATATGGCCAAAGTGCATAATGCATGACGTTGATGTGTGATAGTGTTGTGGTCTGTAGAATCGTAGTCTTGTGGTTATATGCATATTAGTGTTGGATACAGAAATCTTTTAGTTGGTTAAAAAGGCCTCAAGTTATTATTATTATTATTTGTTTTCATAAATAAGTCTTTTTTGAGGAGACACTGGGATAAAGTAACAAGGACTCCCCTTCTTTAGAAAGTTGACACAAGGCATCAAATAAAAACGAGACACACACTGGCTTGGCAACTGTACATAGTTAAGTGGATGTGTGAGGGTCACTGGCCCTTTAAGAAAGGAGAATACCACCACGTTTGACAATTATTCACCGCTAGCCACTTCCTAACCTGACTCCGCCAGATGGGGCAGCAGAGAGTACACTGGGTTCCCCCCTCCTGCTCCCATCTGGGAACTCTCAGGCAGACTTGATGCTCCAGCCACAAAACAGCCTGGCCAATCAGCGGCAGCTAGAGGCGGGATCAAGGCATACACAGTGCTGCCTTGATCCCGCCTCTAGCTGCCGCTGATTGGCCAGGCCGTTTTGTCTTTTGTCATCAAGTCTGCCTGAGAGTTCCCAGATGGGAGCAGGAGGGGGGAACCCAGTGTACTCTCTGCTGCCCCATCTGGCGGAGTCAGGTTAGCCACTTCCACCCACTGGGCCAATCAACCAGTGTTGATTTTGACAGCAAAATGTGATTGTAGTTTTTTAGTCATAGTCTCTTGAATGGTTTTCATTTAGTTTTAGTCACATTTTAGTCACCTGGAATGTCTTAGTGTTAGTTTTAGTGTTTTAGTGGACTAAATATCATACGATTTTAGTCGACTAAATCTACAGTTGATTTAGTCGACTGAAATGTATTTTGGCAGGCCTTGATACCGTCGTAATGACTGATTTTACACTTGCTGAAAATAGCACGCGTTGTGAGCTTGTAGTTTCAGTATGCAAGCAAGTAGTGTAAAATGACTTATACTGGATCTCTTGTCCACTAGTCTAGTTTGTAATTTGTTGACAAAATTGTTGGCAAAATAGTTTTCATTTAGTTTCTGTCAATGAAAAAAGGTAGTCGACAACCTTTTTTTCCCCGTCATAGTATTAGTCGACGAAATCAACACTGGCGCCATCCATCGACGGGAAGAAACCTCTTTCCAGAACTGTCGAGCTGCCTATATGAATTATTAGTTCTTTGTTTACCCAGGGTAAGTGGACTAAGCTCGAGATGCTTGTTTACAGCCACTCCCTGCTCATAGAACATTTCATGGTTGGGGTTCAATGCCTTGCTCAAGGGCACTTCAGCGGTGGTAATTTTAACGTGCCGGTCCGGGGATTCGAACTGGCGACCTTCCGGTATCAAGACCGCTCCGCAAACCGTTCGGCCACCGCTGCCCCACCCAGTGGTGGAAAGTACATTTACTACTGTACTCAAGTCAAGTTTTGAGGTATTTGTACTTTACTTTTCCGAATCTTGCTTCTACTCCACTACATCTCGGATCCAGATATTGTACTTTTACCCTACTACAATTATTTGACAACTTTAGTTACTAGTTACTTTGTAGCTTTTTGGTTATTATTACGAAACATACAGTAACCACTTCAGCCCTAGATCTGCTATTTTCAAAAGAGTTTTTATACATTTGGAAACTTGCGAAATGGGAAATTCTTCATAATGAGTACTTTCTACTTTTTAGAAAATTTGGATACCAATACTTTTACTCAAGTACATTTTTAATTCTGGACTTCTACTTGTAAAAGAGTATCTCCACATTGCAGTATTGATACTTTTACTTAAGTAAAACATTTGCATACTTTTCCACCACTGGTACATTGTAAGGTCTCGATGTAGTAAATTGTCAAGAGGGAGTTTTTTCCTGAATTTTGACGCGCATTTCTCATTTAGTCAACAATGCTTTGTAATCATAATTGTTTTCGCTTAGGATGGTGCTGGATGCCACAGTCTGAGGCAAAAAAAAGGTCCAGTTTTCCTGTTGAAATGCCTAAAACTGGGTGGTATTGCCGTTGGAATTCCTAAAACTGGGTGGAATTGCCGTGGAAATGCCTAAAACTGGGTGGAATTGCCGTTGAAATGCCTAAAACTGGGTGGTATTGCCGTTGAAATGCCTAAAACTGGGTGGAATTGCCGCGGAAATGCCTACAACTGGGTGGTATTCTCCTTTAAGAACAAAGCCACACACACACAATGCCCTCGTCGTCGAGCTGACCCGGTAAGTTCCAGCAGCAGTGACCCCAGCAGGGTCAAGGTTCATAATGATGATAGCTGCGTTCGCCAACTGGCTTTCCCATTGGCTTAAATAATAAACGATGGGAGTGGTCGACGCCAGCACTTCTACATGCGTGGCGACACCGGAGAGCATGATGGGAAATAATAACACGAGAATGTCGGTAGGAAAAAAAGTGCCAAACGATTCCATTCAGTTATGAAATAGCAGTCACTGACTATCAAGTGGGCTGAGAACCAAACCCACCTCCAGGACCTGGTAACAAAAGCTCTTTTTTTTTAAAACGGTCATATTCATCTTAGTATACAAAACAAAAACAAACAAAAAAATAGCCCTGTGTGACGACCAAGTGTTGCATAGCGTTGTGGTCTTTTGAAAGGTTGTCAGTTTTTTTGTTTTTTTTCCCGGGCTTTTCAATAAATGCAGATTTTTGTAGTGTCTTCTATTGTACTTTTTATGGCGGTTTCGGATGCTGTCAGACGATATAATCTCCGTCATCAGCCCTTATCAAGACCGTGCGATGGAGTCAGTATGGACATTTCCTACATGTTGATGTTGTCGTCAGCCATTGTTGGTCACGTTGTCCGACTACTAAACCCTATTACTGACCCTAAAGGTGGCCTTACACTAGCCGATAATCGGGCATTTTTGACGCTCGGGGGTGCCCGACCGCTCAAAGCGCAATCGGGATCGGCCCGATCAACATCAAGAATGTTTGATATTTGCTCTGCCCCGCTCCGATTATCCTGTAGTGTGTGGTGCTCAGATTTCAGATTGAAAAAAATCGGCTAGTGTAAGGCCACCTTAACCCTAAATCTAACTCTAACCTCAGTCTTAACCGGACAGAAGTTGTTGCATAGCGCAGTTTCATGGGGGTGAGCACGCTTATCCGACACACCAAAGGTTCGACATGCGGAAATCACCTGTCGCTCCCGACATGCGTTGGTCCGACATGCGTTGCGTCGTGCTTGCGGTTAGGTTAAGGTTTTGGGTAGGTTGTCGGTCTAATGACTGTCGGACCTTTGGTGTGTCGGAACTAAAGCCTGTACCCGCTCAACCTTGGTTTCGCTTCGGCGGCAGTAATTTCACATCCGTGTTTCCTAGTCGCCTACTCGCGGTAGGCAGTATGTAGGAAATGACGATATTGCCTCCATCGCATGGTCTCGATAAGGAACGTCATCGGGAATCGATTATCGGTTGATAACATCCGATGCGGAGGGGGGGGGACTTTTTCTGTTATATCTTAGGTCTCCACCCGTCGATGAACTGCAGGAGCTTCTTCACCTGCAGCTTGCTCAGCTTGAAGTCCTCGCTCAGGATCTCGTCGCTGAGCTGCAGCAGGAGGTTCCCGTCGATCTTCTCCGACACGAAGAGGGACACGACGTCGTCGGGCAGCCCGATGAACCGCAGCGACCGCGACACCTCCTCGATGGAGAGGCCGCTCAGCTCGGCCGGCGGCCGCCACGGCGTGGCGGGTGGCGGCGTCGGCGAAACGCACAGGTAGTTGGGCGAGTACGAGATGGAGTAGATGTTCCTGGTACCGGTAGTAGTGGTGCCCTGCTCGTGTTGGCTGAGTGGCCGCTTGGGAGGAGGAGGAGGAGTAGTCCCGCCTCCTCCTCGCTCTTTGTCGCGAGCCGGAGAATCCGTGGCGTTCGGCGCCGTCGCGTTCGATTTGGGCGTCCGTGGCGGCAGGATGGGGCACGAGACGCTCTGCTTGGCGCTCCGCTCGTCCATCGGCTGGCTGTGCCCGTACGCGTCCATGTAGCTAGACGTGTAGCTCGAAGACGTGACGCAGAACTGGCCCGAAGAAGCTCTCTGCGCTCGGAAGTCGCCGCCGCCGCCGCCGCCTCCTCCTCCGAAGCCGAGCGCGCGCTCTCTCCCGTCGAAGTCGAACAGGCTGGACGTGGTGCTGCAGGCCTTCACATGGAATGAAGCAAAGATAAAATCTCATGACTGAAAATGTAATGATGATGTTTAGGAATAATTATTCTAAACCTATTGTTGCTGCTGTTCCACATTCCACTGAAAAATCACAGATTTATTTGAGGCATTAACCTCTTTGCTTTTTTTCTGAGACCATTCATGTTTATGGGAGATGCTTCTAAACTTGGATTCTATTGCTAGTTTGATCACTTCAAACACGCTTTCCTCTTAAATATACTGACCGAAAATAGCCAATCTACAAGCTCACAACACGTCATGCTGCCACGTGTTGTGAGCTTGTAGATCCGCTATTTTCGGCGCGCAGCATGCTTTCACAGAAGACACGCTGGCTTTCTATGGAACCCAAATGACTGAAATCAGTCGTGGGCGACTGAGAACCCATTTAGGCCCGACGTCGATATTTAAAAAATGTCTTCTAAATCCTGACAGTTTTCTGTATCAGTGGTGCTCAATATTTCATGTCAAGGACCCCAAAAAATATATGTAATTTGCCGCCGACCCCCATCTGAAAATATGTTGTTCCAGGGACCCCCCATGAAGCAAAGATTTGAGTTAAAAACGTTCGCTCTGAAAGAATATATATTCAAAGATTTGCACCACAGTTTCACGACTTTTCAAAAAGAGCAGACCTACAAGCTCGTAGCGCGCCACTCGGTGGCGCGCTATGAGCTTGTAGATCTGCTATTTTTCAATAGCTAAAGTATAACATAATGTTTAAAACACCAAAAGGGGTTCCCGCCCAAAATGGGTTAATCCATGCCTTCGGCATGCTGGGCGAGCGCTTGCGCGGGTAGCTGTAGTAACTCCGGCTACAGCTGGACGCCGTCGGTGGGAAGTCATCGGCGCCGTAGTGGGACTCCCCTCCTTCTCCTCCTCCTCCTCCTCCTCCACTGAAGTTGTTGGGCCAGGACAGGCGGGAGGACATTCCGTCCGATGGCGGCAGGCTTGTCGAGGGGGACACGACGACGCTGCCGTTGGCCTCGTCTAGGCTAGTGCTAGCGCTTTTAGTCCAGCTGCTGCAGGGGTAGCACACGCCGCTCTGCTGCTGCTGCTCCTCCGCCGCCGCCGCTTCCGGAGCCTCCGTCGTCTCGCAGCCTCCGCTAGACGCGCAGGAAAAAAGACATTTACGTTGGAAAATGTTAATCCATTTAGGCCTGACGTCGAAATTTAAAAGAAATTCTTCTAAATCCTCCAGTTTTCTGAAATAAATATTTTCACGATTTTTCAAAAATAGCAGACCTACAAGCTCGTAGCGCGCCACTCGGTGCCGCGCTATGAGCTTGTAGATCTGCTATTTTTCAATAGCTAAATTACAACATAATGTTTAAAACACCAAAACACCATGATTTGCTCCCCCCACTAAAACATGATCATCAGATACTACATCAGATTATACAAGAGAAAGATATTTTTCAAAAAAAGTGTACAGTATACGTTTTTATGTGTAACTCTGAGAGTGTACAAATGGAACCAAATGGACCCGTAAAGGTACATTTGGTTCTGGCTCCTACGTGGGCATTTATTGAAGGTCAATGTTGCAACATCGTTGTCAGCTTTAATCTTTTCCCAGTGGCCTCTAAATATACTAAGTTGCCAAAGAATTTCATAGTCTCACATTCTCTCAAAATGTGGCTCTCAATAGGAGTAAGGGGCCCAACTTTCCAAAAATGGCGTGTATTCCCAGCACTTTTAATGAAAAAAACAAATAAAAAATATATAAAGCATTGAATCAATTTCCCCATGCTCTTCAGTGTCTTGTGCTTACATGTTGTGGAGTCCTGAGGAGTAATAAGACAGCGTGGGACTGGGAGAGCGCGTCTCCTGTTGTCGAGCCTTGGAGATGACCGGCGCCTGTTTGGAACTCCTGGGTGGGATGGGCGGGGCGTTCAACAGGCGGCATTCTTCCCTCACCTGGAAACAAAACATTGATACTGTAGGTGCATTTTTTAAGACCATTAACACATTTTGGGCGGGAACCCCTTTTAGTGTTAGCATTATGTTATGCTTTAGCTATTGAAAAATAGCAGATCTACAAGCTCGTAGCGCGCCACTCGGTGGCGCGCTATGAGCTTGTAGATCTGATTTTGGGCGGGAACCCCTTTTAGTGTTAGCATTATGTTATACTTTAGCTATTGAAAAATAGCAGATCTACAAGCTTGTAGGTCTGCTATTTAAAAAAAATCGAAGAACGACTGACATAGAAACATAGCTTTTTCAGAAAACTGTCAGGATGTAGAAGACATTTTTAGAATCTGATCTCAGGTCAAAATGGGTTAAGCCCGGAGACCAGATTCTACAAAATGTCTTCTAAATCCTGACAGTGGTTGTAACTATTTCATGTCAAGGAGCCCCAGAATGATCTGTATTTGGCCATGGACCCCTATCTTAAAATGTGTTATTCCAGGGACCCCCAGAAGCAAAGATATGAGTTAAAAAAAAAAGTTTGCTATGAAAGAATATATATTGACAGATTTGCACACATTTTCATGACTTTTCAAAAATAGCACATCCAAAGCAAGTCAGTCTGTTTGTCTGCATCGATAGATGATAATATATAACCTTTATTCCTTGGGTAAATCCAGGTGTTATACATAGTGGTTATTATTATTATTATTATTATATTAGCCTAATATTGTATTATATTAATATGTATAAAACCAACGCATATCACTTGAATAATGTTGATATTAACCCATTTTGAGCGGGAACCCCTTTTGGTGGTTACATACATTATGTTATAATTTAGCTATTGAAAAATGGCAGATCTACAAGCTCACCGAGTAGAAAAATCGTTAAAATGTGCCTCAAATCTTTCAGAAAATTGTCATGATTTAGAAAACATTTTTATTTAATATCGACGTCAGGCCTGAATGGGTTAAAACCGTGTGGGAATCTACGCTGCAGCCAAACATTTGGACCACGTGTGCTCTGTATGTGTGTGTGTGTGTGTTCTCTGTGTGTGTGTGCGTGCGTGCACACACACACACACACACACACACACACACACACACACACACACACACACACACACACACACACACACACACACACACACACAGAGAGAGAGCGAGAGAGACGCAGAGAAAGATAATTATTTGAACTGAACTATACTCACAGCTTCAGATTTGGGTGGGACCGGGGGTGGCGACAGGGACATATCCACCACCGGGCTGGTCACGGGACCAAGGGAGGGGGCGGGGCATGACGTGACGGGGTAAGAAGACAGGGCGGCGCTCGTCGTCGCCGCCGTGTTCGTCGTCGCCCCTCTTCCTCCTCCTCCTCCTCCTCCGCTGCTGTTGCCGCCGCCCCCGCCACTCCCCTCGCTCGACAACGACGACTGCTTGGGGACGCCCCTGTCGCGGCCGGCGCCTCGCAGGTGGTCCAGCCACAGCTCCTCGTACGGGACGTTGTCAGACTTGAGCATGGAGTGCAGCGGGGAGTGTCCGCTGTCCAGCAGCTCGGGGAAGAAGTGGTCCGACGGCTCGCCGCCGGAGGAAGACGAGGAGTCGGCGGGCAGCGCGCAGTCCGACGGCAGCAGGGCCCAGTCGCCACACAGCGTCATGCATCCCTGCACAGAGCAGAGACACGTTGTTATCGAGGGCTAGCACCATCCTATACACAGCTATGGAGAGCGTAGATTCTGTCTTAACACAAACGTTGACAATGAATGGAGAAGTTACGTCATATGTGTCTGAGCAAATCGCCTGTCGGTATGTCGGTGGAAACCCTTGGCCAATAAGGGACCACTATTATTGGTGATGTAACTAAGGTACGTTTCAGGGTCGGTATAACTTCACACTATTAACCCATTTTGACCTGAGATCAGATTCTAAAAATGTCTTCTACATCCTGACAGTTTTCTGAAAAAGCTATGTTTCGATGTCAGTCGTTCTTCGATTTTTCAAAAATAGCAGACCTACAAGCTCGTAGCGCGCCACTCGGTGGCGCGCTATGAGCTTGTAGATCTGCTATTTTTCAATAGCCAAAAGGGGTTCCCGCCCAAAATGGGTTAAACAGCACAGGGCCCAGTCCCCGCACAGCGTCATGCATCCCTGCAGACAGTAGAGACACATTATTATTAACCCCATTTAGGACTGTGACTGATTCTAAAAAAAATCTAAATGTCTAAATGTCTTCTAAATCCTAAAAGTTTTCTGAAAAAACCTATGTTTCTATGTCAGTGGTGCTCAACCTTTTTCATGTCAAGGACCGGCCAGAATTATCTGTATTTGGCCGCCGACCCCCATCTGAAAATATGTTGTTCCAGGGACCCCCCCCCCCGGAAGCAAAGATTTGAGTTAAAAACGTTCGCTCTGAAAGAATATGTATTCAAATATTTTCACGATTTTTCCAATAGCTAAAGTATAACACAATGCTTAAAACACAAAAAGGGGTTCCCGTCCTGAGTGGGTTAATCAGCACATGGGGCCCAGTCCCCGCACAGCGGCATGCATCCCTGCAGAGAGAGATTACAATTTAGGCATTTAGCAGACGCTCTTAATCCAGAGCGGTTTACAGTTTACAAGCAAGAACAACACCTGGTAATACACCAAATACATAGAAAATATAGTCATCAAGAATCATACGTACGGACAGTGCAACGTAATAATGGACAATTATGTCTCCCTGTTTTGGGGGGTAGTGGAAGGCGGGGCTTTTCAGAGTAAAATCTGCCTCATCTGCTGGGCACTCTAGCACCTTTATTCTGAATATTCCTGGGCAAAGAAAGTGTTAAGTGTGCTTACACCCAGCCAGCCAGCCAGCCAGCCAGCCAGCCAGCCAGCCAGCCAGCCAGCCAGCCAACCAGCCAGCCAACCAGCCAGCCAGACAGACAGACAGGGTCCCAAGAAGAAGTAAAAAAAAAAACACAACCCCCCCTTTTTTGTTTCCCTCTTACCCGTACCTGCAGGTTGACCTCGCTGTTGCCGTGCAGGTTGTTGCCGTACACGCACACCGACAGCCGGTGGAAGGACTGCGTGAGCTCGTCGCGGGCGTAGGTCAGCGAGCTGGGCACGTGCACGCCGCCGTGGGAGGAGGAGGAGGAGGAGCCAACCATGTGGGAGGAGGAGGAGGACACGGGACAGCCGCCGTTGTTGCCGCCGCAGCTGCCGTTGAGGCCAACGCCACCTACGCCTGTCACCATTACACACATTTAAGTTGACGATTTCATTGTGTTTTTGGTGTTGAGCGTCGGAACATTTTGATATTGCCTTTTATCAGGCTTCGTAATCAAAGATTGCACGGGGGCAGATGTGACAAATACCTTAACCCATTTAGGCCTGAGATCAGATTCTAAAAATGTCTTCTACATCAGTTTTCTGAAAAAGCTATGTTTCTATGTCAGTCGTCCATTTTTCAATAGCTAAAGCATAACATCAAAAGGGGTTCCCGCCCAAAATGGGTTAAATAGCCAGAAATTACTGATATATTTAGTAATTTTATACTTAAATAAATAAAAATAGCTGGTCTACAGCCTAAGCTTGTAGATCTGCTATTTCAGGGGAACCAAAAGGGGTTCCCCTGTCCCGATGGGTTAATTTGGACCATCATGCCAAAAAGAATTGCGATCATCTCAAAATAATAAATGCAACAGGCCTTTACTTACCGCCGCTCTTCTTGGGGCTCTTGCCGTCGTCGGGCCAGTCGACGCGCACGTCGCGCACGGCCCGCGAGTAGTCGTCGATGTCGAACTGCTCCTGGCAGAAGGTGAACCAGCGGTGCACCATGGTGTCCAGCCACAGCTCCCCCTGCAGGAGGCCTGAGGGAATGATGAACCTAGAGGGGGCGGCGGTTTGGATTTAGTTCTAGCGGCACAGACAGTGGGGGGGAAAAAAAGTACTCAAATGTTTTACTAAACCCCATTCTGGGACGGGAACCCCTTTTGGTGTTTTAAGCATTACTAGCCCTTACCCGTTGTGAGATATTGCCCCCCCACCCCCTTGTGGCCGCAGGGGGTACTGCGCCCTGGGTGCGTTTTCGCATTTTTAATTCACAAATAAATTCATTATTAATTTATAATTTGTTAAATTGGAAAAAGGGCTTCGTTAACACCTCCATATTATTATGGTCAATGCCTGTGTGAAAAGTGGGAGTGATTGGTGCAGGCAGTGAGGAGCTACGGCAGTCACAGTGACAGACAGACAGACAGACAGACAGACAGACAGACAGACAGACAGACAGACAGACAGACAGACAGAATTATAGTATGATGATGATGATGTTATAGTTTAGCCGGTGAAAAATAAGCATCTACAAGCTCATGAGCTTGTAGATCTGCTATTTTTTTTAAATCGTGAAAATGTGGCGCAAATCTTCGAATATAATATATTCTTTCAGAGCGAACGTTTTTAACTCAAATATTTGCTCCCGGGGGGTCCCTGGAACAACATATTTTGAGATGGCGGGTCCGTGGCCAAATACAGATAATTCTGGGGGTCCTTGACATGAAAAAGGTTGAGCACCACTGACATACATAGGGTTTTTCAGAAAACGGTTAGGATTTAGAAGCCTTTTTTTAATCCACCTCAGTCCAAAATGGGTTAAGCAAAGGTATAAATACTATAATGTAGAGTAAAAGTCCTGTATTAAAAATGTACTCAATTAAAAGTACAAAGTTCCGGTGTTGTCACGGAAACAGTGACATTAGGCCATGGCGTCACATCAATATATAAAGTATGGCACATGGAAGCATTCAGCAATAATGCTACAAGTAAATTATCTATTAAGTATTTGGAATTATATAAGGAGGTACCTAGCTAATACCGGGCTAACTGACAACTAGTTCAGCTCCCTAGCACCTAAGGAAAGATACAGGTCCTTAAACTATAAGGCCTCCCCAAAAGGGAGCCCTTATAGACTTCACTGCAAATACAGGAAACCTCGGTTAAGTTTTGGCAACTTGGTGCCGGCAACTAGCCAGTAAACATGTCTGCAAACACAGACGCAAAGATGAACCCCAACGACAGAGTCCTCGAATACGTAGAGGCCCTTCTCCTCGAGAATGAAACGTTGAGAGGAGAAAACAGACAACTCAAAACAGAGAACGAACAACTCCCACGCGTGGACGCATCCTCCAATTCGTACACCGAAGACGGAGATGAAGAATTCAGACCTCCGCGAACGAGCACTCCTCGGCCAACCAACCACACCTCCTCCACCAACAACAACAACCGCCAGCGAGAACAATCCATGGATCAGTCAACCCCCCTGGACTGCCTCAACAACGGTCTGGCCGAATTAATCCGCTCCAACAACAACGGCCCGGCTGAATTGGCCCGCTCCAACGTTAATAGCCTGGCTGAATTAACCCGCTCCAACCGCGCCATTAAAATCCAATCATTCGACGGTGACCATCTAAAATTCCCTAAATTCCTAAGAGACTTCCAAAACCACTTTGGCGATCACGCCTCCGTGACAAACACAGATCGCGTGAACTTCCTCGAACAGCATACCACTGGCCCCGCCCGAAGACTGATCGAACACTCTCTCTCCATCCCCGATGCGACGGAAGCATACGCTGCCGCCATGAAAAAGCTTCGAGATCAGTACGACGACCTCGACACCGTCATTAAAATCCTTTACAGCAAAGCACTCAACTGGCCTCGTATACAAACAGCCACCGAGTGCGACCAACTCGCCGAGTTCCTCACCGAGAAGCTGGAAGCTCTGCAGGCAACCCGCTGCGCAGACGTACTCCTCACGAAAACTATCGTCAACGAACTGCCGCAGCAATCACGGGACAACAGGTCAAATCACAAAGCAGACAAAGAAGAAGACAAGCAAACGCTCACTTTCAAAGATTTAGTGGGATTCGCGGATGGCGAAGCCAAACGATGGAAACACAGCAAGCAGGACTCGTGGGAACCCCCACATCCAAGCAACAACCACTCCCCCAAACGAGGGCGCTACCCCACTGACCCCAAACCATCTTACCGGCAGGATCGCCCACCCTACCGTCAAGATCGTTCCCCAGAACGAAACTATCGCCCGTCAGACAACAGAAGAGGCCCTCAGAACCGTTACCCCTCGAACAACTACTACGACGGCAGGAACACACGACGGTACGACAACAGGGGAGATCAGAACTGGAGACGGAACCCCGTTTACAACAACCGCAATGGACAAAACGGCCCAGTAGCCACGATCAATAACTTTGTTCAAGCTCAAGACGAAAACCCGCCGAGCTACGCTACGGACGACACCGATGGACGGGCACCCGTCAAGAGGGAACACAAACACTGTCCATTCTGCGATTCCAGGAGCCACTACACGAACAAATGCCCGATCCTCCAAAAGACGCCCAGAGACCAAAAGGTGAAATGGATAGAAGGAGGCGGCAGGTGCCGCAGGTGCGGCCGAAGTCATTCTCCGGACACCTGCAACTTGATCTCCTCCGACCTCCCCGATTCGGCTCGTTGTCTCTGTTGTGGCGGAGACCATCTTACGATCTTCCATGAGATTAATCCAGACGCTCGCTACCAACAGAGAAAACAATAGAGGGTATGCGCGTGACATCATCATCAAACCAGGAAGTTATGCAGGAACGCCTACTGAGTGGCAAAAAACTACTTTCTGGCCTTGACAGCCCATACATCCACACAGAAAAGTCATATCTGATTGCATTAAACAACATTAAACAATGTTAAACTCACTTTGCCTGTTGCTTTGCCACTGGATTTGCCACTTTAAGCATGCGCATACTCTCAATAACAGGAGCTGCCATGAACTCGTATTGAAGAACAGAGACGTGCAGAGAGTGTTAGAAGGGCAGGGGCTGAAGTCCAGCAAGAGGGAACTTTTGGACAAAAATAGCATTTTCGGGGAGCAACCCAGCACTCTTTAGCTAGTGGAGATGCAGTGTACGACATGGATTTCTTTCTTAACCCATTTTGGGCGGGAACCCCTTTTGGTGTTTTAAACATTATGTTATAATTTAGCCATTGAAAAATAGCAGATCTACAAGCTACGAGCTTGTAGGCCTGCTATTTTTTTTTTATCGTGAAAATGTGCCTCAAATTTGGAATATATATATATATACGTTTTTAACTCAAATCTTTGCTTCTGGAGAGTCCCTGGAACAACATATTTTCAGATGGGGGTCGGCGGCCAATTACAGATCATTTTTGGGGTCCTTGACATGAAATATTGAGTGATATACGTAGGCCTAGAAACATAGGTATTTCAGAAAACTGTCAGGATTTAGAAGATTTTCAGGCCTAAATGGGTTAAACAAATTTGTTCAACGCAACATACGGTGTTCAAGTTCAGGAGACTTTGGAGAGAAAAAAAAGCAATTCTCCTGAATGCTGCCTTCCGGCATGGCATGGAAAGGAGTGGCATTTGCATTTCTCTGGTTAATGTATGTTTTGTAATCAAGATTTTTATAGAAAAAGGCCGATGCACTCCTCAAAAGGCTGGTGACGGGTGTGTACGGCAATAGAGCATACTGTATATTATAAAGGCGTTTCGGTCGCTTAGACCTCCATTGTCTGCCCTGATGAAGGTCTAAGCGACCGAAACGTCGACCTAATAGCGTTGGCTTGTGGCGGACACGTGGATTAACCCATTTTGGGCGGGAACCCCTTTTGGTGTTTTAAACATTATGATATAATTTAGCTATTGAAAAATATCAGATCTACAAGCTCGTAGCGCGCCACCAAGTGGCGCGCTACGAGCTTGTAGGTCTGATATTTTTGAAAAATCGTGAAAATATTTATTTCAGAAAACTGGAGGATTTCGAAGATTTTTTTTTAATTTTGAGGTCAGGCCTAAATGGGTTAAAGCAAAAGAAAATCTCACAAGTGAAAAATCTCGCTATAGGCCAAGTCCTAAAATGTAATTTGTGAAACAGTCACCACACATTTAACACAATAATGTAAAATGACCATGTTTTGGTATAGCCATACAGCTAACCAGTTTGAAGAAATTGCAGATTCAGGCGTTAACGATTGCGGTTATGAAATATCTGAGATCATTAGGAATTTCTGGATGGACGACTGAAATGACTAATAATAACCGAAAATAGTCTTATCTACAAGCTTACACGTCGCTTGTAGATACTAGGATGGCCTATTTTTGGTGCAGGACACACTTCTATAGAAGTCACGCCGACTTCTATGGAATTCAAATGACTGAAATCGGTCGTGGCGACAGAACTTTAACCCATTTGTTTTGAAACATTATGTTATAATTTAGCTATTGAAAAATAGCAGATCTACAAGCTCATAGCGCGCCACCGAGTGGCGCGCTACGAGCTTGTAGGTCTGCTATTTTTGAAAAATCGTGAAAATGTTTATTTCGGAAAACTGGAGGATTTAGAAGAATGTTTTTAAATTTCGACGTCAGGCCTAAATGGGTTAATCCACGTAGTTACTAACTGTACACCGCTGCGTTGAACAACGGTCGCTGCTCACCGGGGCATGACGGCGTGGAAGGGGAAGTGCACGGGGACGATCTTGTTGCTGCGCAGCACGCAGCACACCACCACCGTCTTGGTGCCCACGTTGACCAGCTTGTAGCGGTGGCCCTCGCGGATCAGGTGCAGGTCGTGCTGGTTGCGCGGCGGCGTGCCGGGCACCGTCACGTTGACCGGCAGGCGCGTCTTCTCCACGATGTCGCGGATGGTGTGCTCGCCCTCCTGCATCTGCAGCTCCAGAGGGCTGCAGGTGCTGAAGCGGCCTGGACGCCGCCGGATGGACAGGGGGAAAAAACACAACGTCAAAGATCACAAACACACATTATTTGTTTGCATATTGTGTCCAATATTTGATTAATTTCTTCTATTTTTGAATATGTACGTATATGTATATTTGTATGTGCCTTTTATTTCATTGTTAATGGTACAAGATTGTTGATTGGGTTGTGGCTCTTTCAGAGTGGGAACTCTGGGGGGAGGGAGGGGTAAAAAAGTTCAAAAAAGGTTGTATGCTATTTTTGACTCATATGTGACTTGAAAAATGAATAAAGAAACTTTGATCAAAAAAATCACACACACACGCACGCACACGCACACGCAACGGAACGAAGCTAAATAAAATGTCATGACTGAAAAATGTAATGATGTTCTTAGGTATGATATGTTGCTGCTGCCGTTCAACACAAACAGCCGACCAGTTGAAGAATTCACAGATTAGAGGCATTAACCCATTTTGGGGCGGGAACCCCTTTTGGTGTTAGCATTATGTTATGCTTTAGCTATTGAAAAATAGCAGATCTACAAGCTCAGCTACGAGCTTGTAGGTCTGCTATTTTTGAAAAATCACCACTGACAAGAACCACTGACATAGAAACATAGCTTTTTCAGAAAACTGTCAGGATGTCGAAGACATTTTTAGAATCTGATCTCAGGTCAAAATGGGTTAACCTCTTTGCTTTTTTTTCCTCCACCATATCGCCCACCCCTACTATGGACGTCAGTAGGTGCGAGAACAGCGTACCGTACCTGTAGTCTGAAAACCCACCTTTTCAGACTCCATCATGGCCCATAGCACTTACCCTACCCCCTTAGACAGCACTTCTTAGACTTATATAGCATTTGAAACAGACTTATAGCATGTCATGTAGACAGCACAATAAGTGCATTGTATGTAGTCATAGCACTTCATAGTATATATGTACAGCATAGTATAGCATATATGTGTAGTTTATATGTATAGTGTCATTATATAGATATGTTCTAGTTATAGTTTATATGTATAGTGTCATTATATAGATATGTTCTAGTCACGGTCTTAGCTTACGCATGTTTCGCGATAAATGCATTTTTTTACATATGTGATGTATTCCCATGCTTTTTGTTCTTGCCTATTGTAAGTCGCTCTGGATTAAGAGCGTCTGCTAAATGCCTAAATTGTAAATTGTACCTTTGCACTGGAAGGGCAGGCTGACGCTCTCATTGGTGCGGTGGTTCATGCAGATCAGGCAGGGCATCTTGCCGCGGCCCAGCTGCTTGCTGATGGAGTTCAGCTTGCCGATCTTCTTGAAGATGGTGTTGAAGCGCGACTTCTCCCGGGAGGTCTTGGCGTACAGGATCTCCGCCTGGCCCATGAGCGTCAGCTCGTCTCCCGTGCTCAGCGTGATGTTGTAGACCTCCGTGTCTTCGTTGCACTCCCCCGACGCCATCTGGGCAGAAACAAGGGAGCATAGTTAGTAACTAAATGAAACCCCATAAAACCCACCTTAGTTTCTCAGTGAGGTTATATCTTCCCTTTGGAATCCAACCAGCTCAGTGGCCTTGTGGTTAGAGTGTCCGCCCTAAGACTGGGAGGTTGGGGTTCGATCCCCGGCCGGGTCATACCAAAGACTGTAAAAATGGGAACCAATGCCTCCCTGTTTGACACTCAGCATCAAGGGTTGGATTGGGGGTAAGTCCCTGCGACATACTAGCGTCATGTCCAGGGGGTGTACTTGTACATCAAGCTGCCTCACGCTACAGAAACAGGAGATAGGCTCCTGCCCTATGGCCTCATGGCTCGGCAAGGCTACTTACTACTTACTCTTTGGAATCCAGCAGACCAGAGGTAGAAAACTGTCGTTCCCTGATGTTATCACTAGGGACACATGCATCAGTAAGCAGTAACCGGGGGGATGGCAATGAAGGACATTGTGATGGGGTGGCATTGTGACATCCATGATCTCGACCGCGGTCGAAAAATGATGATGATGAGCTTCTCAAACATGTTAGTAACCAAGTTAACCCCATAGGCTGCTCAACCTTGTTGGTGCCAAGGACCCCCAAAGTGATACATCGTTGCTGTCGGGCAGAAACAGCTTTCTCCACATTTTAGGTTTTTGATCATACTCTGATCATACTCTGATCATACTCTGATCATACTCTGATCATACTACAAGTTCGAAGCGACGCGTTTGGACATTGCAGATTAGATCTGCTACTTTTGCCGTTTTTGAATTTGAATCCTGAACAGTAAAAGGTTGTGGACGGGGACGATATTTGGCCACGAATGACGTTGTATGTTTACTGGTGCTACGTAGGTCCTGCAGGCGGGCGGAGGGTGTTGTATAGGGACAGAGAAAGGGCGATAATAGAGTTAATTTTCTCTCTGGAAAAAAAGCCATATTATTAGTGTCAAATATTGTGGCTTGTGGCTATTGGGTCCAGTATTTAGTTCAGTGGCCATGGGTAATACATCAAATACATAAAAATAGTCATCAAGAATCATAAGCCAGCTAAGAACCTAATATCCGTCTAACAGTAGAATATATGTACAAAGAAACTGTATGACGATACACTATAGTCAGAGTGCTATGTCTACATAAAATGCTATCCAAGTTACATAAGTTGAGCCTCTGCATACGCCTGTAAGGTCGTCGAGGCTAGGGCAAGTGCTACGGGCTAAGATGGAGTCTGAAGAGGTGAGTTTTCAGACTACGGCGGAAGATTGGGAGTGAGTCTGCCGTTCTGATTGCAATGGGAAGTGCATTCCATAGTTTTGGAGCCAGAAGGGGGAGTCCGTTGTCCCGTCGGAATGAATAGACTCCAACCTAATTCCCATCTCCTAAAAAGTCAGCCTACGTCACGCCGATAAGGGAAGTAAACCGGAGATGGCATGTCTTTCTTAGTTTGTCTTTCTCAGCAAGCACGGTCAGGACCTTGACTTATTAGTGTCTCTAGTCTCTATTGGGGCCAAATCAAGTCAAATCAAGACTAGTCTGATCTGGCCCAGAATATCACCTGATTTCAACGAACATACATTCTGCCCATTAAGACGGATGTCCCTGGATGAATCGGAGAGAGTCCGACCGAGGCCAGATCAACTTAAGTCATATCATAACTAGTCAGATCTAGCCCAGAATGCTATATTATTTTAACTGGTGAAGACGTCCTGGAAATGACGTAAAGATCATCCCCATATGGGCTGTGATCTGGCCTAGACCTGAACGTCACCGGAGTCACTGGAGGACGTCATCATAACGTCATCATGACGTAATTTGGCTTGCTGGGTTACTATGAAAGGTTTTTAGCGTTCCTATTCACTTACAGTAGATGGGAGTTGTCGTCGATACATTTCAGCACATACATTAGGAGGTGTTTCAGCTATTCAAAGCACATTATGAGGCAACGGAGAGTCTGTAACACGGCCACAAGGTTTCTCAACAGCCCCTTTTACTCAATAACTTGTTAATCCTTTGGTACTGAGGCAGAACCCTCAACAGGATATTGCAAGAAAAGAACCGACTCGGGTGGATACATTTTCTCGGCGCGAGCATGGATTATTTTTTTATAAGGTCCCACACGTGGTACTAACTTTGTCCCATTTTGAGCAGATAAACCAATAATAACACTATGCACGTGTACCGCGGATTTTCATGGAGGCTGTTTCTACAATGGGAGGCCTGTGGAGGCTAGCAACGGAAGCTAACGAAATATGTTTAACCCATTTAGACCTGAGATCAGATTCTAAAAATGTCTTCTACATCCTGACAGTTTTCTGAAAAAGCTATGTTTCTATGTCAGTCGTTCTTCGATTTTTCAAAAATAGCAGACCTACAAGCTCGTAGATCTACTATTTTTCAATAGCTAAAGCATAACATAATGCTAACACCAAAAGGGGTTCCCGCCCAAAATGGGTTAAATCAAATATCGTGTGTCTCGTGGATGGCCCAGATGGCAATAATAGCGGATGGCTTGGATTGGGTAAATGTTGTAATGCATTGTTATCATAGAGCCAAGCCTACATGTTGCTTCCAAACTCTCTGTTGTTGCGACAGCGCTCGCTGCCACGGGGAAGCTAACGCAACAACCCTGACACTGTTGCATTATATTAGTACTGGTAACAACTAGGTTACCAATAATAATAATAATCACACCTGATCTCTGTACACTCTAATGACTGCTGTGAGAGAATGTACAATGTAACTACTGTTGCAAGTACCAAATTTTCTTGATGATTACTCTATTGTTTACAAATTGAGTAATAGAGAATGTCTCTAAATAAATATCCTAATATAAATGCACCACGTCTCTTCTCTATGTGTACGTATGTCTTTAATCCATTGAGACCTGGAACGCATCCATGTCACGTTGGCATTGACCCATTTTGGGGCGGGAACCCCTTTTGGTGTTTTAAACATTATGTTATAATTTAGCTATTGAAAAATAGCAGATCTACAAGCTCATAGCGCGCCACCGAGTGGCGCGCTATGAACTTGTAGGTCTGCTATTTTTGAAAAATCGTTAAAATGTGCCTCAAATCTTTCCGAAAATTGTCATGATTTAGAAAACTTTTTTTTTTAAATTTCGACGTCAGGCCTGAATGGGTTAATCCACATAACCGACTTCATATTTGACACATGCGCTCCACACCCCCACAGGGAGTGCAGTGCCTGGTGTCAAGTCTGTCGGATCGCCTGTTGTCCAGAACCAGCACAAAAGCCTCTGCCCGGGCTCTGGACAGGTAGCCTGGCTAATAAGGCGGACTCAAATCACACTGTCGCTGGCAGGCACTTTTTTTTGTCCTCCATGACAGAAACCTACCTTGACGTTGAAGGTGATCTCCTCCATGACGTACACCCTCTCGGGGAAGGCCTTGGCCACCTCCTCCACGCTGTTGAAGTACTGCACGGGTTCCTTCACGTCCCGGTCCTGCTCCAGCAGCTTGAACTGACCTGCACACAGAGGACATTGGACAACACATTCACATCATGGATTATTAATCCATTTATATATATATTCAAAGATTTGTGCCGCATTTTTAAGATAAAAAAATAGCAGACCTACAAGCTACAAGCTCATAGCGCGCCACAGAGTGGCGCGCTATGAGTTTGTAGATCTGCTATTTTTCAATAGCTAAAGTATAACATAATGTTTAGTTAAAACACCAAAAGGGGTTCCCGCCCAAAATGGGTTAACCCTTTTAGACCCGAGAACTGATTCTACAAATGTCTTCTAATCTAAACCATGACAGTTTTCTGAAAAAAGCCTATGTTTCTATGTCAGTTGTTCTCAAACCACTTCATGTTAAGGACCCCCAGAAATAATACGTAATCGGCCGCCGACCCCCATCTGAAAATATGTTGTTCCAGGGACGCCCCCCGGAAGCAAAGATTTGAGTTGAAAATGTTCGCTGTGAAAGCATATATTCAAAGATTTAAAAACAGCAGATCTACAAGCTTGTAGCGTGGCCCTCGGTGCGTCGGTGCCTCGCTACGAGCTTGTATAGATTCGACACCGGGCACTGCACTCCCTGTCGGGGTGTGGAAGGCCTGTGTCAAATTTGAAGTCGGTGGGGCTTACGGTTCTCGAGTTCTGTGCATCACAGCCGTACACACGTACAGACGTGCAGAGACATGGGGCTCCATTTTCGTCACCGCTAAACCCCTTATCCCTAAACTTCTTTGCCTTTTTTTTTTTTTACTATTATTGAAAAAAAAATGGAATAGTTCAACTAGCCAATCTACATTGACGCGTTGTGAGCTTGTAGACTGGCCATTTTAACTATTCAAAAATGTTTTGCAAAATAGTAAAAAAAAAAGGCAAAGAAGTTTAGGGATAAGGGGTTTAGCGGTGACGAAAATGGAGCCCATGGTGTGTTTATAGATAGATAGATACTGGGAATACAAAGGAGGAAAAAAAGGCAAACAGAAACATTAAACAAATAAATATTTCCATTGTTCAATGCCAAAAACCCAATTAAATTATTAATCAAAATGTTTTTGTATGATTAATCGTCAATAAAGTGTTGGTTTTAGTTCTTTGTGCCTGAGAACAAACATAAAACAGAATGTCTGAATGTTATCGACAGTGCTTACAATATAAAGTGCTTGTAGTTCATAAAGACTTGGCAGTCGAGAATCTTGAGAATGTCGGAGCACACAAAGCAATAGGTTGTTCGTTCTAGAGATAAACTGTTATTTAATGACAAGTCACTTACATTAAGAACAGCATGGGACAATAGCCACAATACAGTTGGGGACATTTTCATGAAGACATGCTTCAGCAGTCGATGGCTTTAAGAGGCAGTTAAAAAAACCCATTTTCATGACCTTGCTTTTAACTGATCTTATTTTAACGGTATTTTAAAGATTAAAGATTTATTTTCAATTTTAACTAATTGCCTTACTTTTAATACTGACCAGGTTTGAAACTATTTATTTGTATGTAAAGCACTTTGAACTGAAATTGTGTCTTGAGTTAAAAAAGTTTGCTCTGAAAGAATAATATATATATATTCAAAGATTTGCACCACATTTTATATTTTTCAAAAATAGCAGATCTACAAGCTCGTAGCACGGCACTCGGTGTCGCACTATGAGCTTGTAGATCTACTATTTTAGTATTTTTCAATAGCGCTCAAGTATAACATAAGGCTTAAAACGCCAAAAGGGGTTCCTGTCCTGAATGGGAAACTGTTCCACTCGACCAAACCACAGCATCACACAAAAGCATCGAAAGCAGCACATCTTGGACATACGAGATTTCTACACAACAACAGACGATAATATGCAAACAAAAGGAGAAAGAGGCACTATTGTATGGATTTACTGTGCACGCCACAGGCTGTCTCCTGTCACAATAACATCTATGTTTTAGACTGCTTGTTTGTGATGTCGCTGCAACTGACGTCTGTCTGTCTGACGGACGGACGGACGGACGGCGCAACAATGGACAGTGTGAGCAGCTCGTCGTCACCCATATTCTGCTGTCGACCGTGGACCGTTTTAACCCATTTTGACCTGAGATCAGATTCTAAAAATGTCTTCTACATCCTGACAGTTTTCTGAAAAAGCTATGTTTCTATGTCAGTGGCTCTTCGATTTTTCAAAAATAGCAGACCTACAAGCTCGTAGCGCGCCACTCGGTGGCGCGCTATGAGCTTGTAGATCTGCTATTTTTTCAATAGCTAAAGCATAACATGATGCTAACACCAAAAGGGGTTCCCGCCCAAAATGGGTTAAACCCATTAAAACCGGGAAAGCTTCCGTGTCATTTGACATCTCTGTCGGTTCAAAAATAGCAGCTCATTGAAACCATTTTTAAATAAAATCATTGGTTCTGGGGGGGTCACTGGGACAAAATATTTGAGATGGTGGTCTGCGGCCAAATGCATACAATTCTGGGGGTCCTTCACATACACGAAGGAGCTTGAAAAACACTGATGGGGTACAGGCTTTAGTTCCGACATACTATTGGTCCGACTGTCATTAGACCGACAACCTATACCTCTAACCCTAACCTAACCCTAACCGCAAGCACGGAGGGAGCAGCGCATGCTCGACCGCATGACCGACCGCTGTTTCTGCATGTCGGACCTTTGGCGTGTTGGATCGGCGTGTGCATCCTGTAGAATCGACCACAGGTCTTAAGATCCAAGGCCCGGACACATTGTATAGCCAGAGCTTAAAGCAAAACAAAAATCCCAAGACTGAAAATGTTTTTTTTGCAAATTTGCACTGATCCCATTAAATGAGTCCCATATGAAATCCTCAGGACTGAAATCAGTCCCCAGAACTGATAACTTTAAGCCCTGTGTATAGCACGACTGGGCATTCACTATTGAACAAATAGGTTTTTGCATTCGTACAATAATTGTGCTGGGCCTACAGCAGCAAACAGTTCAGATGGATCAGAGTGATATCCGTGAAGGGATTGAATTTGCGCAGTGGATCCCATCGCGTTACCGTTATCTCACCTTCATAAGTGTACTGGGATCTCTATCTTGGGCCCGATGACGCAGTCAGGCAGGCATCGACACTAAGGGTTGCCCACCTGCCCCTGGCACTGGCAGGTACATAAAACTATCGGGCAGGTGGCGTTTGCTTTCAGGTTACCCGACCGGGCAAGTGCTCATCACTTGAGAGGGGATTGATTGATTGATTGATTGAAAATTGTATTAACAGTTTGCAGAATTACAGTACATTTCAAGCACAAACTCAATACAAAGGCTGTTAACTGTGAGTGGACGACCCAATTAAGCATTACACTTGTTTACAACAGGGTCCACCATGTTCAAATCATCAAAACATTTAGAGACGTACAAATAGACACTTCTATATAGACAAAGAACAGTACAAGAATTCATCATACGCACCCGCAACCGCAACACTTAAAAATATAAAATAACAAGTGTGTGAACCCATATTATAGCTATGTACAGTAGGTATTTGGCATAAGAAATTGAGGTATGATTTCTTTTTTTATCGCCTCAGAAAGTAAAAACGATAAGTGTAAAATTGAACGGTAATCCAAATTTTACCTATCATTTTATAATGGACAATTTACTTTTCGGACAAGTGGGCATGGCCCACTGGCCAAGTAGAACATGACCTGGGCAAGTGCCTCTGAAACCTTAGGCCCTTTCTGAAACCAGTCCCTTGACTTGAAGTGCTCTCGGGAGGTTCCCTCGTCAGAAAGTGCCCCTCCAGCTGAATCAAGTTCCCTTGATTAGGGTGCTGGGTATAAAAAACTGTTTGGAAATACACTCGCCCTCCTTGTGCAGAAACAGGAAACAGACACCATCCGTTGCCATGGTTACCATCACGCAATTGTGTTACCTGTTATTTTGTTTGTACAGTTATATTGCATTGTATCGTGTATGTTTGTGACATGTGGATTTCATTCATATGGAAAAAGGAAATACAGCGTGACTGTCAAAAATGACATGTCATATACATCCATGGTGTTTATAAATCATTGTGTTAAAAGTTGTTTTGTTTGTGTGGTTTCATAACTTTCATTTATAGTTTTTTTCACGGTGGGGTAAATAAAGAGCCCTTGTGAACATCAGATGAAGATTGTTTAGGAGGAGTTTATTTATCATTTATTTGTGGTGGTACTTACATTTGTAGGTCGCGGTTTCCATGCGGACAGAGAACAGGGCTGCGCAAGGCAATCGAGTCTAGATCGGCACAGACTCGCTCTTGAGGGCTTTATAAGCCACTTCCACTCAAGGCTGCTTGGTTTCGGACGACACTTAATATGGCGCAGCCTCGCGTGAACGCGCATATCGAGGGCAAGTGTGTAGAGCGAGTGGCGAGGAGCTGGTTTCAGAAAGGGGGTTAGTGTCAACCCCTGTAAGTGGCCCTTCTCCAGACTGTGTGTACTACTGTGTGTACTGCGTGTAGTACTGCGTGTAGTCTGCCTGTATCTCACCTTCATAGTGTACTGGGATCTCTATCTTGGGCCCGATGACATAGTGTCCCTCCTCCAGACTGTGGGCGGTGATGGTGGTCCACTGGCGACAGGAATGCAGCAAGAGGTAGTCGTTGTCTCGGAGCCCTTCCACCAGCTCACCTGCAGGGGGCAGCGATGGGAGAAGAGCGCACACATCTTTTACTTTTTGAGCGGTGGGCACACCATCTCAAACATATAGCTTTGTGTGCCCCTGTGTCTGTTTAGGGTACCAGCAGGGTGAGAAAGTGGCGCTGTTGAGCACATTGAGTGTCTGTCTGTACGGGAGTTCAATACAGTGTAACAATTACAGTATAGTTCCACCGCTCACTTCACACAGGTGTGATTTTAAATTTTTACTAATGTTACCTTTTGCAACCAGATCTTATTTAAACGATGTTTAGAACACAAGAAACACTTTCCCGGAGGTTTTTAATGTGTGTAATATGTGTTTCTAGATATTTCAGTCATGACGCCGTGTTCACGATCAGAATTTGTCATGAAAATGTGGTGTCACGTCCTTCTGGACTACAAAGTCACACCTCCACGCAGCCTCCCCCCTCTCCACAAGGAGGGGCAGTGCAGCAAAGCATTATGGTCATTGTAGGAATTCAACAATCCAGTCAAACCCCAGTCAAACACAGACTTCATAATGTTTTCTGGCCTATAGGGTGCAAATTTCAAATTGTGCTGCTGTTATCTACTACAAATACTATTATATTAACATTGAGTGACTGCAGTTTCTTCCAGCAGTGAAATGTCCCTTTAAGCCATTTTGGGACGGGAAGCCAGGAACCCCTTTTGGTGTTAGCTATTGAAAAATAGCACATCTACAAGCTCATAGCGTGCCACCGAG
Source organism: Electrona antarctica (assembly GCF_951216825.1). Taxonomy (NCBI): domain Eukaryota; kingdom Metazoa; phylum Chordata; class Actinopteri; order Myctophiformes; family Myctophidae; genus Electrona; species Electrona antarctica. Next base: position 35,369,830 of record NC_136801.1, on the reverse strand, counting down.
TGGCGCGTTACGAGCCACTCGTTACGAGCCACTATGTCAGTCGAAGAACGACTGACATAGAAACATAGCTTTTTCAGAAAACTGTCAAGATGTAGAAGACATTTTTAGAATCTGATCAGACTCAGGTCAAAATGGGTTAAGCATTATGTTATATTACTGTAGCTATTGAAAAACTAAATCATCAAACAAACATTGAACTAAAGACAAACGCCCCTCAAAAACAGAAAATACCAAAAGGGGTTCCTGACCTAAACGGGTTAAACATTCATTCAAAAGACACAATCTAAAGTAAACCATGTTTCTACCCACAGAGCATCAATCAACCATTAACCCATTTTGACCTGAGATCAGATTCTGAAAATGTCTTCTACATCCTGACAGTTTTCTGAAAAAGCTATGTTTCTATGTCAGTCGTTGTTCAATTTTTCAAAAATAGCAGACCTACAAGCTCGTAGCGCGCCACTCGGTGGCGTGCTATGAGCTTGTAGATCTGCTATTTTTCAATAGCTAAAGCATAACATAATGCTAACACCAAAAGGGGTTCCCGCCCAAAATGGGTTAACTTACATGTTACATGACGGTGCATAACTTGTACAGAGTCGGCCTGCACTCTATATAAAGTTTGTAATAGTGTGTCACTTGTCAGCCTCGGATCAAGAATAAATATCATAGATGTGTTTTATCGAGACTGACATTTAACTTTTGCATACATCTAGAATTATGCAAAATGACTAAAATCAAAATGTATGATCTATGATGAGTCTTGATCCAAGGCTATTCATCTACATCATATCACACATTCACCCAGTGTTCATTTTGTTGACCAAGACTAGACTAAAAGACAAACAATTTCAGATGACTATAACAGATGGTCGTCCAATGATCCCTGGGTCGGCGGTTCGAATCCCGGCTCCTCCTGTCCACATGTCGAAGTGTCCTTGGGCAAGACACTGAACCCTACATTGCCTCCAATGGGTTGGTCGGTGTGAGCTCGCCACCATTGGTGTGTGAATGTGGGAAGTGAGGACGCTGCAATTCATTATTAAAATGGGACCAAAACCAACCCAACCAACCAAAAGTTCGACTGCAGCTTCAGCACCACACCACACGGCACCACACCACACCAAAATATCTACCCTTTTCATTCATTAAATAAAGTACGCCCCTCCCCTCCCCTCCCCTGGCTCCTGGGGGGAATCGATGCCCCCTTTTGTAATGTAAGAAGGTGAAGGTCATTGCTTCGTAATGCTCATTGCTATGTAATGTAGATGAGTGCACAGGAGAGGAGTACTCCAGCTATTGGCGAGAACCAAATGGACCCTTATAACTGTGATTATAATACAATATACATTATTATAATATATTACCAGCAAGACGCCCTAAAGGGCAAGGTCGCGTGCACGCATCCGCCTGGGTGATGACAGACTGCTGGGCGAGCGCTGGCGCTTTGGCATGGGGGGGGGGGTCAGATCAACATACGTATGGAATGAATTCTGTACTGGCCATATATGGAGCGTGTCTTGAGTCTGAGTGTATAGGATTTGATGAGGTCAGATCAACATATCGAATGTCAGAACAGGTCAGCTCCATATATGGAGATCTAAGGGTGGCATGTCTTGAGTGTACAGGGTTTGATGAGGGCCCAGGCAGGGCCTTTATTTTCGGGCCTGTTGAGAACTCTAGTTTTCGTCGGCTGCCGGGCGCGGCTGCACTAATACCTTTGGGGCAGGCCCGTCTAGAGTTTGAATGGACAGGTATCAAAAGGGAGGTCCTGGAAGTCCTGGGTTCCAGTGAAATGATGGAGAGTTGGTAACCAAATTACAGAGCTTTAACTCGAGAGCGTAAAATGAAACCAAATGGACCTATATGGGTCCATTTGGTTTCATTTTACGCTCTCATCAGAGTGCTTAATTTACAAGAAGTCTACACAATTAGAGGATGTTATTTTGTTCAACGTTGCCTGTTATCTCTCCAAATGCTACAAACACCAACACAGCATCTTATCCCACAACAACCAAAATGTGGGGATTTGGTGTCTGAGTCTGAACTCTGAATGTCATCAAATGGTGGTTACGTGGCTCAAATGCCTAAAAAAAGAATGGACCTTGATATGAAAAGGGTTGAAAACCACTGCTTTACAGAGTTGGGACTGCACTCTGTAGTTTATACAGTGATGTAAAATAGGTTTTCAGTGTAATGGGTCCCGGGGACCAAGGGCCATGGTCTTTTAGATGGGTCCCAGGGTTAACCCATTTTGGGCGGGAACCCCTTTTGGTGTTAGCATTATGTTATGCTTTAGCTATTGAAAAATAGCAGATCTACAAGCTCATAGCGCGCCACCGAGTGGCGCGCTACGAGCTTGTAGGTCTGCTATTTTTGAAAAATCGAACGACTGACATAGAAACATAGCTTTTTCAGAAAACTGTCAGGATGTAGAAGACATTTTTAGAATCTGATCTCAGGTCAAAATGGGTTAAGGTTGGGTCCCGGGACCAAGGGCCAGGGTCTTTTAGATGGGTCCCAGGGACATTTTATTTTCATTTAGTCCCACTTCAACCACGTTAGAGTCTCCATGAGCCTTTTGACGAGTACGGAGTACAGTATTGCATCCCAGGACCCCTGGAGGGTGACATGATTGGGTCCTTTCTCAATCTAGTGAAAGGATGCAGGCTATTTGCATCACTGTTTATAATCAGTGGTGTAAAGTAACTTATTTTAAGTTATTTTACTCAAGTACTGTACTAATACTTAAGCACAATTTTGAGGTATTTAATTTTGTACTTTACTTGAGTATTTCCAATACTTTCCAGTACTTTTTTACAATTTGTTGTAAATTTGTTACAACTACAATTATTTGACAGCTTTAGTTACTAGTTACTTTGTAAATTTGAATTATTATTACAAAACATACACTAACCACTTCAGCTGTATATACATTACATACACAAGCTCACAATGCTCAGCTCATTTTGAGCTTGCAGATCTGCTATTTTCAAAAGATTTCTATATACATTTGAAAACTTGAAATGGGACATTCTGCATAGTTTTCAACATAGTGCTTTCCACTTTTGGTACTTTTAAGTAGCTACATACAGTAACAACAATACTTTTGAACTTTTACCCAAGTACATTTTGAATTCTGGGACTTTTACTTATTGTAACAGAGCATTGGCTATATTGCAGTATATTGTCGATACTTTTCACTTGCAGTGAAACATTTGAGTTGCTTTTTTCGAAGCACCACTGTTTATAATGTGTCACTCATCATCTCACACATTTCCCATACTAGCCCCCCCCCCCCCCCCCCCCCCGTTGCTAAAGGGCTAACGACCATTAGCCACCGTTATGTCACTGTGTGGTGATCAGAAGATCATTCATAAAATAATGACCCACATGTATCCCCCTTTTCGGGACCCCCCCCAGTTACCTCATCTGTATTTGATTTTGGACATCCGTCCAAAATACAGAAGAGGTAACCGAGGTGTCCCGAAAAGGGGTCTGTTAAATAAATGACACCCATATATATATTTAATATCCTTTTAAAAAGAAATCTCACCGTTGTCCAGTCTGACGATTTGGGGCAGCCTGTAGGAGCTGACCAGCTGGTCCAGAGGCAGAGATGTCCCACTCCACGACACATCCTTCAGATTGTTGTACAACATTGTTCCAAGGTCCATGTTTTCTTTTTTTGGGGAGGGGGGGTGAGCTGCCTGTTTTAGCTTTTTAGCTTTTAGCTTTAAGAATACATATTTAGTTTTTTGTTATATACATTATACACGCGCGCTTTAACAAACACGAAGCTATACACGGGTTTATTACTAAGCAAGAGCGTTGTTGTTATGTTATTGGTCGGCATGGTGTTCTAGGACGTTGTGTTATTATTGTCTGATTATTTGCTCTCTCTAGTCGCCTCCAGTGTCGCCTCCTCCTCCTCCTCGGAGCGGCCATGTTTGTTTTGTCTGGTCTACTCTACTGCTCTGCCTCTGCTGTGTGTGTGTGTGTGTGTGTGTGTGTGAGTGTGTGTGTGTGTGTGTGTGTCTGTGTGTGTGTGTGTGTGTGTGTGTGTCTGTGTGTGTGTGTGTGTGTGTGTGTGTCAGTGTGTGTGGGTGTGTGTCAGTGTTGCCAGATTGTGCTGCCTGCGACAGAAACAAGTGATGCGGGGGGGGGCGTCTAATACCGTCTATCTATGTATGAAAAAGTTAAGCCAAAGAAAGACTCCACAACACGATGAGCAATTTAAATCTAATAGGCTATTATTTATCCGCTGTTGGAAAATAGGCGATCTACAAGCTCACAACGCGTCGCATTGTGATCTTGTAGATAGGCTATATTTTCAAAACAATGTTGGGGGAAAGTGGAACCCCGGGTTCCACTTGAGGGACCACCTTGAGGGGACACCTTGGGAATTCCGAACCCCCAACTTTCCAAGGGAAAAGAAAGAGAGGTCGGCCACGAAACACCTGGCGCAGAGACCTGGAGGCAGAGGCCAAGAAAATGGGCAACACGTGGGGGCAGCTGGAGCCGGTGCTGGCTCAGAGTCAGGACTGAGATGGGCAACACGTGGGGGCAGCTGGAGCCGGTGCTGGCTCAGAGTCAGGACTGAGATGGGCAACACGTGGGGGCAGCTGGAGCCGGTGCTGGCTCAGAGTCAGGACTGAGATGGGCAACACGTGGGGGCAGCTGGAGCCGGTGCTGGCTCAGAGTCAGGACTGAGATGCTTGGAGAACTCTTGTAGACGACCTAAGCCCCAGAAGGGCCTATAGCCTCGGAGACCGCAGGCTTTTCGTTTGAAGGCAGAATAGGTGTAAGTAAGTGAGTAAGGTATGGTTAAGGTTGGGACCTTTTACGCAGAGCCTGGTAGTGGATGGTCAGAGGGGGCGCTTGTTTTACAGGCGACCGGATTAAGGTTGACGAGGGGTCCGTTAAAACGACCGGATTAAGGCTGGTGAGGGGTCCGTTAAAACGACCGGATTAAGGCTGGTGAGGGGTCCGTTAAAACGACCGGATTAAGGTTAGTGAGGGGTCCGTTAAAACGACCGGATTAAGGCTGGTGAGGGGTCCGTTAAAACGACCGGATTAAGGTTGGTGAGGGGTCCGTTAAAACGACCGGATTAAGGTTGATGAGGGATCCGTTAAAACGACCGGATTAAGGTTGGTGAGGGGTCCGTTATAACGACCGGATTAAGGTTGGTGATGGATGCGCTGCTCCGTGCTTGCGGTTATGGTTAGGTTAGGGTTTGAGGTAGGTAGTAGCTGCATGGCGCTGTAAAACAAGCGCCCATCGAAACCGAGGCTCTGCGTAAAAGGTAGTCCCGGGAATAAGGTTGAGGTTTAACCGTTTAAGCATAATTTACTTAGCTTACTTTAGGAATACAAGGCTGAGCAGTTCCGCCGCCTGCTGTATACTATACGCCTGGTGCGAGTTGAGTTGGTAAAAGGGCGACCTAGTTGGTATTCTGGGGCCCGGCTCCCTCCCTCCCTGGCACAAAACATTTTCCAGATGGGGGGCTCCTTGTGGACAAATACATGGGGGTCCTTTCCTTGACATGAAAATGTGTGAGAACCACTGGTTTAAACCAGAGTGTAGAGTAGAGACACACTTTGATCTCTCCGCAAAGCGGGTGCCTATGGGCTATAGTTCCAAATATTGCTCCTATGGCTGGAACTATCCCATTGAGACAGAATGAGCACTTCCGCATTCCATTGTTACAATGGGAGTCAACGCTAGTGTCGCCACTCTCTTACTATATTACTCTGGTTTAAACAACATTAAGAAACAAGCCGAAATAAGCAAATAACCGCTTTAGAAACAATGAACCCCGAAAAAGTGCAACCCGCAACTATACCAATATTTACAAGCAACTTTGGAGAAAGACAAGCACCCAAAGTCGCTTATAACAAGCGGACATGGCAACACTGGTTGTGGGGCCAGAGTCAAGAGAGCATGAGCATGTCAACACCATCATCACAGACACTGTGACTACTTCCTCCTGTTAGGAAATTAAAAGGTGGTGTGTAATGTATTAAAGTCAAATTCAATTCAAAAGAGCTTTATTGGCATGAGAAAACATACGTTTACACTGCCAAAGCAAGTGTCAGAAATGAGAAATGTAATAAAAAACAGTTGAAAATGGCGAAAGTATATTGCCTACAGTTGGGAGGTGGTACAGCATTGAGTAAACAGAGCTAAGTCACATTGCATCGTTATTTCTTATAGCCTATACATGTTATATACAGAGTAAAAGCTTTTTGAAACAAATAGCACCAATCTTTTGCGGTCATTGTGGGACAAATATCAGCATTTTCTTCTCAAAACTATTTAAATACTAGGCCTACTATACAAAAAAAAGCTTCAGATTTAAGATGTATTTAAAGGCAGTCGCTTTGTTTACATGTACAGTAGGTCTAGAGGTCTACTCTGTACAGATAGTAGTCCTTATGGTGGTTGTATTCCATTGGCTAACCTTCTTTTTAAATTTTTTGTTTTGTGGCTTTCGCCTTTATTTTATATATTTTATGGAGGGACAGACAGTAGGCTGACAGGAAATGGGGAGAGAGATGGGGGGGAGACATGCAGTAAAGGCCGTCGGGATCGGGAGTCGAACCCACGGCACACTGCCAGACTGGGTTACCAGCCAAGGTGCCTGGACCACTGAGCCATGGCCCAGGCCGGCTAACCTTCTTTTGTCGCAACAGTGTTCGCACATTGTTGTATTTCTCCCAATAGATATGGGAGTTTTTTGTTGTTGTTGGTTCGATTGATTGATTGAAGTATCAGTTTGCAGAATGGGTACATTTCACATGAAAGCAAAACTCAGTCAATACAAATTATTTAAAAAAAACAGGAAATCATGTAAGGAGGTAAAAAGGGAAAAGAAACATAGGCTGCCTACAGTAAGGGGGAAGTATAGAAGTGTCTATTTGTACGTCTCTAAATGTTTTGATGAATTGAACATGGTGGACCCTGTTGGAAACAAGTGTAATGCTTAATTGGGTCGTCCACTCACAGTTAACAGCCTTTGTATTGAGTTTGTGCTTGAAATGTACTGTCATTCTGCAAACTGTTAATAAATAATTAAATCAATCAATCAATCAAACTCACTTTGGGGGTGTGTAATGTGTAATATGTGGGAAGTATAATGTGTCTCTGGTTCTCCCAGAGCAGATGTGGCTAATATCAAAAACAAAGGAACCAAATTAGTGCTTCTCATTTAAGGATTAATTTCAAGGAGCCCCAGTTTTGGTCTGCGTCATTATAGACTTGCTCCTTGGCAGCAGGCAATGGGTCTTGGGGAGCAGTTAGATGTGTTGCTCCTCAGGTACATTTTGACATGCTCTAGTACAGGGGTGGGCAACTTTGACGATGGAGAGGGCCACTATATTTCCACACTCACTCCCTAGGGCCATATATTACTGTCGTAGCAAAAATAGGCGATCTACAAGCTCAAAACGTGTCGCGACATGTTTTGAGCTTGTAGATCGGCTATTTTTGCTATATTCGAATTGAAATGTTGAATTATTTTTTACTATTTTTGAATTGGAATCCTGAAAATTAACATTTTTATGTAATTTCAAATGCCTTTTAATTATACTTGTGTTGAGCAATAAGCTACTAATTTAGACTGAAGTAATTAAAGCGGGTCATGTTTGCATGTTGTGGAATTGTAAACAGCTCAAACCAATATTATATCAGTATCCTGACATTAACCTGAGTCAGTGAAGGTGGGGGCCGCATGTGGCCCCCGGGCCGCCAGTTGCCCACCCCTGCTCTAGTATGTGAGGAGTCTATAATCCAAAATTAACTCATTTTGGATTAAAAAAAAAACAGTTTTTCTCCTCTCCTGAACAGTTCTCTGTATCAAAAAGAGTCACTTGTGTTGTATTACCTCTGTAGGCCTACTTCCAATACAGAAGTCTAACTTGTAGTAGTTCCTCATTTTGCTGCTGGGGACCAGCTGGACTACTATAGCCTACTTTAGCACTTTACAGTCACAGCAGTGGATCATGTGATGTGCTATAAAAAATAAAAAATAAAGCAAAAACTTTTTTTTTTACTGAATGACAAAAATGAAAGAAACTAACAAAATAATAGCCAACAGAGAATTTAAAAAATGATTACATAAAAGATGGTTGTCACATCGTGTGGCCACACTTCCTTCTCTCAATCTTTTGGGGAAATGTGTTCAAATAGGCTTCGAGTTCCTCTATTTAGCCAGTCGGCTCGGTTGCGTCTGAGGTGACAAGATGAGTTTCGTGGACACCCTGCGACACTGGGACAAGGCCGTAGCCTGCGCTGACGGAAAAGAGATTTCTGAAGCCCTCAGTATCTTCCTGTCTATCCAAGAGCCAAACTCCAAGATCCACTACAACATTGGCTGTCTCCAACTGATCAACCAAGACTTTGATGCTGCCGAGAAGGTATATGTCTGAGGTTATGTCATCTCTGAAATCTGTTTTATAATTATTGTTCAGTGGTGGAAAGTAACTTTACTTAAGTACTGTACTTAAGTACAGGTTTGATGACATTTTACTTTAGTGGAGTATTTCCAATACTTCCATCCATGTTGTACTTTTACTCGATTTAACTTTAATTGAGTATTTCTACATTGCCGTATTGATACTTTTACATAAGTTAAGTTACTTAAACATTTGAGTATTTTTTTCCACCCCTGTAACTGTGTCTGTCTTCTCTTTTTCTCAAGTCATGTAGAAACGGAGAATTAAGGAAGTTACCTGATTCTCTCCATTGCTTTTTCTTTTTTTCATTCAGGCATTCGACCGTAGCATAGGCAAAGATGAGCATCTGGCGGTCGCTTTCTTTCAAAGAGGAATCACCTTCTACAAGAAGGAGAGGCAAGAGACTCTCGCTCATCTTCATGAAATCCAATGCAATGCAATGCTGTTGTTATATTGTTTGTTGTTATCAGGGGGGTCATCAACATGTGTGTCCGTGGCAAAGACTTGGTCTTGTCTGTGGCAAGTTTTAGATGTTCTGCTTTACACACAATGTTCTCATTTCTTCTCATCACTCACTTACTGAATGTCAAGTATCCAGGCTTTCATCAGAATATGTATGTATGACACTGATGTACTTACAAAACACTATGGTATGAGTCTTAAATGCTTTATTTGCAAGGACCCCTTTAAACCCATTTTGACCTGAGATCAGATTCTAAAAATGTCTTCTACATCCTGACAGTTTTCTGAAAAAGCTATGTTTCTATGTCAGTCGTTCTTCGATTTTTCAAAAATAGCAGACCTACAAGCTCGTAGCGCACCACTCGGTGGCGCGCTATGAGCTTGTAGATCTGCTATTTTTCAATAGCTAAAGCATAACATAATGCTAACACCCAAAGGGGTTCCCGCCCAAAATGGGTTAAAGGGGGTTCCCCGCCCCAGAATGGGTTTTAACTATGAGTGTACAAATGGAACCATTCCATTTGTTCACTCTCAGAGTTACAGACCTTTCATGGTCATTGCTAGCTCTTTATGCGTTTCTGATTATTGTCCGCACTCGTTTTGTGTGTCTGTTGGTTAATGCATAAACACGCTCCTTTTATAATCATTAACTGGCTTAACCCATTACATTTGGGAAAGCGTCAGTGTCATTTTAGAATTGTATCACTTTAACTATACTAATAATATACTACAGTATGTGATATACAAGCTTGTAGATCTGCTATTTTTGAAGAAAAAACGTCATAAAGATTGCTACACATCTTTGAATATATATTCTATAAAGCAGAGATCTTTAACTCAGATCTTTGCTTCTGGTGGGTCCCTGGAACAAAACCTTTTTTGAGATAGAGACCCGCGGCCAAATACACATCATTTTGAGGGTCCTTGACATCATGAAAACGTTTGCTTGATATAGCAACATATTAGGTTTTTCAGAAACCGGATAGGATTAAATTTAGAAGACATTTTGTAGTTAATCGGCCTCAGGTCTTTCTATTAGTGTTAGTTCATTCATTGCAGTGGTGAGTGAGTGACTGGTATGTTTCTGTTCAAAGGTTCGAGGAGTGTCTCGATGACTTCCAGTATGCCTTAAAGGAGCTGAGGGGCAACCAGCTTATCGACTACAAGGCCCTCGGTCTCACATACCATTTATATGCTTGTGAGGTAAGTGTCTGAAAGGCGACTAATACTATGACGAGAAATGTTCGTCGACTAACCTTTTTTTTCACTGACGAAAACTAAATGGAAACGACATGAATTTCATGAAAACGATAAGCTAAAAGTAAGACTAAATATCGTCAACAAATAAAAACTAGACGTACATTTTTGCAATGTTTGCAAGGGACTAGTGGACAAGCCATGCAGTATAAGTAAGGCACGACACAAGTCATTTTACACTTGGTTGCATGCTGAAAATAGCAGATCTACCAGCTCACAACGCGTCGCAGCACGACTCGTTTTGAGCTTGTAGATCTGCCATTGTAAAATCAGCTAGTGTAAAATCAGTCATTACGACGGCATCAAGGCCCACTAAAATCTTAGGATATTTAGTCAACTAAAACTAGACTAACACTAAAACATTCCAGGTGACTAAAATATGACTAAAAACTAAATGAAGTTTAATTCCAAAGACTATGACTAAACTAAAACTTGCTGCCAAAAACAACCCTGCTGAAAGGCCTGCTATAGGGTGATGTCATCACACAACAGCCAAATGTTGTGACACACTACTAGTAAGACTGTGACAAGATGCAGCCCCACCTACAATATAATTCAATTGAATTCAAAGGAGCTCTATTGGCATGAGAAAACATACGTTTACATTGCCAAAGCAAGTGTCAAAATATAATAAAAACAGTTGAACATGGGGAAAGTATACAGTTGGAGGAATTACATAATTTTAGATAGTATAGGCCTATATACACGTTATACACTAGGGTATAAAGCTTAAAAAAAAAACATATCAGAATTAGTTTTGCAGTCACTTAGAGACAAATAGCAGAATTTGTTTCTCAAGACTATTTAAATAGTATACAAAAAAAACTCACCTGGCGCATGGATCATAACGCACGCACGTGCACGCGCACACGCACACACACGAGATGTGTTTAAAGGTAGCAGCTCTGTTTACATGTGCAGTAGGTCTAGCGGTCTACTTGGGACTAACGATTCTATTGGCCAAACTCCTTTTGTCGCAACAGTTCACAAATCTTGCTGCTGCTGTGTTGCACAATACAATACAGTATCCCAGTGGTTCTCAAAGTGGGGTCCAGGGACCCACATGGGTCCTTGAGGGAGTTCCAGGGGGTACCCAGCTAAATGATAGTTAGGAACCAAATGGACCCTTGTGGGTCAGTAACTCAGAGAGTGTACAAATGGAACCAAATGGAGCCTGACGAGTCCATTTGGTTCCATTTGTACACTCTCAGAGTTAAATTAACGTTGATTTTACAAAATTAAAATTGGGGTCCCAGAGATAGAAATGCCATTAAATGGGGGGGGCGTCCGTAGCCTAATGCAAGTAAAGCTGGGGGTCCTTGAAAATAAAATGGTTGAGAGTCACTGCTAGAGCTGTACAAATATTCAAATTGTCAATTTGGGGGTCCTTGACATGAAAACGTTTGAGAACCAACATCCCACACACATTTTAAACGTCAATGAAACCGAGGGGCCTATCTTTCCGTATACCAAATGCTCAGTGGTGGACAAAAAAGTGGACATACAAAACGAGTGGACAACAATATTACCAGAAACACATAAAGAGCTGGCCCCTGAATGACCATAACATGGTCCATTTGCTTCCATTTGAACACTCTCAGAGATAAGGTGGTTCCTTGCAAATATAACATTTGAGAACAACTAGTACTAGTTGGACTCCAGTAATGTGTCATACATAGTGTCATAAATCAGTGTCATACATATTCAGAAGAAAATCTGGAGACTGGCATTCAGTAATTCATGGGTCGTATGATCAAAATTCAAACATTAGAATGGTGTGTAAAACAGAAAATCTAAAACATTTGCCACGGACACATTTGTGACCGTTTCTGACTGAGGCTAAGTCATTGATTTTTTTCGTCTCGTTTTTTTCATGTCATGTGAAAGCAGGGAATCATAGCTTCAAATTGACATATTGGTTGTTCAGTTTGACCCACCAGTTTTGGAGATATGGCTTATAGAGTAATGTCTTGCAGAAAACAGCGAGTTGAGAATTCAGGTTTAAAAGGTTCACTTCTGTGGCCTCTTACACCTAGCTACATGTTTAAGCATTTATTTCATATTTACATGTCGATTTCAGCTCTGACATTTATTTCAGACATGGTCTAGTATGTGAAGAGTCAGTCTATTTAACTCATTTTGGATAAAATAAAATAAAAATCAGTTTTTTTCCTCTTCTGAACAGTTATGGTCCTCACACACGAATTCGGATTCTTAAGCGGCGTTTCTCCATCGGTTTTCCGAAAAACACGGCCGGTGTGCAACCACCATTAGTCTTGCCGCCATCTCGGTATCAAAAAGAGTCACATCTGCACGTGTACGGACATATTGACGACCCCTGTCTGCACGTCCCTCTCAGGTCCTTCACAACATGGCGCTGGCTCGGGCTCAGATGGGCCGATGGGACAAGGCCCAGGAGCACCTGGTCTCTGCACTCAACTACAAGACCGAGGTCAAGCTCAACCTCCTGGACAGAGCCCTGGAGGCCACGCTGGTCAGTCCCAATTTAACACAGTTTTCGGAAAACCTTTTGGTGTTAGCATTATGTTATGCTTTAGCTATTGAAAAATAGCAGATCTACAAGCTCATAGTGCGCCACCGAGTGCCGCGCTACGAGCTTGTAGGTCTGCTATTTTTGAAAAATCGAAGAACCACTGACATAGAAACATAGCTTTTTCAGAAAACTGTCAGGATGTAGAAGACATTTTTAGAATCTGATCTCAGGTCAAAATGGGTTAACACATTTAGACCGAAGCCAAGCTCAGCCTCCTGGACAGAGCCCTGGAGGCCACGCTGGTCAGTCCCAAACTAACCTCACGTCACCATGGGCTTTACACCTCGGAGGAAAGCCTGGTCTGGAGCGGATGGTAATTTACATCATGTTGTAGTCACTGATTTGTAGTCATCAGGCAGGAAACCACAAAGCGGAATAAGAAGTACCCATTCATAGTACTGATTCCGCCTTTTGTGGTTTCCTGCCAGATGACTATACAAATCATTGACTACAACATGACGAAAGTTACCATCCGCTCCTGACCGGATCATAAACCCGAAATGGAATGCTGCCCAGGCTAGTCCCGCAAACAACCATGCATGAACCTGCATCTGGTGTTTCCCAAACACTGGGTCCGGACCCATTTGTGGGTCGCAGACACATTATTATGAGTCCCCTAATTTTTGGTTTGCTAAATTTGGTTTTTAATTATTATTATTATTTCAAAACATTTAAAAAAAAAAAATCCCCTCCGCAAAAAAGCTAAACTTTTCATGAACTAAACCAAAGTTCAATGATTTTTTTTCAGTAACTTCACAAAGGAATAAATAATGAATCGGTGAATGTAATGCACAATCTATGTAAAGGACACATTGCTGTCCACAGGGCAAAAGGGCAGGTGCTCTATCATTCCTAGGGCAGTATTATGCGTGTCTTAAGTACCAGGTCTTATTACTTAAATTAAGACCTGAAGGCGTGACCACGCCTCCAGGTCTTAAGTTAAGTTATAAGACATGGTACTTAAGACACGCATAATACTGCCCTAGTGTCTATGCACATCCCTGGCGCTATATAAATGCACCAATTATCATTTTGAAGTCATGGGGATGGGTTTTTTTTTTCTTCACATTCCTGGGCCAATAACTGGATGACCGGCAGAGTCTCCGGTATGGGGTTGAAGGAATATACCAATGTGAAATATTAATTATTAGAATGTTCTCCCCACTGACAGAAACGGAAACTATTCAAGCTGGCCGAGGTCCCAGCGAAACTGCTCTTTAAACCAAACCAGAAATATGTGGCCGAGCTGGAAAAGAAAGACTACCTGGGGAAAGCTAAGGTACCGTTTTACTTCAAAGGATTCATATCATAATGTACTAACTCCCCCCCGCCATCATATTGTACAGTAGGACATTGTTAAACTGAAGCTGAATGTGGAGGTTATCCGAATGAGTGAATGTCAAAGTCATGCTCACCATAGTGGCATTGCACTTTAAGCCCTTAACTCTGAGTGTGTACAAATGGGTCCATTTGGTTCCATTTGTACACACTGTACACACTCTAGAGTTACAGACCTGTTATGGTCATTCAGGATTAGCTGTGTTTCTGGTAATATTATTGTCCGCTCATTTTGTATGTCCGTGATGGGGGTGCCATCATAATATTGTACAGTAGGATATTGTTAAACTGAAGCTCATGTGGAGGTTATCCGAATGAGTGAATGTCAAAGTCATGCTCACCATATAGTGGCATTGCACTTCAGAGAACTTGGGAATGGGCTACATATAGGCCTATACAGTATAACTTAGTGATTCCATTTTTTTTTTAGCTATATATATAATAATGATAAAAGAATGGCTATTTACTTGCAACCTATTGTTTGGTAACAACTGCGGTCATCAACATTGCAAAGACTTGGCCTTGTCCGTGGAACATTTTTTATTTTATTTTTTCCACACATCATTAGGCTATAATGTTCTCATTTTGATCATGAGACCCAATTATACTATATGTCAAGTCTCCATGTTTTCTTCAGAATATGTATGACACTTGCAAGGACCACCTTAACTGTAAATCCATGTGTACACGCTCAGAGTTATGGACCATGTTATGGTCACTCAGGGTTAGCTCTCTATGCGTTTCTTTCTGGTAATATTTATTGTCCAATGTCCACTCATATTGTATGTCCGTGGCAGGGGTCATCGCCATGTTGGCTTGTGGTGGACATTTTTGCCAAAATTATATTTGATATTAATTGATATCACAAGAAATACAAAGAGCTAGCCCTGAATACCCATGTGTGTAACTCTGACCCATTTAGGCCTGACCTCAAAATTAAAAATCTAGAAGATTTTTAATTTTTTTTTTTTTTCCTTTTCTGGAAATAAATATTTTCACGATTTTTCAAAGATAGCAGACCTACAAGCTCGTAGCGCGCCACTCGGTGGCGCGCTATGAGCTTGTAGATCTGCTATTTTTCAATAGCTAAATTATAACAATGTTTAAAACACCAAAAGGGGTTCCCGCCCAAAATGGGTTAAGGGGGTGCTTGCAAATAAAACATTTGAGAACCACTAGTTGTATGCTACAGTGTCGTAGTGTCATACAGTACATATTCTGAAGAAAAGCTGGAGACTTGACATTTCAGTAATTGGGTCTTATGATCAAAATAAGAACATTATAATGGTGTGCAAAACATTTTCCATGGACAAAACGGAGTCTTTGCCATGGACACGTTTGTCCGTGAACGGACATACAGAATTGATGACCAAAATGTCCACCACAAAGCCAGCATGGGGATGACCTCCTGTTTGGGAACCAAACCAGTTGTATTCCTAACTCAGCTGTGCTTTCCTTCCCTCAGGTGGTTGCCTCTGTTAGCCCTCGGGACGCTGGCTTCTCTGGGTTTGCTCCCCTACAACCACAGGTCAGGTATACCCAAAGGTCAATTTTGACAGCAAATTTAGATTTAGATTTTAGTCAGTCTTGTAGTTTTGTTTGTTTAGTCATATTTCAGTCATCTGAAGTGTGTTAGTGTTAGTCTAGTTTTAGACGACTAAATATCATTAAGGTTTTCGTCGACTAAATCTACAGTTGATTTTGTTGACAGAAAAGTATTTTAGCGGGACTTGATGCCGTTGTAATGGCTGATCTTTACACTTGGTTGCACCTCTAAAAATTACCAATCTACAAGCTCACAACTTGTGAGCTTGTAGACCTGCTATTTTCAGAGCGTAACCAAACATAAAATGACTAGTCTTTTAGTTCTACTGGATCTCTTCTCCACTAATCCCTCCCTGACATTTTAGTCTAGTTTTAATTTGTTGACGAAAAAAAAAGGTACTCGACGAACATTTTTTCGCCATAGTTCTAGTCGACAAAATGAACAACCGGCATCTTTCTAAGATCTAGAATGACCCCCAAATAATGTTTGATTACGTTAAAAGCACGCATTCTTTCTAGACCGGCATCTTTCTAAGATCTAGAATGATCCCCAGATAATGTTTGATTACGTTAAAAGCATGCATTATTTTTAAATCGTTACATTTGGTTGTGTGAATACTGAATACTGTATGTGTTAGATTTTCCTCAGAGCTAATGTTTTTATGTATCCATGTATTTTTATTGTATAGGTTGAAGACATTCCAGTCGATCCGAAGCCCCCCGAGACTCTGAGGTAGAGCGTTCTAAGTGCTTCTAATCTAACCAGTGGTGTAAAGTAACCAAGTACATTTACTCAAGTACTGTACTGTTACGTTAAGTACAATTTTGAGGCATTTGTACTTTGAGTATTTCCAATTTCCAATACTTTTACTTCTACTCCATTACATCTCAGAGTCAATTGTTGTTGTTTTTTTACTTTTACTCCACTACAATTATTTGAAAAGTGTAGTTACTAGTTAGTTACTTACTATATAGATTTTGATTATCATTACAAAACATACATCAGCCCTGTATACAACATACATTTTGGCCATTTGAAAATAGCAGATCTACACGGCAGGTGTGCACGTGCCTGACAGGACGAGTTGGCACCTAAACATTGTGGACACGTACGTGTATAGTACATGATCTGAGCATTCATGCTACATATAGGTTACTTATCTTGCTAATGTCCATAACAAGTTGCTATAGCCACAGGTTTTGTAGCAGGCCTTAAATAGTATTAAGTAAGTATTCAAGCTTATTCAAATCACTTTACATACATGACTCCAGACCATTTTTAAATAAATACATGGTTCCTTGCAGAGTCAGAGGCCCCTTTTCCACTGGTTGGTTCCCAATGGGAACTGGTTCAGTTCTTTTTGGTTCTTAGTCCATGAGCCAGAGCTCCAAAATTGGAATAATTATCAATTGACTGGGCAAAACCATACGTATATTAGATTGTTATCACCATGAAACTTCCCCAATTGAGTACTTACACAAAGACAATGATTTATTGTATTACTAATTTTACATTTTTAAATATGCAAATGAGGCATTAGGTAGGAAAATATGCAAAATAATCGCAAATACGAAAAAGCTACTACTGTGGAAGGGTTATCATGTATTAATTTACTTGTATTGATCCTATAAACAATTTAATATAGGTCTAGTTTTTCCCACCAATTTTGGAGCTCTGGCTCATGGACTAGTAACCAAAAAGAACTGAACCGGTTCCCATTGGGAACTAACCGGTGGAAAGGGGTCTCAGAGTGGTACACTCATGCTCCCAGAAGGCTTAACCAATAAACCATACTAATACTGTATTTTTGGTCACCAGATAGTTAGTAGCCAGATAGTTCCTCTAGCACCACCTTCAGGCCAACAGTTGCACTTGCATAAACCATATTTCAAAGTGCATATTGCCCAGGGCAGGGATGCATTGCTGGGGTTTAATTAAGTCAGTGGTTCTCAACCAGTGCTCCAGAAAGGGGGTTCCAGGTGGTCCCCAGCTAAATGATGGAGAGTTGCTAACCAAATGGACTAGTGATGCACCGAATATTTGGCCGCAGAAAATATTCGGCAGAAAATGGCTAAAAATGCATTTTCGCCTATTCGGTTTCGGCCCGAATAGGCAGAAAATACATCACTGAATAGTGTATGCAATTAATGCATTCAAAAGAGCTGAATAAATGTTTTTTGGACCCATAATAGCGATTATTATTTAAGTTAAGTTTTGCCATAACCATTTATTTTATAGCTTTAGATAGCTTTAAGGTACGGCCATGACAGCAATGGTAGGAAAAAATATATAATATTACCGTATTCTGATATTCGGTATTCAGTTTTCGGCCAACTGTTTCCTATATTCGGTATTCGGTTTCGGCCAAGAATCTCCCTTTCGGTGCATCCCTAAAATGGACCCTTATAGATCTTTAACTCTTGAGTGTAAAATGAAACCAAATGGACCCGCAATGTTACGCTCTCAAGAGTTAAATTATCGTTAAACATCTGCATTACGTACGGGGCAGCTACAATGAATATCAAATATCTAAATACTGAATCGAGCAACTTGAAAACGGTCTGGGGTGTTCACATAAACCCAAGTACAATAAAATGACCAAATGTGTGGTTCCTATAATATCTCTGCAGGGCGTTTGAAGGAGAACCCCACACGGTCCTGTATGAGTTCGTCCCTCAGAACAGCGAGGAGCTGGCTGTGGTGCCTGGAAACTTGGTCTTCATGCATGCTAAGGGCCAAGACAACTGGGCCTCTGTGCTCTTCAACGGCAGAGTAAGTACTGATATTTGATTTTGACAGCAGATACAAGCTCACGTGTCGCGCTGCGACGCGTTGTGAGCTTGTAGATCTGCCATTTTCAGCATGCAACCAAGTGTAAAATGACTTATACTGTATCTCTTGTCCACTAGTCCCTCCCTAACATTTTAGTCTAGTTTCTATTTGTTGACGAAATTGTCAATATATTTAGTCTTAGTTTTAGTCATCATAGCTTAGTTTTCATTTAGTTTTCGTCAGTGAAAAAAGGTAGTTCTCACTCTGGTGGGCGCAAAGCGTAGCTACTTGTGAATTACATAGTTTTATTTGGTTAATATTGCTATATTAACCAAATATTAACTCCCCCCCTAATATTGCTATTTCATTTACAGAAGGGCCTTGTTCCTTACAATTTCCTGCAACCCATAACCTTGTCTTCTAAGCAGTATCAGGTATGGATTTTAGTGTGTGTGTGTGTGTGTGTGTGTGTGTGTGTGTGTGTGTGTGTGTGTGTGTGTGTGTGTGTGTGTGTGTGTGTGTGTGTGTGTGTGTGTTAGATAAAATATTCATGTTACTTCTAAACGTATTCATAAACAATTTGTGAACAATACATAATCTTTTATTGTGTGGTGTATGTCGTCTGTCGATGACTCATGACTCCTATTGAATAAATGTATCCATCCATACTGCATGTTGTAGGATCTGAAGAAAAACGGGTCTGGAGCAGCTCCGCCTCAGAGGAGAGAAGCGCCTGTCAGTCCAGCTGAGAAGAGTCCTGTTGCTTTGGAGAGGAAAGGGAGTCCCGCCACCGCCACCGCCACCGCGAGCACGCGCCAACCAGGTACAGTTTGGCATGTCAGGTGAATCACAGGGTAATTCTAAATGGAGTGAGATTTATTAGCTCAAATAATTGTGATCAAGCAATTATGTATTTATGTAATAACTGTGACGTTCTTGACGTAGACTAGAGGTTTCATGATACACATGAAGGAAAAGATGAAAATGATTTTTTTTCTCTTCCTTCCTTCCTTTCTCTTTCTCCATCATGTCAGGCTACACTCCTGACGTTAAACGTGAACAAGACGCGGTGGAAGAGGTATGTCGAGGCAATCATTGCGTGATAATACCCCAAAAGCTCATTTAAGCAATATTACACGAGACGGCGTAGTTTAACGTCATAATGCACGCCTTCAATGCTGCAGGAAAGAAAGGCAGCGCAGAAGTGCATTAATGACATTAAAGCACCCCCCCAAGTGTAATATTGCAATTATACAACAATTAACCTTAAAATTAACAATATTTTAATGACAGATGTAGCCACTACGACCACAAATGTCCCAAGAAACTCGATAGCCTAGCCACCGAGTCTTCTGCGCTCTGGGAGAAAAGAGCAGGTGAAGTCTTTGTTTTGATTAGGTGTTCCATCAAGCTTGTTTGAGGCACGGCTAGAAGGCTGTTTCAACCAATCAGATTGATTCCTCGAAGCGACCTGTTGTATAATGCTGTTTTAAAGATGGAGTGCCGTGATTTATTTTTCCCAGTTTGTCATGTGTTTATGAGGTCAGAGGTGACAGTACTTCATTAGACCCCTTGGTGTGGTTGTTATGTGCAATGATATCTTCCCTTTGTATTTAGGGTTTCTTCCTGGAGGCTGACAGTCAAACGTGCCAATGAAAAAAAACAGTGATATAGTGACATCACAATATCATCCCCTCCTCTAACCCCTCCCCCTTTATCATACAACGACAGCTGTGGGTGCGGCTTCAGTTCAGGTGGATCACCACCCATCACCACCCACCAGGCAAACCAGGCCTATACTTAATGAACTGGTGGTCCACATAAAAACAGCATTTTAACAAATACTGTACACTTTTCTGAAACAATTCTTCCTCCTTATATAATAATAATAGCTGATGACCATGTTTAAGTGTGGGGAAAAAATCACGGCACTCCATCTTTAACTGTATATCAGTTAAACTGTACATCACTGTTTTAACTATATATCAATGTTTAACCCATTTTGGGCGGGAACCCCTTTTGGTGTTAGCATCATGTTATGCTTTGGGTATTGAAAAATAGCAGATCTACAAGCTCATCTGCTATTTTTGAAAAATCGAAGAACGACTGACATAGAAACATAGCTTTTTCAGAAAACTGTCAGGATTTAGAAGACATTTTTAGAATCTGATCTCAGGTCAAAACTGTCTATTAGCGGCACTGGAATCTGAAATCTCTGCCTGTACGTGTTTTAGAGTTCAGAGCCTGGTGAAAGCCCACTGTGCACGGTCAAAGTGTTTTACACGTACACCATAGCCGTGTCCGTGTCCGCGGGATCTCCATACGCCGCGCTGGTCCAGAAAATCAGCAGGAAACTCAACGTGCCGGCCGACTCCATCACCTTGAGGTATACGGTCAATACCGGTCATTTCCATAGCGGCAGTGTTGTTTTTGGCAGCAAATCTCTATTTTAGTTTAGTCATAGTCTTTGGAATAAAACTTTAGTCATAGTTTTAGTCATATTTTAGTCACCTGGAATGTTTTAGTGTTAGTCTAGTTCATACGAATTTAGTCGACCAAAATTAATTTTGGCGGTCCTCATAATGACTGTTTTTACACTTGCTGAAAATAGCCGATCGCCGACCACACTTATACTGTATCTCTTGTCCACTAGTCCCTTCCTAACATTTTAGTCTAGTTTTTATTTGTTGACGAAATTGTCAGTATATTTAGTCATAGTTTTAGTCATCATTGCTTAGTTTTTATTAAATTTTTATGTAGCTGTCATTTGGCTTGCTAGGTGCATGTCTATATTGGTTCATTGTAAACTAAGACTGAAAATAAACAATTCGTTCATTCATTCATTTCCCAGTCTGAGCTCCACAGACAACGGACAAACAGTGATGGATCCCAACACTGACATGGAGAAGGTTTGGAGCCGGGCCAGCGGCGGTCGCATCACTTTGAGGTGCGAGAAGAAGGATCAGGATCAGGATCAGGATCTGAAGGAGGAGGTGGTAAGAACTGGTCTCTTTTGTATCTCAAATGGAGCCTTACGGGTCCATTTGGTTTCATTTTACACTCTCAAGAGTTAAATTATTGTTAAAGATCTGCATTAGTTAATTTACAAGAAGTCTACAATTAGATAATGTTAATTATAATAATGAATTGATCAATTATTTGAATCGTTTGCATCTGCATGTTGTCTCTCCTAATGGTACCACATCAATACAGCATGGAATTGTGGTCAAAAACCTATCCGTCGACAATGAAATATTCTGTGCCTTGTGTCTGAGAGGCTAAATCTCATCAAATGGTGGTCCGTGGCTCCGATGCTGAATAGATAATGTATTTTACTTAGTTGTAACAGAGTATTATTGATACTTTTACTTACTAATTTTCAACATTTTACTATGTCATTAATATACCTCCTGTTGTGTGGAAATAATTAAAGTCCCCCCATTCTGTGTTTCCTAGAACTGGAGTTATGAAAAAAAATCATTAACATTGTGAATCACGTCCTCCAGCTGTCATCAAGATGTGATTCAGTCCTCCAGTTCTAGGAAACACAGAATGGGGGGAGCTCTATGGTATATTAATGGCATAGTAAAATGTTGAAAATGAGTGGTATTCCCCTTTGAGTAAAATACTTGAGTACTTTTTCCACCACTGTTGAAACCCACTGATCTGTGTCATGTTGTTGTATTTTTAGCACACAGATTAATTGCAGCCAGCCAAGCAGACTCAACTGGTCGATCTTCATTCGTACTGTGTTGTGTTTTTACAACTTCTTAGCACACAGATTAACAGCCAGCCAAGCAGACTCAACTGGTCGCTCTTCATTCATACTGTGTGTTATTGTGTTTTTAGCACACAGATTAACAGCCAGCCCAGCAGACTCAACTGGTCGCTCTTCATTCGTACTGTGTGTTATTGTGTTTTTAGCACACAGATTAAGCCAGCCAAGCAGACTCAACTGGTCGCTCTTCATTCATACTGTGTGTTATTGTGTTTTAGCACACAGATTAAGCCAGCCAAGCAGACTCAACTGGTCGCTCTTCATTCGTACTGTGTGTTATTGTGTTTTTAGCACACAGATGAACAGCCAGCCAAGCAGACTCAACTGGTCGCTCTTCATTCATACTGTGTGTTATTGTGTTTTTAGCACACAGATGAACAGCCAGCCAAGCAGACTCAACTGGTCGCTCTTCATTCATACTGTGTGTTATTGTGTTTTTAGCACACAGATGAACAGCCAGCCAAGCAGACTCAACTGGTCGCTCTTCATTCATACCGTGTGTTATTGTGTTTTTAGCACACAGATGAACAGCCAGCCCAGCAGACTCAACTGGTCGCTCTTCATTCATACTGTGTGTTATTGTGTTTTAGCACACAGATGAACAGCCAGCCAAGCAGACTCAACTGGTCGCTCTTCATTCGTACGAGTCTTCCAACCCAGAGGACCTTCAGTTCAACAAGGGAGACACCATCACACTTCTCTCCAAAGGTGAGCTCAGGGTTGGATATTCTTCTGTGCAAGAAAAACGAATTAATTTCGTAATGCGCTGATGCATGGCGATAATGTTTTATCCCTGCTTCTGGTCAGACGGAATTCAATTAAAGGTAACTTTTGGGAAACGTAGTTGAATGTTTCATAATAACATCACAATTGAATGAAAACGTTATTTTTAACCCTGGCGTTCCTGTTGTTTTGGGCAAATTAAATTTTAGGGATATTTTATACAAAATGGTTATTTTATACAAAAGAAAAAAAATATATAGCGGATTTACTACAAGCTCACGTGTCGCATCATGGTGCATTGTGAGCTTGGAAATCTGTGATTTCTGCTATTGTCATGCATGGGGCAAAGTGGTTAGAGGAAAACGCATTCATTTCTAAGGCTTTGTCAAAGTAAAAAATTATAATAATAATAAAAATACGCCATTATAAATGATTGTAATGAATGTTTTTCTCTTCCACAGTCAACGAGCAGTGGTATGAAGGCCGGTGTCATGGAAATATTGGTATATTTCCCGCCAGTTTTGTGGAAGAAGCACCCGTCGGTGGTCAGTGACAAAACACAGCGGTCACTCACGCCCAGCGGTCATCGCCGGCTTGTGGTGAACATTTTTGTCAACATATTCTTTTTGCCACGGACATACAGAATGAGTGGACAATCATATTACCAGAAACACGTAAATAGATAGCCCTGAATAACAGTTCTGTGGACACTTGCGGGTCCATTTGGTTCCATTTGAAAGAAAAACGATCATCACAATGAATCAAAAATCAAATGTTTATCATTGTGATTTATCATCACAAACATTTTACTTTGAATCTCTTACTTGACTGCATTCCCAAGTAGTATTTACTACTGCTTCATTTAGTCTTTCTGGTCTTTAACCCATTAAAACCTGGGGAAGCCTCTGTGTCGTTTGAACCACTTTAACCATCATTCTATACTTTGGCTACTCAACATTAGCAGATATACATGGTCATAGTGCGGCACATAGTGTTAAGGCAGTCTGTAGGGCATATGCTCAGAAAGACAATACATATAATAATGAGGCAACACAAGAATTCAGATAGCAAAGCACAAGAGTTCTTAAAAGGTTCTATACCTTGAGTCAATGTCACTGTGGAAGTATAAGGTGGCGAACTTAAAAGAGGGTCCAAGGCAGCTCTGTCCAGTAGAAGTAGAAAAATCCTTTATTTCATTGATTAGTTTAAATATTAAAAACAAGGGTTTAAAAACACGACCAACGCGTTTCGGCCTGCATGGGCCTTCATCAGGGTCAACTGTAAGAATTCAGAGTTTGGAAGTATGAGGATTTTACTCGAGGAAGGAGCCAAGACTTACATGACCTGTTCATGCATGGAAACCCCAGTCTGACTCCCAGAGTAACATAGGATCACAGTCTGACTCCCAGAGTAACATAGGATCACAGTCTGACTCCCAGAGTAACATAGGATCACAGTCTGACTCCCAGAGTAACATAGGATCACAGTCTGACTCCCAGAGTAACATAGGATCACAGTCTGACTCCCAGAGTAACATAGGATCACAGTCTGACTCCCAGAGTAACATAGGATCACAGTCTGACTCCCAGAGTAACATAGGATCACAGTCTGACTCCCAGAGTAACATAGGATCACAGTCTGATTCCCAGAGTAACATAGGATCACAGTCTGACTCCCAGAGTAACATAGGATCACAGTCTGACTCCCAGAGTAACATAAGATCACAGTCTGACTCCCAGAGTAACATAGGATCACAGCCTTTATAGAGCGTCACAGTCCCGCCCCATACCATGGACCAGGAAATGATTCTCCGTTCATTTTCCTCATAGACATTTCAGAAAGTATTTATTTAAAGACGGTTACGCCGCGGACAAAGCCAACTCGAGTCGTGACAACTCATGACAACACAAACAATATTTTGGACCAAACAAATAATTACAAAGAAGAAAAACAACAAAAAAGTGTTTTTTTTCTTCTTTCTAATTATTTGTTCGGCCCAAAAAATGTTGTTTGTTGTCATGATTTGTCACGACTCGAGTTGGCTTTGTCCGCGGCGTAAACGTCTTTAAATAAATACTTTCTGAAATGTCTATGAGGAAAATGAACGGAGAATCATTTCCTGGTCCAGGGTAGGGGCGGGACTGCAACGCTCTATAGCTTTCACTCCCACAACAGCCAGCCCCCAACATAGCCTCAAGACCTTGAACCTATCAGTTCAACAAAATGGGACAGTAACAGAGTGAAACAAACAGCACCACAGGGGTGTGACAGATGAGATAATCTCAGACTGTAATTTAGAGGAGATACTCTTTTATAAAAGGGGTATTATTAAATGTTTACATCTAAATTTCTACGACAATAGCTTGTAGATTTGGGTCTGAGAGGTTAAATGACATCAAAAGGTGGCTCAAATTTCGAATGAATAATGGGCCTTGATATGAAAAGGGTTGAAAACCACCTTTATTTAAACTATATGTACATTTCAGTAGTAGCATAGGCTACATCTTCCCTATATGACCCCTCCCCCTCCATTCCATCATATGTAATCTGTGGACTCATCACAGAGTCAAACCCAGAGTTACTGACAAGCCAGAGGGAAGAAGTGCAGAGCAGTGCTCTGACCAGGAGAGGGCAACGTCAACACGAGGAAATCAAACCGCTTCATAAGATGAAGTTATGCAACGTTGCATTTGCTGTTATAAACTCACCCCGCCATGTCAGAAAGTGAAGACAGTCCAAATACTGTTGGGCGAGCTGTCCGTCTTTTCCCTTTACGAACTCGCCTAACTCGCCCCAGAGGAAAGTACAGACAACTCACCCCGCCATGTCAGAAAGTACAGACAACTCACCCCGCCAGACACTTTCTGTAGAAACCTTTTTTGGTTTGTTTGGAGTGAAGCTCTACTTCTCCAACTGACTTTTAATTTAAAAAGTAAAAAATATGGTTCTAAAATATATTTTTCTAAAAAATATATTTTTCTAAGCTTTAAAAGGTGGCCTCCTGCGTTGAACAAATCCAACCTGGTACATATGTTGTTGCATGTATATCATTTGGTGTTATTATATATATATTTTTGTTTGGTTTCTTTCCGTAGTTTCCTTGGTTGTTTATCTATCTGTTTCCATAGTATACTATTTTACATCAGTATCTTTCAGTTTAGTTACTAGAGTTCACCTTACAAAGGAAAACAACACAACAAAAGGAAAAACATTGGAAATGTAAAAGCCCACAGACCTAGTAGGACTTGTGAGATCTTTATTTGATGTATTGGTGAAATGAGTATAAATATACATGTGTGTTTTTTAAAATGGTTTAAAATTGTTTTTAATTGGTGCACTAAAATGTCTGAACAGTTTATATTTACATCAATATGTCTGGGTCCCCACCCACTCACTCAGGGGTGACGTGTCACACCTGTAGTGATGGGAGGGGCACCAAAATGTGGTGTTCTGATTGGTTAATGGGGGCACTCCCTGAGTATAAAAGTACAAACTTTTGTGTATGTTCACATGACCTGAAGAAGATCCAATAGATCGAAACGTTGTCAGAATTTTCAATAAAGAACGTCTTTCTTATACCCATGGTGTGTGGGCTCCATCCAATACCTACTGAAGTTTATTTAGCCCAGCACCCAGCCTGTTGATGTGTGTATTCTACGTCCACTCACCCCGCCATGTCAGAAAGTACAGACAACTCACCCCGCCAGAGCCGGACTTACCGTTGGGCTAGGGTGGGCTGAAGCCCGGGGGCACTTTACAATTATAAAATTGTAAAGTGAAATCCAATTCAAGTGAAATGTGTGTATTGTTATTGTATTTAGTTGTATTATGTTTAAACCATTGAGAGCTTCTGCCTGCCTGCCTCTCTTTTTAGGGGCCTGGGTACCCCAAAATAAACAAAATAGCCCAAATCGCGGGACGCGCGGCTCTGCCGCACGCCCCAAGGGGGGCCCTCAAATTTGCTCCAGCCCGGGGGCCCTCAGCAAGGTAAATCCGGCTCTGCACCCCGCCATGTCAGAAAGTACAGACAACTCACCCCGCCATGTCAGAAAGTACAGACAACTCACCCCGCCATGTCAGAAAGTGAAGACAGTCCAGTATTCGTTTCATTTCCCATGATGACCTAAGAGAAATTCGGGTTAACAAGATGTCTTCCATTAGTGGGGATTTCCTAGAGTTAAGTGATTATGAAAAAAAATGAGATATGTTTTGCCAAAGGGACTTTTGTTGTGGCAGATTTTATTTGTCAAGCTTGGGAGAGAAGACAGAGTACTCTGTATAACTCTGTAATGAAATGTATTGTGAATATAATGTAAACATGCTGTAAACGCAAATGTGAAATGGTGTCTTATAAACCCATGAGGGTTGGGCAGGACACGAAAATAAATAATCAATCAAATCAATCAATCAATAAAAGCACCTATATTTTCGAGATTGTTTTGAGCTCAAATATGTAGGCTTATCAGATTCAATTTGGCCAAACACTATTAAACAAAGTCCCTTAATAACAGGATGTGTGTGATTGGGAAGGGAGGATTTGATAAACACTCCACTCTGTTGTCCCTGTGGATCCCACACTGACCGTCCAGGCGGTCCAGCTACACTTGACCCTGTCCTGTCTGGGTCTCTGTCTTGGAATGCGGAGCTGAGACTTTCCAGTGTGTGCGTGCGTGCGTGCGTGCGTGCGTGCGTGCGTGCGTGCACGATAGTCAATCAATCACTCATAATATGTAATGGCACTGATATAATATTTGGCTTGTTTGAATTTGAATTGAATTTGGAGGGAAACGTGTTATGTTAGATAGGTGTGCCAAAGTTTATTTTCATTTGACAGATGCTTTTTGGAGAGAGGCATATAAATCTAATCTTGAAATGACTGAACTGAACTGAACTCCCGCATTATCTGCACACACACACACACACACACACACACACACACACACACACACGTTTTATTTTCATTTGACAGATGCTTTTTGGAGAGAGGCATTACATCTAATCTTGAAATGACTGTTGAACTCCCGCATTATCTGTAGCCGTGTATTGTTTGGAAACAGGCGGATGGTTTTAGTCCACTGTTTGCCAAACGCAGATGTGACTACATTCCAAGGCATATAAGCCACATCTGCTTAATTACCGCACAGTGGGGATCCGACAGATCATTAGTCCGACATGCGGGACCAACGGTCGGACATGTGGTCGAACATGCGCTGCTCCCGTACTTGTGGTTATGGTTAGGGTTTGAGGTAGGTGTCAGAACTAAATGTGTGGGTCAACATGGGTCAGTTTTTATGGTTCACGACTCGAGTAAAAAACATTTTTTCTTATATATATATATATATATATATATATATTTATTTTTGTAATGATTTTACAAAAAACAAATTAAGAAGAAATAGCAGATCTACAAGCGCACAAACATGGTGCGACACGATGCGTTCTGCGCTTGTAGATCTGCTATTTTCACTCGTTTGAGTCCCGGGCAAACATCTAATGATCTCTTTTTGGGTCTCGACCTGAAAAGTTTGTGAACCATAGGCTAGCCTACTTGCTGCAGTTCACAGAGTCAGCAGAAGATGGCAGCCTTTACAGGACAGAATGATGATGAGTTATTGAGGCCAGCAGTGTGCCAGCCAGGGAGATAATGCACTGAAGTCGTGCTTGTTAAAGTTTCGTTTACTTTACTCATACTTAATGGTAATTTAAGTAAACCTGTCCCAGTATTACGTTTACTGCCGTAAAAGAAAAAGGAAAAAAAGAAGGGTTAGGCCTAACGCAATGGGCTATAGTTAGTTGGATTTATGGACGATTGCGTGACCCTTTCAAAAAAAGGCTATGAGAACTACCATGCGAGACACAGCTATGAGAACTATGCTAAATACGTATGGCTTTTTTCCCCCTCCTAAAAATATGGTCTCCTTCCCAGCAAGCCTTTTTGGTGTTCTTTGAAGTTTTTGATCTACAGTAGCCTACACGGTTTCATCATGCCAATATGTGTTGATTTATAGCTTACGCCTTGTTTAACCCATGTACAGGCCTGAAAAAAATGTCTTCTAAATCCTGACCGTTTTCTGAAATACCTATGTTTCTAGGCCTACGTAAATCACTCAACATTTCATGTCAAGGACCCCAAAAATGATCTGTAATTGGCCTCCGACCCCCATCTGAAAATATGTTGTTCCAGGGACACTCCAGAAGCAAAGATTTGAGTTAAAAACGTTCGTTCTGAAAAAATATATTCCAAATTTGAGGCACATTTTCATGATTTTTCAAAAATAGCAGACCTACAAGCTCGTAGCGCGCCACTCGGTGGCGCGCTATGAGCTTGTAGATCTGCTATTTTTCAATAGCTAAATTATAACATGTTTAAAACACCAAAAGGGGTTCCCGCCAACAAAATAGGTTAAACGTGTGGTTGTAGCCTATGTAAACCATCCTGAGACTCAGTGTCTCTCAAGCACGCTTTCTCAACTTCACCGTTCTTAACTTCACACCCACTCATCCACATCCTCCTCTCAACACTTTGATTGATTGATTGATTGATTGATTGACCCATTTCCTGCCTTATAGTGCAATACCTGTTCTGTTCTTTGACTATATAGAAGTGTCTATTTGTACGTCTCTAAATGTTTCGATGAATTGAACAAGGTGGACCCTCTTGTAAACAAGTGTAATGCTTAATTAGGTCGTCCACTCATAGTTAACAGTCTTTGTATTGAGTTTGTGCTTGAAATGTACTGTAATTCTGCAAACTGTTAATAAATATTTCAATCAATCAATCGAAAATATTATACTGTATATATTTTACAAACTCATTAAACAAGTAGGCCTAGTTTGTAGGCCAACAAAGAAAAATCACACCCGTGTGAAGTGAGGGCCGCTAATATATTAAAGTCTAACTCATGTTGATTAGGTGATGTAATGGTGATGTCAAACAAACGGTGACAAAACAAACTATTTCATTATCTTTATTGTTAATGGCATTTAATGTAGCCTGGGCACCAATCCATTTCGGGTTTATGAACCGGTCGGGAGCAGATGATATCGCTACGTCATGTTGTAGTGTTGTTTTGTAGTCATCAATCTTCCGGAACTACCTTTTCCCTCAAACCGATCTTTCTCAATAAAAGCTACAGGCTACGAGAGCTTTTATTGTTATTCTTCCGGTTTGAGGGAAAAGGAAGTTCAGGATGATTGTTCCTGCCTGATGACTACAAAACAATACTACAACATGACGTAACGATATCATCCGTTCCAGACCGGTTCACACGGCACTTTTGTAACAGAGACCAGGCTTTCCTCCGAGGTGGAAAGCCTGGTGACTGAGGCGAGGTTACATTTAATGTTTGTGTTAAGGGACAAGATGACGTAAAATTTTCCCTTCATTGTCAATGGCGTTTTAAAAACACTAAACCTGTATATAGGAGGGGCTAGCCTAGCGCCCCTCAAAAATCACACCCGTGTGAACTGAGTGGTGCAAATCCCCCCCCCCACCCTCTCTCTCTCTCTCTCTCTCTCTCATTAGCAGGCAACAGTGCATCTCTCTGTCTCTGTTTCTGCCACAACAGCGCCCCTACTGGTACTCATGAGTCACACATGAGTCACACACATTAACACGAGTCACATAGGTAGGTGAACACGGACATTGCTGTTCCTTGGAGTGGTTGCACCACTCAAAAAGTAGGAAATCTACAGCAGGAGAATACAAAATTAAAATAAATGTTTGTTTAAAAAAGTGCTTTAAACAAACATTAAGAGTCCATATAGACTTGGCTGCCATATGACGCAATTTCCGAAAGCCAGACGTTGGAGGGGATGGCGCCCCTCAAGAAGGACACAAAGTGTCATGGCTGAGTGGGAACTGGGAATCTCTCCATGAACGGTTCAAACAAAGTAGCCTAATGATTAACCAACAGCTAAATGTTGGGAGTGGTTCATTTAACAGTGTCAACAAACCGGACCATCTTTTCCTTTGTCTTACCTTAGAGTTCCCATAACCTGGTACCAGGTACAGAATGTTCTTCTTTATAAACAAGTAATGATGATTCTGTACCAGAATGTTCTTCTTAGTTGTAGCCTTATCTGCCCCCTAGGAAAAAAAACAACAACCACCACCTTGTATTAGGCCTATTTTCATTTCATTTCCTTTATTTAATTCTCGGAAAACCCACTGAGGGCAATATACAGTAAAAATAAATGTCATGGTTTATCAAGATCAGTTAAAACAGGTGTGCAATTTAGATTGACCAAAGTTGATATATCCGACTGAAAGTGCCCTAGGTCAGTGGTTTTCAACCAGTGGTCCTTGAGGGGGTTCCAAGTGGTCCCCAGCTAAATAATGCAGAGCTGGTAACCAAATGGACCCTTATAGATCTTTAACTCTTGAGAGCGTAAAATTAAACCAAATGGACCCGTACAGGTCCATTATTGTTAAACATTACTTAATTTGCAAGAACAAGTCTAACACAATTCAACGGTACCAACATCAATACAGCATGGAATTGTGGACAAAATCATATCCAACGACAAGAAAATATTCACCGTTATGGGTCTGAGAGTCTAAATCTCATCAAATGGTGGTCCGTGGCTCAAATGCTGAATAAATAATGGGCCTCGACATAAAAAGCGTTGGAAACCATTGCCCTAGAGGAAACAAGAGAGCAGTACTTGGCCTGGGCCATGGCTCAGTGGTCCAGGCACCTTGGCTGGTAATCCAGTCTGGCAGTGTGCCGCGGGTTCGACTCCCGATCCCGACGGCCTTTACTGCATGTCTTCCCCCCATCTCTCTCCCCATTTCCTGTCAGCCTACTCCCTCCATGAAAAAAATAAAATAAAGGCGAAAGCCACAAAAAAAAAACATAAAAAAAAAAAAAAAGAGAGCAGTACTTCAGCAAAGCCTGCACGGTGTTCCAGGTATGCACTACGCAGGGCACATTTCCAAACTCAGTGGAGACACACAGAATCTCAATTGAGCATCTTTCATATTAACCACTTCAACTCAGGTACTTAACTCCCAGGGGTCTATACTTGGTCCCCTCCTTTTTCCATTCCACACCCTTAACTCTCTTCATCGAAAATCTACCGTACAAGCTTGTACATCTGCTGTAAGTAAGTAGCCTTGCCGAGCCATGAGGCCCATAGGGCAGGAGCCTATCTCCTGTTTCTGTAGCGTGAGTCAGCTTGATGTACAAGTACACCCCCTGGACATGACGCTAGTATGTCGCAGGGTCACATCTGCTGTACAATTGTTAAAATTATTTTGACGCCTGCATGTTAACCACTTTAGCTGGGGGGCCCAGCCGAGCAAAATAATTGCGATTAACTTAACTGAACTGTTTTTGTGACATTGAACATTGCAACATAATGAATAAAAAGAATACATTTCTGTTTTGCAGAAGGAGGAGAGGACACTGCGGAGCAGCACAGACATTTCAAGCCTTTTTATTGCTGTGCTAGTACAAGAAAAGACTAGTCTGGACTAGTTTAGTCTTTTACTATAGCACCTAATAAAAAGCCTTGAAATGTCTGTGAGCTGCTCCAGAGTCCTCTCCTCCTTCGCCCTTGTTCCTGTGATGCACCGGACCAGCCGTTCCAGGCTTGAGGCGCGTTGGTAGAGTCCCTTTGTTCTACATTTCTGTTTCGCCTCTTAACTGACCTGAGATCAGATTCTAAAAATGTCTTCTACATCATGACAGTGTTCTGAAAAGTGGTGCAACCACTATAGACAGCTATGTGTGTGTCCCTCCTTGTGTCCGAGCACGAAAATAGCATTTTTTCAGTTCCAAGTATTTTGTAGTTGCAGATATCGTGATATATCGTTGATGAAATTTCAGACAATATATTGATATATCGCAAATATCGCAATATATTGAATATCGTGATATTATCGTTATCGAGGGCCTAATATTGCGATATATATCGTATCGTGAGGTACCCATATCGTCCCACCCCTAATTTATATACAGCGATACCATTCAAGATTCTCCATGTACACACGGTTGTGGCAAGTCTTTCTTTCTCCATAGGATGTGCAGTATAAGGGAATCATTCACCAGCTATACTCTTACTCCTACTCTTTGGAATGCCCTGCCCCTCATGTTAAAAAATGCTGAGTCAGTAGACTCCTTTTTTTCCCTCACTGTATATGTTTCTTTTCCCTTTTTACCCCCATTATGATGAATTCCTGTTCTGTTCTTTGTCTATATAGAAGTGTCTATTTGTACGTCTCTAAATGTTTTGATGAATTGAACATGGTGGACCCGGTTGTAAACAAGTGTAATGCTTAATTGGGTCGTCCACTCACAGTTAACAGCCTTTGTATTGAGTTTGTGCTCGAAATGTACTGTAATTCTGCAAACTGTTAATAAATATTTCAATCAATCAATCAAAAAGACACATTTATTCCGTATTTATTTTCCCCATGTAGTTCTTACCCGACTTATGTTTTTGTGATTCTGCCTCTATTTTACTATCTTACATGCCTATGTTTTGAGATTTTGCCTTGTTTATTGGTTTCGTTAAATTCTTTATTATCGTCTATTTACTTTATTGTGCTATGTTTTCCTGTTTGGTTTTAACTTGTTGATTGCTTGTTCTGTGTTCTGTTCAGCAACCTTGTGACTTTGTCTTGAAAGGTGCTTTACAAATAAAATGTACTTACTTACTTACTTACTATACCTGCACTATGCCAAAGGCTTGTTGGCTAACACCTCCCACCACCAGTGATGACTCATTGATGATGATCACTCACTCTCACTCTCTCTCTCTCTCTCTCTCTGTGGGGCCCAGAGAGAGTGAGGGCTGTCCCTCACGGACTTGTCACACAGTATCAAGTGGACGTCACTGCTGGCCTCCCTGCATTCTGTATTCACATCGCCATGAAAGGCAAGTCGCACTAGAGTGGTGAACAGAGAGAAAGGAGGGGTACTTCTTGCCCACAACCGCAACATAGCATAACACACACACAGTCATAGAAATTGGGTAAGAGGTGTGAACTGCTTTGCTCGGGGCCGTACGCGTCGCGCTCGGCTTCGCCTCAGAGCAAAGTCCAACTCAGTCCACATTGTTGCATGTTTGCGAGACTATTATTGGTATTGCTCGAGCCACTGACGGCACTCTGGGGAATTTAGCGGCCCAAAAAGGGGGGTCATGGTCATTCTGAGTTAAGGCCATGATAATAAACTAACAAAGGGGGATGAGATTGCGAAATAACATCAGTGAAATCCTAAGGATTCATGTAACTCATCGAAGTTAGGTTAACGTTAGATTTTCTTTTACTGTGCGGGACGCCACAGTATTGTCATAGTGTATATTTATATCATGCATTGAGCGTGTAGTACTCTGAGGAATGTATAAAGGTCATGGTCACTGTGAAGGCCATGTTGCTAATAAACTAACAAAGGAAAGGAAAAAAAAAGTTGCAAAATACAACGGCACTGAAATACTTCTAGGACACCACAGGATTGCCATACTGTATTCACTCATATTAAAACTCTAAAGGCCTATTCAGTCCACTTTTTGGTGAAGAGGTAGTACAAACAGAGAGATGTGTGTTGTGTGAGCACCGGTGACCACTGCGGCGTGATGTCATGTAGTTTTCGGTCGTCACCTCTTTTTTGCATGCAAAGTAGATATTTTATAATATATTAGATTTATAACATATAGGCAGTGGCGTGCACAGACATTTAGAGGGGCAGGTGCTCAAGTGGAAAAAAGGGCACTTTGTGCAGCGCGTGGAACCGGCCGGTTGCCTTAATAGTGTGAGATTTATAGATTGTGGGGCCTAAATAATATATTAGAAGCTTTTTATCAAGAATTGATCAATGTTACCATGGTCCACATACTGTACAGTGTAACTGTACAAAAAAAGAAAAAAGAAAAAGAAAAAAAGTGTTTGTTTTTTTCCCGAAAGGGCACATTGCCAAAAGGACTCCAGCACCCCCTAGTGTCTATCTGTGCACGCCACTGCCTATAGGAATAAGAACCTTGCACACGGCCTAGGACAATGCTGTGGTCCAGCCCATTTAGGCCTGACGAAATAAAAAAAACGTTCGCTCTGAAAGAATATATTATTCAAAGATTTGTGCCGCATTTTTACGATTTTTCAAAAATAGCAGACCTACAAGCTCGTAGCGCACCACTCGGTGGCGCGCCATGAGCTTGTAGATCTGCTATTTTTCAATAGCTAAAGTATAACATAATACTTAGTTAAAACACCAAAAGGGGTTCCCGCCCAAAATGGGCTAGGTCAGGACAATTTGATCAATGTTCTAACCTTTGATTGTGCCTTTTTCCACCTAGTCGTTGTACAGTATACTATATGTTTATTCTTTGTTATTATGAATAAAATCTTCACCATCAGGTCAAACTTTGTGTCAGATTATGATACCTGTGTCTAGGTGAGACAGACTGGAACCCACCTATGCTTTCTATGGCATAGGCAGCTCCCGGCAGGATCCGCCGGGAGAAACTAGACGCAGCTGCGCGACATGAGACTAATTAATTAGAGCGAGAGAGATGCGTGTGTGCGTCAATTTAGGTGCAGAAGATCAGAAATAAGCAGGGAGTGAGCGACGTTTGCGCTACTGTATGCCGAATTGAGGTGGACTCAGCCCCAGACTTTTTTTCTTCTCCCTGGAAATGAAAACGTCTGGGTCTTTGACACGATCTAAATGTCTCAATAGAAGAGCAGGGAGACAAAATTACCACCACCCCAAAAGTAATATTGTATAGTAACAAGTTACACATGGACAATGTTACATTTAACCGCTTCAACCTTGGGCCACTGAGCCCACTGAACTTATAGAGATTGTGGAACTGGCAGCAGATCTTAGAAAACACATCTGGTTCACCGCGGACGCTTCACCCGGTCTCCCCTGTCCAGTCCACATGCATACCAGCGTTCCTCTTATCTTTCAGCTCCTGCATCTGCTGACCAGACCAGTGCGTGTGTATTATTGTCATGCAGAGGGGCAGGGCCGGATCTACCATATGGGCACTTTGGGCACGTGCCCAGGGGTCCTTGGGCACCAGGGGCCTCTCAAAAAAAAAAAAAAAAAAAAGTATATATATATATTTTTTTAGCTCCACAGAAAGTTTCCCTGCTAATCCGAATGAAATAAATTGTGTCTAAAAAGATTAGTGTTTTATTGTTGGTGAGAAGGGCAGCTGAAAAGTGCAATTGTGTGTAAAGCAGCAACAATGCGCTAGATTGGCTATCACTCTGGGGGGGGGGGGGTAGGCAACCGGAAATAGGCCAATATAACGGCATAAAACCGCCTCAAAACGGCTCCGAAACAGCAAAAATGTTGCACGCGTGTGAAGGGGGGACCTTCGAGCTACAGTGCCCAGGGGCCCTCAGAGGTGTTAATCCGGCCCTGCAGAGGGGCAGCGCATGGACAGGATCCACATGTCATGCACTGCCTCTCTTCTAAGGCTCTATAGCCAGCCAGGCTCACTAGCTAGCTGGCATAATATGCAGCATTCCTCAGCCACACCGGCCCATGTGGGAGCTTTGGAAAGGCCGACCCAAGAGAGAAGCTGGCTTTAGTTGGCACTCAGCACAGAGGACTGAAAGGCAGAGCAGCTATTCAACAGACTCCATCAGGACTCGGCTTACAATAGCTGACAGCATGCTTACACAAGTGCTGGGAACTGGCAAAGCCGTTTTAATTGGTTCGTTATAGGATAGAATGCCACGGAGTGCCGAGGTGAATCTGGACAAAAGCACAGCGGGCTTAAAGTGAATCACAAGATACAGAGCGTTTTGTTTGTTCTTTTGTCACAGACGTACTGTACAAAATGAGTGACCAATAATAGAAGGTATGCGCGTGACATCATCATACTCATACCCGGAAGTTATGCGTGACTAAAAACTACTTTCTGGTCTTGACAGCCCATACATCCATGTGATTGCAATGAACGACATTAGACGACGTTAAACTATCACTTTGCCACTCGATTTGCCACTCACTTTATGCATGTGCCGACCCTCTATATTACCAGAAACACATAGACCTAGCCCTAAATTGCAATAATTGGATCTTGTAGAGTCATTGCTCTCATCAGACATTACTGTACATGAGCAAAATCCGAATGGAACAAGGTTTTTCATAATAATTGATTCATTCTTTTTTTTTATCAAAGATTTACCTCGGACATGGACAAGTCATGCCACAGACACATTTGTCTGCGTACGGAGGGACACATCGATGGCCCCTTATACACAAAGGGAACTGTTCCAAACACCGGTAAATACCGGTATTGTGATTATTCATACTTTACACACGCGCACTCATTTGCTTTGAGGTCCATGCAATGGCAGTCAAATTCACATCCACATTCAATATAGCGGGTCAGCGGTGGCCTAAGGGTTGGAGGAGCGCCCTTGTTGCCGAAAGGTTGCCGGTTCGATTCCCCGGACGGGCAGGACAAATCTGCGTGGGGAAGTGATTGTCATCACTCACCCAACACCGCTGAAGTGCCCTTTAGCAAGGCACTGAACCCCCAACTGCTCCCCCTGGAGCTGCTTAGTGGCCAACAGTATAAGACTGTGGTTGTACTGGTCAGCTCCCATGGTTTTAATGCGTGTGTGTGTGTCTGTCTGTGTGTTTCTATGTGCAGGGCGTTGCTGAAAATGAGCACCTGTGCTCAGCTACTTCCCTGGGTAAATAAAGAATAAATTAAAAATACAAATAAATTAAAAATTAAATAAAAAAATAAAAACAGTGCAACATTCACAGACCAAATAAAGAATAAATTAAAAATTAAAAAATTAAAATAAATAAATTAAACAATAAAAACAGACCGAGACTCCCGATAATGGGAGAACAAGCTGCTTATTACAGCTAACATGCCGAGTCCATGACTTCACTCCCTCTGTAGAACGAGAGAAGGAATGACTTCAATGACTTCACTCCCTCTGTAGAACGAGAGAAGGAATGACTTCAATGACTTCACTCCCTCTGTAGAACGAGAGAAGGAATGACTTCAATGACTTCACTCCCTCTGTAGAACGAGAGAAGGAATGACTTCAATGACTTCACTCCCTCTGTAGAACGAGAGAAGGAATGACTTCAATGACTTCACTCCCTCTGTAGAACGAGAGAAGGAATGACTTCAATGACTTCACTCCCTCTGTAGAACGAGAGAAGGAATGACTTCGATGTGACACCAGATAAAAGGCGTGAGAGAGGTCAGCGTTGTGATGTCTGGAACCAGTGGTGGATAGTAAACTAAGTACATTTACTCAGGTATTGTACTTAAGTACAATTTAGAGGATTTTTCCAATTTCCAATTCTCTGTACTTTTACTTCTAATCTACTACATCTCGGATCCAAATAGTGTACTTTTACTTCTACTCTACTACATCTCGAATCCAAATAGTGTACTTTTACTTCTACTCTACTACATCTCGAATCCAAATAGTGTACTTTTACTTCTACTCTACTACATCTCGAATCCAAATAGTGTACTTTTACTTCTACTCTACTACATCTCGAATCCAAATAGAGTACTTTTACTCCACTACATTAATTTGAAAACATATTAGAAACAAGATTTTGATTATTATTACAAAACACTTCATTTTGGTAGGCGATCTACACCTGCTATTTGTAGATCTGCTATTTTCAAAATATTTGTATACATTTCGAAAACTTGAAACAGGACATTCTGCATAATTAATGAGTACCTAGTATATTTTGGTGGTTCATGGTGTGCTCCAACGTCCACCTCGTCCAGCGCACTGTTTCCTGAGTCTGCTGTGAGAACTTGGATATGCGAGACTGCAGGAAGCATTAAGTGGAATTCGCTCAGGGACAGAACGGACTTGTTACTTGTTAGTTTAGGGCTGATTGTATCCAGTTGGCCCATTGAGGTTCAGTCTGTTTGCAATTATTATTAAAGATAAAGATGATTAAGAGTCTTTGAAGACCAAGACCTAAATAATGCCCCAATCTAAACTCC
Organism: Electrona antarctica; assembly: GCF_951216825.1. Taxonomy (NCBI): domain Eukaryota; kingdom Metazoa; phylum Chordata; class Actinopteri; order Myctophiformes; family Myctophidae; genus Electrona; species Electrona antarctica. The sequence continues at coordinate 35,330,977 of NC_136801.1, read as the reverse complement.
TAATCTTACATAGTCGTCTTACGTCCTCCCCCCGTGCGCGATGCAACGCATTGTGAGCTTGTAGATCTGCTATTTTCAAATGGCCGAAATGTATAGGGCTGAAGTGGTTCATGTATGTTTTGTAATAATAATCAAATAACTAGTAACTAACGTTTTCAAATACATGTAGTGGTGTAAAAGGACAACAGTTGCCTCTGAGATATAGGTATAGTGGAGTATAATTAAAAGCATTGGAATTTGGAAATAGTAAGAAAATTACAAATACCTCAAACTTGTACTTCAGTACAATACTAAACAAGTAATGGAGCAGATTACTTGGAGCAGATCGAGTCACGGACCACCCCACGCATCCCCCACACCCCGTACTAACTACAGTGATGAGTTGGGCAACAACATCTAAGAAAGCATGAGATGTTTGATGTGATATATATCCGTTTCGCAACAGCCTTTCCCGTCGCATTGCATGTCTCTGTCGACGCGGAAGACATTGCGATGCCAAGCCTATATCGGCTTTCAACTGGGAAGGAGTGGCGTCGAGGCGGCAGAGAGAGGCAGACACCAGCATGGGCATACATGCTCGGCCATGCAGGTGCCTTGTTCGGGTGTAACCTAATTCTGAGTTGGTATAGACTAGAGCAGGGGTTCTCAACCCGTGGGTCGCGACCCCTCGGGGCCGGGGGGTCGCCAAATTATTTTAGGGGGTCCCCAAATTATTTTCCAAAAAAAATAAAAAAATAAAATATTTTTTTTTATTTTATTTTCACGATTTTTCAAAAATAGCAGACCTACAAGCTCGTAGCGCTATGAGCTTGTAGATCTGCTATTTTTCAATAGCTAAATTATAACATAATGCTTAAAACACCAAAAGGGGTTCCCGCCCAAAATGGGTTAAGGTTATTGTAGCAGTCAATTTATATTGGGGGTCGGGAGGGGGCGGGGCGGGGGTCCCGAGACATTGCCAAAGCATTTCCGGGGGTCCCCGGCCAAAAACGTTGAGAACCCCTGGACTAGAGCAGGGATACTCAAATAGCTGAACCTGTGGGCCACATTATGAAAATGGCAAGGGGCCAGTTGATAAAAGGACAACTTTTATGATACGTTTTTTTGCTTTATTTCCACCTAAAAGATAAGTGCAATGTGCATTATTTTATGGCTTGGCCATTTTCTCTCTTTTAAATAATTCTGTGCAATTATCACATTCAACTTTCCATAAAACAAACATTGTCTGTCTGTCTGTCTGTCTGTCTGTCTGTCTGTCTGTCTGTCTGTCTGTCTGTCTGCCTGCCTGCCTGCCTGCCTGCCTGCCATACCCTCTAGTCACTAGAGGGTATGCGCATGCATAAAGTGAGTGGCAAATCGAGTGGTAAAGTGAGTGGCAAAGTGAGTTTAACGTCGTTTAATATCATTTAATGCAATCAGACAGGACTTTTTTGTTTGGATGTATGGGCTGTCAAGACAGAAAGTAGTTTTTTGCCACTCAGTAGACGTACCCGCATAACTTCCAGGTATGATGATGATGTCATGCACATACCCTCTATTGAGATGGGTATGTCTGCATTCAATTGCGTTAGTCACAACATGGCTCACTGTGCTTGTAGATCGGCTATTTTCAGCACGCAACCAAGTGTAAAATCTGCCATTACGACGCCACCAAGGCCCGCCAAAATACATCTTTGACTAAATCAACTGTAGATTTAGTCGACTAAATATTTACTACAACAAACTAGACTAAAAGTAAAAAAATTCAGATGACTAAAATATGTTGAGAGAATTGTATTCAAAAGACCATATATGAAAAGATTTGCTGCCACGTGAGATGGGACAACCAGGAACGTAGAAAAGCACCACACTAGGGAACCTGTTGCATGAAACGTCGTCTTGTAGAGATTGTGCCCGCCCAACTCGAGTCATCAGCCAATACTGCGTTCCGGGAACGACACAAATATCCTTGTGAAAGATTGTGAGGGTCAGATAGGAGGAGGAGGGGACAGACACGCCGATCAATGTTCTGGAGGAAGCCGACATGACCAGCATTGATCACCACCACTGATAATGGTCTGACCAGTAGGCCTATATGAACCCATTTTGGGCGGGAACCCCTTTTGGTGTTTTAAACATTATGTTATAATTTAGCTATTGAAAAATAGCAGATCTACAAGCTCATAGCGCGCCACCGAGTGGCGCGCTACGAGCTTGTAGGTCTGCTATTTTAGAAAAATCGTGAAAATGTGGTGCAATTCCTGACAGAAAACTGTAGGATTTAGAAGACATTTTATAAATGTCGATGTCATGTGAAAATGGGTTAAACAGTTCATGTGAAAATGGATCATGATGTGCTGATTGGATAACATAAAAAGCTCCCACACACCAACAGGCGCTGACAACGATTATACAGTGAGTGACTCACGTCGGTGTCACAAAATCTCTAATTAAATTCTAATCTGGTATGTAGAGGCTGAGCCTGAGAGAGAGAGAGACCCCTCAAAGTAAAGCCATGGGCTGAGTGACTCACTGTACCTCACAGCTGGCTGGACATCTCTCTGGAGCCCCATGTCACTCTGGGAGGCCTCGGTCATCATGGAGAGAACAAACACAAAGGCTTTGTTTGAACCGAGGCAGCGTTTTTTGTCATCCCTGGACAGTGTTTTAGGGTCATGATGATGAGTGGGAGTTTTCAGAATCACCAAAGCATGCAGGCGAGAGTTATTCAGCTCATGTTGTTGTAATAAAGCACCTCTCAGTTTGCAGCGGTGTACAGTAACTATATTAACTTTATTGAAGTACTGTAGTTAACTACATATTTATTTTCTTTCCGATTTTCAATAATTTTACACGAGGGGTAGTCGCAATTTGCAACTAGCTTTTTTTTAAAATAATGGAATACCCTCCATTGACAGCCCACTGATGAAATTGAAATTTCTGATCTGCTTGTATTAAACGACGTTAAACTCATCAACTTTACAGCTGTACGAAAAGCTTGAAAATAGCCGATCCACAAGGTAGCTCACAATGTGTCGCAGTGTGCGCTTGATGATCTGCTATTTTCTTTTCTTTTTTATAATTCAAAATTGTATTTGTTTTTCAAAATCGTACAAGATCTACGATTCAGTACATAGCAGCATCAACATTACAAACCTTACAAATAGCCAGTCCAAGAAACATAACAGTTAAAATGAAAATAAAAAAGAAGAAAAATAACAGCAAGGAAATGAATGTTCATTTAAGGTTCATATATACATCCAGAATTCATGTCTCTTTCATTTTGTTTTCTGCATTTTATTTTGATCATTTCTTCATTGTTGATCTGCTATTTTCAAAAGATTTTGTACACATTTTCAACTTGTTAGGGTGATGCACCGGCCATGAGTGGGAGTTCTCACATTGGGAAGGAAACTATGAATATTTCCTTGTCCAACATACACAAGAGGAGACATAAAGGTCGTCCTCTTTAGCACTACTGTATGAGTGGAACATTTCTATTAAAAGAAGTGTAATTGCGAAACCTCGTTTCTTTGTAAATGAACCTCGTATACTTGATCGTACCACAGCATCACACAAAAAGCAAGCACGAGTAGCAGATCTGCAAGCTCGGAACGTGGTCGATCTGCTGCTTTTGAATTTGAATTAAACCCTGAAAAGTAGCAGTTTTGGAACATATGAGGGTTTCCATGTCACCCGACAGACTGAGACAATATAAATTCATTATTTTAAGCTCCTTTCATTAGCTAATAGACGGATGCCTTTTGAGGAATTCAGGACAGAGTTCTGTTGTCATTGAGGGAGGATTTAATAGAGGGGAGGGAGGGTTTTGGAAGGTGCATGGAGGATGCAGCAGCTCCCACTTTGACATTTGTCTCGTAAGCATTTGACGTGAAAAACATTATTGTGGCTCTTTTTCACGTCAAGTTATTTAAAAATCCCACTTGTGTGAAGTGAGGGGCACCTGGTAATGTCAAAACAAACATTAAGCTGGAAGGGATGACCTTCCTCTAACACGCATATAGTGTCGTATGGTCGACTTTGCCTTGTTGCTCGCTAGGCGTGCCATTCTGCTCAAATGGAAGGATGCTACCCCGCCCGTGCTCCGTCAGTGGCTTCGTGATATAATGTCCTGACTCGAGTTGGAGATGTTAAGGTTTTCAATTGCCGGCTCTGAGAAAAAGTTTAAGACCTGGGGCCCGTTTATGACATTCTACCACAACACACAAACTGCATAGTGTGCCGTGCCTATGCCTCGGCCAACGCCAAACCACAACAGAAACAAAATCTGCTTTTTATTTTATTATATTTTTATTTTTTGTAATTATGTATGCATGTATTTTTGTGTATGTGTATATAGATATATTTATTTATTTTATTTTTTTATTTACTGTTTTTCCGACTATCCTTGGGATTGTGGGTGGGGGGAGGGTGGGATAGGGGATTGAGTTTTATTTTTATATTTGATATGTCTGTTTAATACTTGCCCCTGGGCTACTGTTACAAACCTGAATAAAAAGATTTTGAAAAGAAAGAAAACAAACATTAAAATTCCATAGACTTGGCTGTGCCATATGACGTAATTCCGAAAGGCAGATGTTGGGAGGGAACCGTAGATGTCATGATCTCAAAGATGTTCGGAATCATATTTAATTCTTACAAAAAGACATTTTGTTTTTTCAAAAATAGCAAGAATAGCATTTTTCTTTTCCAGCAGAACCTTTTGAAAGTAAAACAGGCTTCCCAGAACTCAGGATTACTCTAGCTCTTGAGGAGAGGTTCAGAGAGCGGCCATGCTTGTCTGAAACCAAGCCGTAGTTTATGGAAACAAATCCAGAATGGCAGAAGCTGTAAAATATGTTTACATGGCGGAACGCTTCGCTTAGTTCTTGTAGTCAATGGGCTACAGTATATGCACACAGAATAACTCTTTCCTACTTCCGGGCCGCTTCCCTACTTCCTTCACAGGTGTTACCGATATACTAATTAAGGCTCTGTTCCATTTCGTGTGCAGCGGTTCTCAACCTTTTTCATTTCAAGGACCGCCATAACTCTGAGAGTGTATACCCAAAATGGCGTGTGTGCATTATAGCCCATTGAAACTATAGCGTGTGAAAACGTGTACGTCACCAAGAGGAGGGCGACGTCTGAAAAGCTAGGGACGGTCCTCTCGTGGGCATTAAATTCTAGCCCACATCACTCAGAATAGAGTGACGGTGGTATGTTTTTGTAAATATTGAGCTCGTTCTTGGCGACAACATAGTGAACCAACACCAGGATGGATAGAAAGAACGTGTTGTGAACAAACACGGCTGTGCTTAGATACTTTGTTGAACGTTATGTCTTGTGCGCCGTACAGCCGAGATCCAAGCCATTCTACGTATTTTTGTAAACTCGTCAATCTGGGTTCCTTGATGCTGTCTCCATGCTGGAAAGCTGAAAATCTAATTCAGTTTTCTGGCTCATTCCCTCGACGTGACCTGCTGTGGCACTTATTTACTGAGCAAGTCTGCACCATGAGGTCAGTTAAAAAAAAGAACGTATACAAGCACACTGGATAGTCGCTCAATGTAAACAAACCAGACAAGCCAACAAGTATGGTGGCCGCTACCACGTGACACATTATGTTGACGCCCCCTCCAGGAGATTTTGGTACACACTATAGAACTGCAAACCATGAATAGGCCATTGTTGCTTTCATTGATTATTGGGTCATATCTCGAACAAAAGGAAACATAGCTTAGCTGTACAGGAAGTCTAGCTGAGGTATTGCTAAAAATAAAAATAAACATTGCAATAATGCTGGAGAAAATAGGCTGTGTAACAGCCCCTGACGAAGGCATCAGTCATTATGGTGAAACCTGTCAACCAAGCTGTCATAAGCTCTTCCAAAGGACTGTGATGAGATGTGAGATTTGTGGCGATGAATCTAAAACACATGAATTTTTAGGACGATTATACTTGGTACAGCATTCTGTGGTTTTCGGTTAAGTCTAAATTGATGTGGAACGTGGTTTTCTGAAAATATGTTCTTTGTAACTAGACAAGTGTGTGTTTTTTTCTTAATTCAGAGTGTGGGATTTCTTAAGGATGAGCTTTTCCCACAACTATAAGAGTCTCATGGCATTCGTCGCTCTCTAAGTGGTACCACGTTTGTTTGTTTCTTGATCATGTTGACAGTTACCAGGTCCTTGGGAATTGGCATAATTAACAACTACATTTGGAGCAAATTTAAATAAATCAATCTATATTCTGGGGGAGCGAACATTTGGCGAAAATAGACGATCTACAAGCTCACAGCATGTTGATGTCGTTACGTTGCAGTGGGATGTGTTCATATCAAGGCCCATCATTTATTGGGCATTTGAACCACCATTATGACATTTATAGCGCGTGAAAACGTGTACGTCACCAAGATGAGGGCGGCGTCTGAAAAGCTATGGACGGCCCTCTCGTGGGCATTAAATTCTAGCCCACATCACTCCGAATAGAGTGACGGTGGTATGTTTTTGTAAATATTGAGCTCGTTCTTGGCGACAACATAGTGAACCAACACCAGGATGGATAGAAAGAACGTTGGGCCCAAATACATTACACGGACAAGAAAAATGAACACGACTGTGCTTAGATACTTTGTTGAACGTTATGTCTCTGTCTCTATGTCTTATGTCTCTCCATTGTGAGGTCAGTTTAAAAAAACGTATACAAGCACACTGGATAGTCGCTCAATGTAAACAAACCAGACAAGCCAACAAGTATGGCGGCCTTTACCAGGTGACACATATGTTGACGCCCCCTCCAGGAGATTTTGGTACACACCATAGCCTCTCAGACCCAAAACTTTGATTATTATGTTGTCGGATAAGAAGATGTCCACAATTCCATGCGGTGTTAATGTTGGTACCATAGGAGAGATAACAGGCAAACTTTGATCAAAATAACAATTATCTTACATTCTCTAATTGTGTAGACTTCTTGTAAATTAAGTGATGCAGATGTTTAACAATAATCTAACTCTTGAGAGCTTTAAAAGAGTTAACACTTTTGGTGTTAGCATTATGTTATGCCTTAGCTATTGAAAAATAGCAGATCTACAAGCTCATAGCGCGCCACCGAGTGGCGCGCTACGAGCTTGTAGGTCTGCTATTTTTGAAAAATCGAAGAACCACTGACATAGAAAAATAGCTTTTTCAGAAAACTGTCAGGATGGACCACATGGTGGTCCCTGGACCACTGGTTGAAAACCACTGAACTAGAGTGAAGCAACATGCAGGCAAAACAACTAAACATTCCACAGCTGGATATTCAGTACGTAGAGCCTTCATTAGGTTTCCCATGAGACAACACCAGCAAATGGCCTAAAAAACAAACAAAAGTTTAAACTGTATTTATGTATTCATGTCTAGTGTGATGATGCTCTTAGCTCGAAGCCAAGACATCAACTGTGAGTGTCTCTGACTACAAAACAAGATTGTGAGAAAAATAACTGGCAGGTGTATGGTTGGTCTAAACTCTAAAGGACTGTTGATTATTAGCATTTCCTCCATTTAAAGCAGAATTATGCCACTTTTACATGAATGAATAAAAGTCAATTTAGTTCAGAGTGATGTTTAATACAATATAACTTCTACACTTGGGGTGGATGTATTTTGTCTTCCTGCTCCTCTATTGAGACATTTAGATCATAATATACTGTATGTCTCTCCTAGACACGGGATCGGACAATATGGTCAAAAATGTCAGCACTTCAAATCCGGGGTAGAAGAGGCAAGTTACCTACTGGTGCTTTAAACACTTAAACATTGACTGCAGTCCCCCAGGGCTCTATACTAGGCCCTCTCTTCCCCCCCCCCCCGTCCGTCCGTCCGTCCGTCTACACAAAATCCATTTTGCTGAACATAGCAGATCTACAAGCTCGCAACGTGTGGCATTGCGGCACGTAGTCATCTTGTAGTGACGCTATTTCTGCAGGAAAGAGACCCGGTTGATTTCAAGTGGTTAAAAGAAATGTGACACCTACTGTGACCAATGATTTCTGCCAAATCTACATCAGTGAAAACGAAACACTTCGTTTTCAAGAAAGGGGAAGTTGGGTCCAAAGTATATACTGTAATGACTCAGATTTCCACACACACTCCAGAGGGCCACTATATTTCCACACTCACTCCAGAGGGCCACTATATTTCCACACACACTCCAGAGGGCCACTATATTTCCACACACACTCCAGAGGGCCACTATATTTCCACACACACTCCAGAGGGCCACTATATTTCCACACACACTCCAGAGGGCCACTATATTTCCACACACACTCCAGAGGGCCACTATATTTACACACACACTCCAGAGGGCCACTATATTTACACACTCACTCCAGAGGGCCACTATATTTACACACACACTCCAGAGGGCCACTATATTTACACACTCACTCCAGAGGGCCACTATATTTACACACACACTCCAGAGGGCCACTATATTTACACACTCACTCCAGAGGGCCATTATATTTCCACACACACTCCAGAGGGCCACTATATTTCCACACACACTCCAGAGGGCCACTATATTTACACACACACTCCAGAGGGCCACTATATTTACACACTCACTCCAGAGGGCCACTATATTTCCACACACACTCCAGAGGGCCACTATATTTCCACACACACTCCAGAGGGCCACTATATTTCCACACACACTCCAGAGGGCCACTATATTTACACACTCACTCCAGAGGGCCACTATATTTACACACACACTCCAGAGGGCCACTATATTTACACACACACTCCAGAGGGCCACTATATTTCCACACACTCCAGAGGGCCACTATATTTACACACACACTCCAGAGGGCCACTATATTTCCACACACACTCCAGAGGGCCACTATATTTCCACACACACTCCAGAGGGCCACTATATTTCCACACTCACTCCAGAGGGCCACTATATTTACACACACACTCCAGAGGGCCACTATATTTCCACACTCACTCCAGAGGGCCACTATATTTCCACACACACTCCAGAGGGCCACTATATTTACACACTCACTCCAGAGGGCCACTATATTTACACACTCACTCCAGAGGGCCACTATATTTCCACACTCACTCCAGAGTGCCACTATATTTCCACACTCACTCCAGAGGGCCACTATATTTCCACACTCACTCCAGAGGGCCACTATATTTCCACACTCACTCCAGAGGGCCACTATATTTCCACACTCACTCCAGAGGGCCACTATATTTCCACACTCACTCCAGAGGGCCACTATATTTCCACACTCACTCCAGAGGGCCACTATATTTACACACACACTCCAGAGGGCCACTATATTTCCACACTCACTCCAGAGGGCCACTATATTTCCACACTCACTCCAGAGGGCCACTATATTTCCACACTCACTCCAGAGGGCCACTATATTTCCACACTCACTCCAGAGGGTCACTATATTTCCACACTCACTCCAGAGGGTCACTATATTTCCACACTCACTCCAGAGGGCCACTATATTTCCACACTCACTCCAGAGGGCCACTATATTTCCACACTCACTCCAGAGGGCCACTATATTTCCACACTCACTCCAGAGGGCCACTATATTTCCACACTCACTCCAGAGGGCCACTATATTTCCACACTCACTCCAGAGGGCCACTATATTTCCACACTCACTACTCCAGAGGGCCACTATATTTCCACACACACTCCAGAGGGCCACATTGCATATTACTGTCGTATAGCAAAAATAGCCGATCGATATAGATCAGCTATTTTTGCTATATTTGAATTGAAATCTTGAATACGTTTTTGCTATTTTTGAATTGGAATCCTGAAAAGTAACATTTGTATATAATTTTAGATGTATTTAGTTCATAAATATATACATTTATTTATGTCTTACATATCTATATAAGACATAAAAAAGACAATTTTACAACAATACTATACTAGTAATTATCTGAAATCAATAATATACCAATGTTCGGATAATAACCTGCGGGCCACATTAAGTGATGGTGGGGGCCGCATGTGGCCCCCTCCATCCTGATTGGATAAAAGTGGTATCCTGACCTGAAAATGCATGTTCTGTTTAATACAGAGCTGGAGAGAGACGTGGAGACTCCCGTTACTGAACAAACACTCTACAGCTGTGGTTTTCAACCCGTTTCATATCAAGGCCCATTATTTATTCGGCTTTGGAGCCACAGACCACCATTTGATGACATTTAGCAGCCTCTCAGACCCAATAAAAACGGAAGAATATTTTGTGGTAGTTGGATAAGCTTTTCTCCACAATTCCATGCTGTATTGATGGTGGTAGAGATAACAGGCAAAACATTGATCAGAAAAACAATAATTTTAAAATTAAGTAATGCAGATGTTTAACAATAATGTAACTATTGAGTGTAAAATTAAACCAAATGGACCCGAAAGGGTCTATAAGGGTCCATTTGGTTACCAACTCCATCATTAGCTGGGGACCACCTGAAACCCCCTCAAGGATCACTGGTGGTCCCCAGACCACTGGTTGAAATTAAAACCACTGCTCTATAGAGCGTCGCAGTCCCGCCCCCTTTCATGACGACACCAGGCCCAGGAAATAATTCTTTCCCATAGACATTTCAAAAAGTATTTAAAGAACTTATAAGTGTCGTACAAACCAACTCGAGTCGTGACAAATCATGACAACAAACACAATATTTTGGACCAAACAAATAATTACAAAGAATAAAAACAACAAAAAAGTGTTTTTTTTTTTCTTTGTTTGGCCCAAAACATTGTGTTTATTGTCATGATGTGTCACAACTCGAGTTGGCTTTGTCCGCAGCGTAAACGCAAGCATAGTTATGAGGGCTCGTCGGTCTCGTCAAATTGTTTCGTGCACACGCCGCGACTGACCAGACCTGGATTCTGTTGAGCTATTTTATTACGCTTGTGTTGTCTCGCCCCTCTTGAGCAAACCTGGAGCAGACCTGTCGTTGATCCAGTTGATCCAATGTCTGCGTTATAATGCCCGCCTGAAAGGACCTTAAGCCCTATATTTAGTCTTCTGAAAAACCTTAGTCTTTTAAACTCTTTTTGTCTTAGTCTTAAAGGACCACTTCACCACTTTTCAACCTATCTTCATATAATAGGTCCTCACTAATAATCATGATAAAATGGCACCATTTTTTTCTACTTGGTCTGTGTCTCATACGAGGGCTGTGGGCAGTTCAGAGACCCGTCCACCAGTGACATCATCATTAGGCAGATTTCTTTTAAACAATTTTTTTACAAACATTTTTAGATTTGTATTATCGTGAGAACAAAAATGCTTCCATTTTCGCATTGCAACTTTCCAGGAATAGAAAGCCTGCAGTTTCTATTAGCTTGGATTCCCCATCGATGATGTCACTGGTGGACGGGTCTCTGAAATGCCCACAGCCCTCCTATGAGACACAGACTGAATAGAAAGAAATAGTGCCATTTTATCACGATTATTAGTGAGGACCTATTATATGAAGATAGGTTGAAAAGTGGTCCTTTAAGTCAACAAAATCAACACTGCTTTTGATGCTTCTGTGTGACGCTGTAGTACGTCGTCCAAGGTAGGGCATTCATTTACGGAAAGCAAAACACAAAAAGTTAAAATATGGAGACGGTGACGACATAGAAGCAGATTCTTTCCACCAACCACAGATATCTTCATAACAATCACTCTTAAAGTGGCCCGCTGTCTCCGTGCCGAGCATTTGGCCCGTGATCTACCAGACAGATGTGGATCAGAATGCGTCTACGCTCTGATATGACCTCATATGGTGGTACGCTAACCCAAAAACTCAAAGTCTGGAAGTCATGTCCCCGCACAACAGAAGGGAGTGTGCAGCAGGTCCTGTCTTTAATTGAGATACTGTATATATTATACACCGAAAACTGTTCTCCAAAAGCTATAAAGAAGCTTGAAGGTCTGAAAGAAGGTGCTTAAAGTACCAGAAGTAAAATACTCCCTTGCAGAAATATGTCCCGTTTCACAAGTTATTATTTTGTCTAAAATGTATATAACCCATTTTGGGCGGGAACCCCTTTTGGTGTTTTAAAGCATTGTTATACTTTAGCTATTGAAAAATAGCAGATCTACAAGTTCATATGAACTTGTAGGTCTGCTATTTTTGAAAAATCGTGAAAATGTGCCTCAAATCTTTGAATATATATTATTACAGAGTGAACATTTTAACTCAAATCTTTGCTTATTCCTTTGCTTATTGCTTATTCCTTGTTCCTGGAACTAGATATTTTCAGATGGTATACGTGCATTTTGAAACGCACAACCACGATTAGGCTCTACACCCAAATGCTGAACTTTTGAACTTGTGACCGAAACTTTGAGCTCAAATGAATCTATTGTGAATAATAAGTATCACGACACGCAGCCTTTCCTAAAGAATCATCAGAATGATTCATTCTCCTGATTCACCAAGAAAAGAAGGATGTGTTATTTTGGTCCTTTGGCTTATTAGATTATGTGTAATGCTTTGCTTTGATCTGAAAAGCATACATTAAATAAAAACGAGTATAAACATCAATAATAAATGCATACATTTATTATTGATGTACAACATGCATAACTACAACTCTTTGACACTCCCTCCCCTGTCAATAATAGAGAAAGAGCTTATCAGAAACCCCTTTAATAGGGGCATCATTTCTGATCCAAATATAATGCATGGAAGGCTGATCTACAAGAGGAATTGACATCGGAAGAGTGGAGCACAGCCTGTATGGAGGCTCAATCCCAGACGGGTAACACTTGGTTAAAACTATTGCAATATAATTGGCTGATGAGGGTGTATATCACTCCAGAGAAATTAAATACATTTAGTGTAGATATTCCAGATACTTGTATCAGATGTGGTAAAGACAAAGGTACACTTTTCCATTATCTGTGGGCATGCCCTAGAGTGAAAGAATTCTGGGAAGAAGTAAGGAGGGAGATTCAGAAGATATTGTTGATAAATATTGAGCTTGACCCAAAACGGTTTCTATTAGGTCTTTACCCACCTGGCCATAAGATTCAGAGTAGCGAACAAAGATTTCTAGATTTATGTTTACTATACAAGCCAAAAGGGCTATAGCTTTATCGTGGAAAAAGATAGGCAAACCCAGTATTGCTCAGTGGTTTAGGGAGCTATCATTGTGTCTTCATCTGGAAAGAATCACTTGTACTTTGAAGAATAAACAAAAGATGTTTGATAAAATATGGGGACGGTTTATCCAATATATTACAGTCAATGATGTATCTTATTTAATGGTGGAAACTAAAAATGTCTAATTGTATTCTCTGCAGCTATTTGGTCTTGTGGCCATAAGGATTCTGTTGTTACCAGTCTAAGTGCCCTTATTTTAATATACTGTATTTATATGTATGTACTGTATGTTTTTTTTGTTTTTTTTTAGTAATTGTATTGTCTGATGTATTATGTATTGTTCTGTTGTATTGTCTGTTTGTACAAAAAAAGAAAAATGCAATAAATATATTGTAAAAAAAAACATGCATAACTACTTTAAATGACGATTTAGGCTGAGCTGTTTTTCAAACTGCGTTATCATCTATATCGCATGGAAAAACCGTTACTTTTCAGCATTCAAATACAATCAAATAAAAACAGCAAAAGTAGCAGATCTACAAGCTTGAAACGTATCGCTTCACACTTTGAGCTTGCGGATCTGCAATGTTTTATGCTTTTGTGTGACACTGTAGGAGGGATGCTCCGATCAGGTTTTTTTGGGGCCGATACCGATACCGATCGTAAGGGGAAAATTTGAATATTTCCAAAATTATTATATATGTCAAAACCCACGTCAAAACTGTTCCTGTGAGTGTGGAGAGGAAGGTGAGAATGTTTAGGCCCGTCACAAAACGATATTAGATTGACTTTTATACCATTTTATTTCAATTCCATTGTGAATAAATGTGAATAGATCCCTCGTGATCTGTGATTATATTATGTAGGCTACAAATGTAGGCTGAATGATAAAGCATATAGTACTGAAACACAAAGTTAAAAATTTGGAGTTGACATAGGTTATTTTGCCATTATTTTACTGGCCCGGCCCACTTGAGATCAGATGGTCTGGATCTGGCCCCAGAACCAAACTGAGCTTGACATCCCTGACTTAAATGGTATAAGACGGTTCTCCGGGTAAATGTCCGACCACAGATAGCCAGGGTGAATTCGCCGACCACCGATCGAGTCATTTGGAGTGAATATCGGCCGATCACCGATCGGTGGGTGATTGATCGGAGCATATCTACGCTGTGGTGTGATCGGGTAGGGCGTTAATCTACAAAATACACAAAAAGTTTAACCCCTTTTGGTGTTTTAAACATTGTTATAATTTAGCTATTGAAAAATAGCAGATCTACAAGCTCGTAGCGCGCCACCGAGTGGCGCGCTACGAGCTTGTAGATTTGCTATTTTTGAAAAATCGTGAAAATATTTATTTCAGAAAACTGGAGGATTTTGAAGATTTTTTTTTAATTTTGAGGTCAGGCCTAAAAGGTTTAAGGAGAGAGAGTTTTCTGCCCCGACAGCCATGATATCTCTAATCTACAGTACCTAATATGCTCCTGTCTGAACACATCAGGTGAACAAAGTCTCTGTTGAAAGTCACTGTTTGTTATGATTACTATGATTAACAGTCATTCAGAATCTCCCTCTGCCTCGCTGGTTCCACACCCACCACCATCCTACCAGCAGCACTCCATAGGCAGCGGTGGAAAAAGTACTCGAATGCTTTACTTAAGTAAAAGTATCAATACTGAAATATAGAACTACGGTACTAAAATTGACTTGAGTAAAAGTACAAAAGTATAGATAAAAAAGAGAGACGATCCGGGCACTCAAAGTTAAAAAGAGGAGGGAAGCCTTTAATTTAATAAAGGCTCTCTTTTTAACTTTGAGTGCCCGGATCGTCCCTTTTTTTCTATGCCTTGAAGTGTGAGCACCTTTTATCATTACTTTTTGACATCTCCGTTGAGCACCTGGTTAGTTCCTCTTTTTCTCCTAAAAGTACAAAAGTATTGGCATCAAATAGTACCAAAAGTAAAAGTACTCATGTACTGAATGTCCCACTCGGAACAAACAAGAGACTAAATTATTTTCGCTCCTATGCCACCAAAATGTGGAACGCCCTACCAACAGTCATTAAGACATGTGAATCCCTTGACTCCTTCAAAACCGCTCTCAAAGGGCACCTACGGACGGCTGCAATTCTAAACTGGCCCCCGTAAAATCTGAATCCCCCCCACCGCCCCCCCCCCCCCCCCCCCTTTCCCCTCACTGTATATGTTTCTTTTCCCTTTTTACCTCCTTTATGATGAATTCCTGTTCTGTTCTTTGTCTATATAGAAGTGTCTATCTGTACGTCTCTAAATGTTTTGATGAATTGAACATGGCGGACCCTCTTGTAAACAAGTGTAATGCTTAATTGGGTCGTCCACTCAGTTAACAGTCTTTGTATTGAGCTTGTGCTTGAAATGTACTGTAATTCTGCAAACTGTTAATAAATATTTCAATCAATCAATCAAAACCATTCCAAGTTCTCAAATGTCTACAAAATCTTTTGAAAATAGCAGATCTACAAGCTCAAAATGCGGCTATTTTCAAATGACCGAAATCTATATAGCGCTGAAGTGCATGGTTAATGTGTGTTTTGTAATAATAACCAAAATCCATAAAAGTAATAGTAACTAATGCTGTCAAATAATTGTAGTGGAGTAAATGTGCAATATTTGCCTCTGAGATGCAGTGGAGTATAGAAGTAAAAGTAATGGAAATTGTAATACTCAAGTAAAATAAAAAATACCTCACTTAAGTAAATGTATATAGTTACTTTCCAGCACTGCTCATAGGTGCTACAGCAGCACCATGACACGAGTAGACTAGACCAGGGGTTCTCAACCCGTGGGTCGCGACCCCTCGGGGGGTCGCCAAATTATTTTAGGGGGTCCCCAAATTATTTAAAAAAAATAAAATAAGATTCTTTTTTTTAATTTTTTTTATTTCACGATTTTTCAAAAATAGCAGACCTACAAGCTCGTAGCGCGCCACTCGGTGGCGCGCTATGAGCTTGTAGATCTGCTATTTTTCAATAGCTAAATTGTAGCAGTCAATT
Source organism: Electrona antarctica (assembly GCF_951216825.1). NCBI lineage: Eukaryota > Metazoa > Chordata > Actinopteri > Myctophiformes > Myctophidae > Electrona > Electrona antarctica. Next base: position 35,314,822 of record NC_136801.1, on the reverse strand, counting down.
TATATTGGGGGTCGGGAGGGGGCGGGGGTCCCGAGACATTGCCAAAGCATTTCCGGGGGTCCCCGGCCAAAAACGTTGAGAACCCCTGGACTAGACGAAACCATTCCCTTTATCTGATATTGTGGGCCGTGTCTCGCTTATATAGACTGTAAGGTCTCTCGCCCAGTGTTGTTATGGCAAGTGGGATGCAGACATCCGTGTCTAAACAGGCTGTTACAGGTTATAGTGAGTGCCAACTACTTTAAATTCAAGTAAGGGACGCCGGCCCTTCATATTTTCTCAGAAAAATAAGAGACACCCGGAAAAAGATAAAAAAATCTCACCGTATATTGTTATACATATGTTATATGAACCACTTGAACCCGGGCATCCATATTCTGGGGAGAACATTAGTCAAAAATAGACGAACCACAAGCTTAACAGAAGAAAAAAAACAGTCCAAGTGAAGACACCTCAGTTGCCTAAGTGTAGAGTATAATTGGTTTAAAGCCTTTATTATAGTATATGTACGAGCTGTTTAAAGTTGAACTTGTAAAATTTGTCATCGATTGATTTCCAAAAAAAAGTGTGTCCCCGATTAGTCCTGTAGCCCAGATTGGTGGACTAAAAATGATGACGAAAAATCATCGACTACCTTTTTTCACTGAGGAAAACTATGCCTAAAACTGAGACTAATTATACTGACAATTTCCCCAATGGATACAAAACTAGACTAAAATGTTAGGTAGGGACTAGAGGAGAAGAGAGTTGCACTCTGAAAATAGCAGATCTCAAGCTCTCCTGCAACGCTTTGTGGGGCTGTTTTCAGCATGCAACCCAGTGTAAAATCAGGCATTGCGACGCCATCGAGGCCCGCCAACTGTAGATTTAAGGCCTATTCATAGTCTGGATTTTCGGTGGTGGGGTGACCACCGAACTACAACATGACGTCACGAGCCGCGGTGAAGAGCAAACCACCGCCACCGCTCCCTTCTCTCTGTTTTTACTCACCACCGCTCAACGTCAGCTCACCACCGGCCTTTAGGGCTCAGCAAAAAAGTAATCTCCCGTCTTCAACTTGTGCAAAACTCCACAGCTAGACTACTAACAAGGTCTAGGACCGGAGACATGGCCACATTACACCAATCCTGGCTGCCCTCCACCGGCTGCCGGTGAGTCGGTGACTTTTAGAGTTGATTTTAAGATTGTATTGATTACTTTTAAAGCCCTGCGAGGCCTGGCTCCCAGCTATATCTCGGATATGCTGGAACTATATAGGCCAGTACAGTACGCACTACGCACCCTTATAGATCCTCAGGTTTGGCTCTCTTGGAAGTTCCCTCGAATCGCCTGGTGGTCACCATGGGCAACCAGGCTTTTGCTGCCCGGGCGCCCAGACTATGGAATGACCTGCCTGTGGCTTTGAGGCTAGCTGTCATCTTTTAAATCGCTTTTGAAAACATATTTGTATACCAACGCCTTTTCTTAGTTTTATCACGTTACCGTCGTTACCTGGCTTGCACACTTCATTATCGCAAATATGTTACTGTCTTTCAATATATGTATATCTGCATGACCGTCTATGTATAATGCTTTGGTTTTAATATTTGTCTTATATTGTTTTGTTTTGTTTAATTCATTTTTATTGATTGTTGTTGGTTATCCCTATAGATGTTTTTTATCTTGCCATTGTAAAGCATTTTGTAAACATTGTTTTCGAAAAAGCGCTTTATGAATCAAGTTTATTATTAATTTTACAGATTTAGACAACTAAAATAATATGATATTTAGTCGACTAAAACTAGACTAAAACCAAAACATTTCAGGTGACTAAAATATAAGTAAAACTAAATGGAATTTTATTCAAAGGACTATGACTAAAACTAAAATCAACAGTACTACTCCTCCCTTCTTTCTTACTGTAACAAACCAAATAAGCAGTTCATACTGTGGTAACATTCCTGGGCGAGTACGGGCGATGCACAGGTAGTCAGGTACAGTACACATTACACAAGGGCCTAGGCCTTAGTGGAAATTCACTGCTCCACCATGCAAGCTGCAGCAGAGATAGTTATGTCATGATTGCGGATGGCTTTGCACAAACCTTGTTGTACTTGGCACAGTATTAACCCATTTTGGGCGGGAACCCCTTTTGGTGTTAGCATTATGTTATGCTTTAGCTATTGAAAAATAGCAGATCTACAAGCTCATAGCGCGCCACCGAGTGGCGCGCTACGAGCTTGTAGGTCTGCTATTTTTGAAAAATCGAAGAACGGCTGACAGAAACATAGCTTTTTTAGAAAACTGTCAGGATTTAGAAGACATTTGTAGAATCGAACTTACGTCTAAATGGGTTAATAGGACTACTAACCAAATGCTAGTGCATGGTGGGGAAAAAGTACTCGCATTGTTTATCTATCAACATAGAAGCACTCTGTTACACATAAAAGTCCATAATTCAAAGTTTACTTAAGCAGGGCTTGACATTAATTAAGGCTTGTCCTGTTGTCTCTGACAATTAATGAATCTGTGACGCTCCTAAGCAGCCAACAATATTGTCTGGCTTTCCTAAAAATCCCCTTTCCAATATTGTTCTCATAACCCTAGAATGTCTGTGATCTTGATTCTTGCATACAGTTCATGTATTCCAAATACACCATAGATTGGTCCTATCCGCGGCCGCGCACGGTTAGCAGACTGACCACGTCGGCATTTAAACTTGTGTACTCACTACTCAGTGGCCTTGTGGTTAGAGTGTCCGCCCTAAGACTGGGAGGTCGGGGTTCAATCCCCGGCCGGGTCATACCAAAGACTCTAAAAAAATGGGACCCAGTGCCTCCCTGCTTGACACTCAGCATCAAGGGTTGGATTGGGGGTAAGTCCCTGCGACATACTAGCGTCATGTCCAGCTGCCTCACGCTACAGAAACAGGAGATAGGCTCCTGCCCTATGGGCCTCATGGCTCGGCAAGGCTACTTACTTACTTACTTACTCACTACTCAAATGTATGGGGAACACATTTAACAGGTGTGTTGCGATTGGTGTGGGGAAATTGATGACACCAACTATTTTGTGTGGCCCATACAAGTGTGCTTCCTAAAGTAAGTTTTGATATGTTCCTGACTTCCTGCACTCATTCCGGGCCCCTCGCTGGAGAGAATGTCGTCTGTGTGCAGCTCGTGGAAAAGTGGAGATATTTTTTTTTACTAAATACACGTTTTCTGTGTTCCACTTCCGACGACCTTGTAGATCAGCTATTTTCAAATGGCTGAAATGTATATAGGGCTTGAAGCGGAAAATGTACGTTTTGTAATAAAAGTCAAAATCTACAAAGTTAAACTAGTAGGAAATGAAAGCCTGGGTATCGAGGCTAACTAGTAGCTAAAGTTAAATAATTGTAGTGGAGTAGAACTGAAAGTATTGGAAATTGGCAATACTCAAGTAAAGTAGAAACACCTCAAAATTGCACTTAGGTACAATACTTGAGTAAATGTACTTAGTTATTTACACCACTGCCATATACATGGAATAAACACTTTGGTATTATGCCTCTTGAGCGAGGCAGAGACATTCTGTTATCAGCAGCAGGTGTGACCATGGAGGATGTTTGATAAGTCAAACTGCCTTTTGTTGCTCGCCGCTTCAAAGTGTTTCGAACCATTGTTTTGTGTTTTCCTTTCTTTTTTTGGCATATTCCCAGAACTCAAGTGGAAGTGGGGAATGAATGGCCGAACGGAAGAAAATTAAAACCTCGAACCAAATCGCCGACCTTTGTGCTCTCACTTAAAGTGTAGAACGTACAGCATTGGAAACTTAATCAGCAGTTGAGTCATTTAATGCATGATTAAGGGCAGCTGCTGCTGCTGCTGGCAAATGTTATGAGCCCTAGTCCTTTAGTTTATGGACACAATGTACAGTACAGGATGGTTTTGCAATTATTCTCTCCACAGGAAAAGGCTGTGTGCAGTATAAGCAGGCAGGTTAAAAGGCAGGTGATATCCTACGCGTCATTGTTTGAGCAAACACGGCCATAAACAGATTTTTATCAGGCTACGAGTGTCATAGTATGCCTCTATAGTCTCGCAGTAGCCACTAGCCAGACGATTGGAGGGAGATATCACAGTCTGGGGCACAAATATTGCGAAAAAAGGGGAAGAACCACTCCTTAAGACATAAAAAAAAATGTTTTACAGACATCCTGAATTGACCACAAGACCTCCTTTACATCATCAACCATGGTGGACCAACCACACAACATCCGTTACAGCCAGTGTTGCCAGATTCTGTGAAAACAAGCCCAAAAGAAGCGACTGTAGGCTACAGTACATGCTATTTGACAAATGGCAGATCTACAAGCTCACAATGCGTTCGTGAATGAGAGACGTTGTGTCTAGTAGATCTGCTATTTTCAAAACAAAATCTTAAAAAAAACTAACTGATTCGTTGAAACATTTTGCCAACACAGATCTTGTATGGGGGTCCCTGTCCCTCGTATTAATTTTGGGGTCCTTGACATGAAAATGTTTGCGAGCCGCTGCTTTAAACCACATTAGGAAGCAACCCCAAATAAGCAAAAAAACCTGCAACCCGCAACAACAACAACCAATATGGGGGCGTCCGCTGGCCTAATGGTCCAGGCACATGCCACATATATAAGCTCTGGCCTTGACGTTGTGTCGCATGTTCGAGTCCCATTCATGACGACCTTTGCTGCATTTCTCTCCCCCTCTCTCTCCCTTTCCTGTTCCGTCTTCACTGTAACTATCAATAAAAAAAAAGGCACAAAAGCCAGAAAACGAATCTTAAAAAAATAATAATAATAACAACCAATATATTTACAAGCGACTTTACAGAATAAACAAGCCCAAAGTCGCTTAAATAATAAGCAGACATGGCAGCCAGTCGGGGTCTCCCTTCACTTTCTTCTCTGGTAAAAGCCTGGGCATGACTCGTGATTCAGACTCCATCGCGGTCACTGGAATTGATGGCATAAGCATGTCTGACCGCGTGCGACTGTATTTCACTAGTAATCAGTGTACGTGCACGACTGTACATCTCATATGTCAAACAGAAACTGCATAGTGTACGTAGGTGGGGGGAAATTTGATATTTTGTCACACATGGTTTATAGATTGCAGAAGTATAGACTCTGCATTAGCACGACACGTACGGCAGAGGAAATGGAACTTTAGAATCAACCTAAACCAGTGGTTTTTCAACCATTTTCATACCAAGGCCCATTATTTATTCGGAATTTGATCCACGGGCCACCATTTGATGACATTTTAGCCTCTCAGACCTTAAAACGAAAGAATATTTCGTTTTAAGGTCGTAGGTTGTAATATTATAATATTTTGTCCACTATCCATGCTGCATTGATGTTGGTACAATTAGGAGAGATAACAGGCAAACGTTGATGGAAATAACAATTATTCTACATTCTCTAATTGTGTAGACTTGTAAACTATATTTAACAATAATTCTTGAGAGCATAAAATTAAACCAAATGGACCCATAAGGATCCATTTTACGCTCTCAAGAGTTCAAGATCTATAATAAGGGTCCATTTGGTTATAACTCTCCTCATCATTTAGCTGGGGACCACCTGGAACCCTCTCAAGGACCACTGGTGGTCCCCGGACCACTGGTTGAAAACCACTGTCCTAAACTTTTCGAGGGAGGGAAAATTCTGGAATGAAACTCTTAATCACATTCCTATGAATCTGTGTCTATAATACGCCACCTACCTCCCCCGCACATGCAGAATGTGTTTAGAAATAACCGCTCTTGTTGTGATATAGGTCACAGTTTACTATGAAAACCTGCGTCTCGCGTCCATCATGCCTCGTGACACGCTCCATATATGGCCAATAGGAAATGAATTCCATATGTTGATCTCAGTGGCGTTTCCAGGAATTGCATTTTGGGCAGGCAAGAATTACATTTTGGACAGGCAAGATGTGTTAACCAAAGGTTTTGAAAGAGATATACCTGCCAGACGAGTAGTAAACAAAGGCTGAAAGACTTGCATTTATATTCCAATGGGTGATCGAGGGTCGTGCTCTACCGCAACGGACAATCAGCTGTCCATTAATAGTTCTCAGGTCTTGTTTTTGTCCTCTTTTTGAGTGGTGTAAACCACTCCTACAACTGGCTTTGTTAGTCTGTCTGTGCAGAAAAAATGAGCATGGTTGCTACGGTCACCCAGTTCACCCGGGTGTGATTTCATTACGTCAGACATTACGTCAGACCACAGCTGATCAGGCTATATAAGACCTTACACCACTCAGTTCACACGTGTGTGATTTTTTCTCATTGTATGGATTTTGGCCAGGCCAGAAATGGATTTGGACAGGCGGACACCTGCCCTCGCCTTATTGTAGATACGCCTCTGGTTGATCTTACCTCATCAAACCCAGTACCCTCAAGACATGCTCCATAGGACCATATATGGCCAATACAGAATTCATTCCATGTGTTGATCTGACCTCATCAAACCCTGTAGACTCAAGACACGCTCCATATATGGTGTGTGTCATGGACACCAGATTAATAGTTTAGCTCCTGCTTCTTAACTGTGCCGTATTAAGAAGCTCTGTTGTTTCGCCCTCAGGGCGTCTTACTGGTTATTAAAGATGGGTCTTACATTGCTTCATCAAATCAATACAATTTATGTAGGCCTATACTACTGTACGTTTTGCTTTTTAATGACTGAAACTGTACCCATCATTTTCCAATGCTAGTAAAGCAAATTCTGATAAAACAAAGTACCGGTATCAAATTCCCCAAATTCACCAGAACATAGGAAATTGCATAGCTACTCTACTCTGTTAGAAAGTGTCTGGATTAGATTCTGGATTACTATCTCCTGGATTGTCACAGTCAATGTTGGCAGCCCTCCCCTGGGGTGCACGCGCACGTGTGTGTGTAGGTGTGACAAAAAGTTACCCAGGTCATGCAGCAACAAGGTGGTGGGTCCCAGGGAGGGAAGGAAGAGAGAGCGCGAGAGAGAGAGAGAAATACAGTCGTCAGAGGAGGATTCTGATCATGACAGTCAAACGTGCAGTGATGGAAATAAGGATGGATTTAAACAAGAAAATAAAATAAAATAAAGAAAGGAATGGGATCAAACAATTCAGAAAGTGATGAAGAGAGATTCATTGTTGGGATGAGAGCGGTCGATGGCATTTTCAATGACCAATATGCGCTGGGAAAGTTTGTTGAGAAGAAAGTGGGGAGAATCAAATCTTTGAGGGTTACTAGGAGTGGTCTGTACTACGTGTAGCACTGGATGAGGGATCACTTGGGAGGGGGCACCAATATATTATTAAGATTGCACAGGGTATGGATTCGGTTATTTGTTTTGTCTGATCCACGCACGGGTCAGACGGGGCGGTAATGCAACTATTTGGATGCCAACCGCCAAAAAGAGAGAGAGAGAGAGAGAGAGAGAGAGAGAGGTGACTAAGCTACAGTATGCCAGAGCTAGTATGCTATGTACATACAGTAAGGCAGCAAGCCCAGCATGTGTCACTGTCATATCCAGTATCCACATCACATTGATGACTAATCGCCAGTGACAGATTCTGTCGGCACCACACCACTGTGCTAGTGTTGTTAGCATGCAGTGCACATTTTGACAGCAAGCCTACAGTAGGCCTATATCACACAAACAGACCAGTTACACTCCAAACGCAGCAAATAGGCTACACATGGAAGAGAATAAGCCAGCATTAAGCCTATATATGCCTTAAAAGTGAGCAAATAAATACTCATTGGCTCACACGCACGTATACGCACACACAAGGACAAACCAGAAAGTGCTAGCTGTCTTAATTACCTTAGAAGATGAACATAATGAAAACAGGCATGATGATTAGTCCAACAGTGCATAGTAGGCAATTATTTTACCAAAAGTAAACAACTTGTCTGCCAAATATATACTCTAAGGTACTGTACGTACTGACTTAAAAAAACACAGTTACTGCTTCTAATTAACAATAATGCATTGCACCTGTGCTGACTACATCTCATGCAAGACTCGATCCTGCATTGTCATTTCTCCTGGATTTGGTATCAAAGTCCCAGAATTCACCAGAACAGAATTTCAACATAGCAGATGTAAGTTCCTTTACATCTACTATTAAAAACAAAAAGGTTTCTGGGGGAGGACCCCCGCTTGGGGTGTGTGGCCTGCATGGAAGAATCATACAGAGATGCTCACTTAAATGTAGGCCTAAATGAATCATGAGTGGTTAATAATATTATTAATATTTGTAATATATATTACATTGCTTCAGTCATCAAATCAATTCATGTAGGCCTACATGTGTTAAATGGCTGAAACTGTACAAAACTTTTCCAAAAGCAAGCCTGATAAAAAGCCCCGGCTCGACCCTTCGCTTGGGGAGTCTAACCCAGGGGTTCTCAACCCGTGGGTCGCGACCCCTCGGGGGGGGGGTCGCCAAATTATTTTAGGGGGTCCCCAAATTATAAAAAAATATATATATATATATTTTCACGATTTTTCAAAAATAGCAGACCTACAAGCTCGTAGCGTGCCACTCGGTGGCGCGCTATGAGCTTGTAGATCTGCCAAAGCATTGCCAAAGCATTTCCGGGGGTCCCCGGCCAAAAACGTTGAGAACCCCTGGTCTAACCTAACCCACCCCCACCAATAGAGGGTATGCGCATGCTTAAAGTGAATGGCACATCGAGTGGCAAATCGAGTGGCAAAGCAACATGCAAAATGAGTTTAACATTGTTTAACGTTGTTTAATGCAATCAGATAGGACTTTTCTGTTTGGATGTATGGGTTGTCAAGGCCAGAAAGTAGTTTGTTGCCACTCAGTAGGCATTCCTGCATAACTTCCGGGTTTGATGATGATGTCACGTGCATACCCTCTATAATAATTTTGGGCCTTATTTCTGGAACATTACAGTAGTCTTACAGCCAGGAAATGCATAGGAGAGAAATGGGGGGTGACCACACACAGGGATGATGTCACCTGATCAGATCATCAGTGAGAAATTAAAGATTTAGATTTAGATTTATTATGGGTGCGTTCGGATATAGGCACAGTGAGCACACTGCCAATACAAACTAATAGGCGAGTGCGCATTTCCGAACGCACCCTACGATAACCAGGTTGTAAGAGCTTTTTGCTCCAGATTGCCATATCCCAGGAGTTTATACTTTTATTTTCTTTCCCTTCATTTCAACACTGGGCGGAGGCTGGCCGACGGAACAGAAGGGAAGTGTGTGCTGCTGTGTAAACACACATCAACAATACCCTAGAGCTCTGTCATCTGGGCAGGATCGGCCCTAATGTCTCTGAGAGAGAGAGGAGAGCATTAAGGTTTAGCGAGCATGCCTAGCCCATTTTGACCTGGGAACGATTCTATAAATGTCTTCTAAATCCTGACAGTTTTCTGTAAAAGCTAAATGTTTCTATGTCATTCGTTCTTCGATTTTTCAAAAATAGCAGACCTACAAGCTCGTAGCGCGCCACTCGGTGGCGCGCTATGAGCTTGTAGATCTGCTATTTTTCAATAGCTAAAGCATAACATAATGCTTACACCAAAAGGGGTTCCAGTCCCAAAATGGGCTAGCCTGCATTGTTTACACTCATGTTGTCCCTATATTTTCAGTGTAAACGCTTGTGCAGTGTTTTCTCTGCCAAAGAATGCTGAATGCCCTACAGGGGTCAGGGGTCATCGTCATGCTGGCTTGTTGTGGACATTTTTGTCAATTTTTCGTTTTGCATGTGTGGACATGCAAAACGAGTGGACAATATTACCAGAAACACATATTTTAAAGAGCCTTCCCTGGATGGCCAAAACAGGCCTGTAACTCTTGAGTGTTCAAATGTAACCAAATGGACCCTTTATACGGGTCAATTTGGTTCCATTCGAACACTCAGACTTAACGGGGCACCTGTCTGTCTGCAAGGTCTAACTGCACCCTGACAAGTCTTCCAGCTTGCAAAAAGAAATGACCCCCCAGTTGTCTGTAAATGTTCTCACTGCTCCTAGTATTGTATAGTATTCATGTCTTTGTATATCTTGATGCATTGAACAAACAGGACCACAATGGAAACCAAAGCCACCAGTACCATAACTGTACCTCTGTACTTTTTGCAAGTATTCAATCAGTCAAAAAATAATGAAGCCATGTTTGTATTTCCAATTAAATTCAACGTTACGCAATTCAAGAGTTATGCAATGTAATTCTTGAAGTCGTGCTACAGTGTACGTGTACGAATAAGTCACTCGTGTTGTCCTGCAGACTGTGCAGAGCTATAAAAATGTCCATGGAAAAACAAACACGTCGACTCCAGATGCACATACGGTATGCATGTTTATGTTTGTCTTTCGTCAAAGAATACTGCAGACAAGGGGAATCCCTGCTTCAGAACGGCTTGGATTCAGAGTTCCTCTCATCGTGGGAAATGTCTTTGACTGTGCATCTGTCATCTGACATGTTTTGACGATGACCCCAGCATGCAGTCTGTCGCTGCTCAGCTCCTCCCGATGGCTGTGCCATTTTTCTTTGGGCTCGTCATGTCGGTCAAAAGGACTGTGTGGTGCAGTCATCCCTCCTGACACCTCAGCCACGTTGGCCCGGCTCCCGGGATGCTGGCACGAAGCCAGACCTTGTTTTCGCCATGGTAACCATTGGTAAGCCATTCCCAGGAGCTTGTGAAGTTCTGGTCCTAACCCTTGCTCTCTCCGATCGGCTGTGACTGAGCACTGGACGATGACTCAGTGGAAACTTCCTGCACTGTAGGCTACGTGAACTACAACCTATTCATTCAACAGCCCAGTGTGTTTTAACCACATTATGCATGTTATTATGGGTGGCATTATTGTCAAAACTAAATGTATGTTTTCTTTTTAATTTTCAAAAACAAAAAAACTAACAAGAATCAGAAAAAAGTGAAAACTGCAGCTAATCTACCTCACATATGTACTTAAACCATGCAAATAAATTAACATCGTAGCTGTCGGATGGAACATGGATAGTAAAGTGTCCAAAACTGTTACTTTTCTGGATTAAAAAAAATAGCAGATGTACAAGCTCACAACACGCACTGCGACAGGTTTTGAGCTTGTAGATCTGATATTGCGATCGTATAGGTTGCAGTTTACTATGAGTCCGTCACGCCTCATGACACACTCCATATATGGCCAATACAGAATTCATTCCATGTTGATCTGACCTCATCAAACCCTGTACACTCAAGACACTGCCCCCCACTGCCACCCTTAGATCTCCATATATGGAGCTGACCTGTTCTGACATTCCATATGTTGAACACTCAAGACACGCTCCATATGGCCAGTACAGAATTCATTCCATATGTTGATTCCCCCATGCCAAAGCGCCCAGCAGTCTGCTATCACCCATGGTGGATGCGTGCACGCAACCTTGCTTCTCGCCCTCAGGGCGTCTTACTCGTATTGAATTTCTACTATTGTAGTATGATGAAGTAGGGAATAAATGTACAAAAAGGAAACACAGAGTTCGAATATTGATACATTACATTCCATTCAAGCATCGTTGCATGTATCCCTTGTATTATGAACTCATGGGAGTCGCTGAGCAAAGTCTCTTGTTTGTAGACACAGTGGGTGACAAAAACACACCCCTTAAGGCTAAACCCCACCCATCAGAGGTGTGGCTACCAGAGGTACTTTTGGCCTGAAAGACATTGATAGGTACCTACAGATGTCAGCCCGGAACAGACCAAGGGAATGGGACTGTACCATTATAATTACCACAATAATTACAGTGTTTGGAACATCAATTTCACCGACATGAGAAGCACTTATTTTCCGAACAAGTAAGAGAACAGAATTAAAGCTCTCAGTTTGTGTGATGTAACTCAGTATTTATTGGACCGATCCTTGAGTACACCAAAAGCTTTTTATTTGCACTCACCCCCGAGCAGTTCTAATTCTAAAACAGAACATATTTCTTTCTAGACATGTTAAATGAGGTGGAACCTCATGTTGTTGTTTCAACTTCACAATACATCCCAAAGGCTTCCGAACATTCATGAATATGGGGCCTCTATCCAAACACCTGATGATGACAGATGGCACTGCATTTGTGAAGAAATTATCGGGAATTCAGTGCAAAGCACTTCCAATACAAACGTCTTCCTTTCAGCACTGATTATTTCCTACTCTCAAACTAAGTGCTAGTTCATGCATTGTTTACTTCTTTGATTGAGGGTGAGCCTTTTATGTCTTATCCCTGCAAACTATCTCTGCGAACAAAGCGCTTGTTCCAATTTGCCAGTGTGACCTAGCTGGGTTTCATCAGATAATCATAATAAAAAGGTTTATTGTCTTGCGAAGTGTAGTCAAACGGAACCGTAGAAATAAGACAAAACTTGGATATCCAAATCCCCGAACTGCACAATATTATGGTGCAAAAAGGAGTGATGACAGACAAGGCACGAGGGAGCTAGATTATATACTATACACACCATAAACCCACTTCTTTTTCAAAGGGCATTATATATACACTCACAGACTCACTTCTAATGTGCACAGCAACAAATAGAAAAGACCGCTCCTGGACTCCACCAGGTTGGGTTGCCTACCCAGGGCCAGCAAACTTTGGAAGGAACTTATAGACAATTGGAATGCATGGGCAATTGGAATTGTTTTGAGTATTTTGAAGGAAAAAGGAAAATGGCAGACACCGGGAGAACATGCAGAATATCATTTACAATTCAAAAAGTTTGTGCCGAATCTGGGGGAAATGGAATGGCGTCATGGAAAGGTGAAAAATAAACATTATTCAACCATGTACTATGCCTATGGCACTCTATTCCAACGCATGGCTCATAAACATTGCCCACATTGCGTACAGTTTGTGTGTGTGTGTGTGTGTGTGTGTGTGTGTGTGTTTGTTTTTGTGTGTGTGTGTGTGTGTGTCTGTCATGTACTGTAAGGAATGTAAACCAAGTGTTCAGCTCTTATCAGTCATCTGGGCGCTGCTTTGTGATAAGCTCTGGACCGTGTCAAGTAAACCCTGTCTGAAGTATGCATGTATGAGAGACTTTGTGCATGTGCGTGCGTGCGTGCGACCGTGCGTGTGTAAATGGTTAATGCCGCATTTATATAGCGCCTTATATGTATAGATTGTGCAATACATTCACCCATTCACACATTCATACACCGATGCCGGAGGAAACCATGCATGCAAGGCACCAACCTGCACATTTGGAGCAATAAGCCTATCTCACAGAATTTCCCCGCCCCCTTAATACGCCCCCTTTCCGCGTTAGTGGTGATAGCGTGACGTCACTCCATAGACACTACATGTTAACAGAGGTAATTTAAGAAGTCTACAACTTTTGTTTTCTCAAGGTAAGGTTTGTTCTATCTGTTCGAGCTGATTTACCATCTTGTTTGCTTCATAATAATATTGGTCTGTACCATTTTTACATTAGAAAATGTACTTAGATTCTCCAGAGAAAAAAACGTGTAAATGCTAATGTTAAATGACACCACTATTTACCGGAAGTGGGCGTGGAAAGCGGGCTGTGAGATAGGCCTATTAGGGGTTCAGAGTCTTGCTCAAGGACACTTCGACACGACCTCAGCAGGAGCCCGGGATCGAACTGAGAACCTTCCGGTTTCCAACCGGCAACTCTACACATGAGCCACCCGTGTGTGTTTGCGTGCGCGTGCATGCATGTACACTATGTTTAATGTAATCATTAAGCACTTTTTCCCTATACTGTCTGTGTGTGTGTGTGCATGCATGCGTGTGTGTGTGTGCGTGCCATGCCGAAAATAGGTATGCCAGCTTTCATTTCTCAGTGTCTTCTCTGTGTTTTTTTGTAATTGTATTCCATGCACTCTCCAACCTCCCAATATATAATTCTGGTTTCACATTTTGGCTGGTCTCCTTGTTGCTTTGATACAGCAATCCATATTCCGTCTGACTGTACCTCGACACGTTGCTACTCGCCTTGCTTTGTGGCGTCTGTGTGTGTTATCAACATCCATCATCTTTTCCACTGCACCTAAACAGGATGTCCATGACTGACAAAGAGAGAAAGAAGAAGAATGCAACCACCCAAATCATACAAACTAAAGTCATGCTTTAGCATGCCTATTCAACCCATGGGCATTACTATTACTATTCATATTAAATAGGCATTCAGTGAATAATATTGCAACGTGTCGTTGTAGGCTTGCAGATCTGCTATTTACGAAGAAGAGAGATGTAGTGGGGGAAAAGGGAGAAGGCCAAGTGGAGCCCCCTGAGGTCCCCAGTCCCCACATATTTTTGGAGGGAGGGTCCCCAGATGCTTTGCCTAATGTGGAACATTGTTTTCTCACTCAACAGTAAACAAACTAACATACAGTATAAGTGTAAACAGGGTATCTGCACACTTCTAAAGTTACAATTTAAACATGTAAGAAATGGTCAAACAGTGTCCAAATGATCAAATAATTATTATAATAAAGAGGCAAACATTGTGGAAATAGTGGATTTTCACAATAATTATCTGTGGAACAGAGTCGGACAAAATCCTAAAATTCAGGGCTAGACAAGGACAAAGATTTAGGCCGGGAGTATATGCCCACATATTACATAACACACATGAACACGCCCGCACTCACACACACGTGCTTAGCACGTGCACTGCACACACACATGAAAGCCTGACAGTGCTTCAGTTCAGGCCATAACAATAGTAAATTTTGTCTGAGATGTTTGCTGTATAAACAAATCCCGAAACAAACATATACCACACCTCCTACAGCTAGTGGTAGGGCCGATTCATACTCCTATTTTACCGCTGTTTTGGCGCTGTAGTGCCGAAATGATTTCGGCTCGTCAGAAATTTTCAGTAGCACCGAAGAGCCGACTTTAGGACGGTACCCGCCCCCCCCCAAACCTAAAATGACGTCACATGTAGGCTCTACAGAGCCCAACCGACTTTTATTCGGCTCTAAAATAGGAGTATGAATCGGCCCTTAGTCAGTGGTCACTACGGCACTCACTTCTATATGATGTACAGTACGTCACAGTAGTAATCCATATGAATTCAACAGTTACAGCATTATTCCATTCCACTATATGGGCTAAGAAGTAATTAACAAAAATAATTATTCCATAAATACCAACAGTAACACAATGTGATGAGAGACAGGCTACCACAAAAAACACATCTAATGGAACAAAGCTTTGATACGTAACCTAAGTAGTAGTAGCCTAATTCCGAGGTTATTTTTTACAGGTAAACATTCAGCCATATATGTAGAACTTGGGTCTTGTTACAGTAAGAGTTAAATGTTTACTGCTTAGAAACTTAATGGAATATGCTACAAATAACTCAATTATTGTACCAGCTATGTGGATTGTTTGTTGTGGCATCTAGGTCTGTCTTTGATTCTCAACTTAAAATTTAAAGACTCACAGCTGCAGTGTACTATTGATTAGACCACGAACCTGAGCTTGATGACCATGATTAAGCTGGTCTAAAAGCATTCCTGGAAACCCCATGTTGAGAAGAATCAGTGTTGTGTAACTTACTTACGACAGTCATAGCTGCCAACTCTCACGCAATGACGGTGAAACACACGCAACTTTGTATACCAGAACGCTCGCCTCAAAACGCAGTCACCCTGTACTGGGCGCAATTCCGGCGAACTCTGAATGGTCTATACCTGGTGGTATTTCCTAAACGTAACCTCAGTAATCTACTGTATGTCTAAACCCAGTGGTGTGTTCTAGCCTTTTCAGAAGCAGAAGGCATAGGACAATATATATATTTTGGTATTCAGACAGCCAGCAATGAGTAAAACGCTCTCCCAAAAAAATGTTGTCTCTGTGTGTCATCTGATTCAAAGATGTTCCTAGAAGCTTTGTCATTGGTCGAAAAAGAAACCCGGTCGAAATGATTAACCAATTAGGAAGTAGACAGGCAAATCGACCAATGACAAAGCTTCTAGGAAAATCTTTGAATCCAGATTGCGGCCCCTAGATGTGTCACAGAGACTACATTTTTGGGGAGCGTTTTACCGATTGCTGGCTGTCTAAAAAAAAAAAAGAAAAAAAAAAAGGAATTACAAATTTGACATATTATTGCTTATAGCAGCTTTAACCAGTATTAACTTGATTGGACCAATGCTGAATTAATTAGGGAATTGTGTGTGTGTCTCTATTGATTGCTACTCGGGGACTTAAAAAGGGAGGGGGATGGAACAAAAATAAACAGGCCAGGCCACCGGGGACTGTCCCACTCCCACGCTTCTCTCCAGGCCGGCTGCAATTAAGTGTTCCATGTTTGTTTTGTTTTGTTTTTTGTTGTATTTTCATACCTCCTTAGTAATTTGAATATTAGAAGGGCAAGCATTATAAGCTGAGGCTTCTGCCTACACTTAAAAAAAACAAAAACACGTCAAAAACAAAAAAACAACTGAAGACATTATATAAGGTGTGTTTATTTGAATGACCAATAAACTTGAACTCAAGTGCTTGTCAGGGTGTGTGTGTGTGTGTGTGTGTGTGTGTGTGTGCGTTCGTGCGTGCGTGTGTGGTCTCTATAGTTCAAATTATCTATAGGGGCGTCCCCATTTCAGATAATTGCGATTAGTTTTGCTGCGTCTCCAGTTTAGATAATTGTGCAGGGTCCCCAGTAAAAATGTGATTATCTTGGGGTGTCTCCCAGTTCAAATGATGATTATTTTTGGGGAGTCGCGGACTGGAAAGTTTGAGAGCAGAGTACTGTAAATATAGACCCAACAATAGAGCAACAGGAAGTGTGTTCAGTCACAGCCTATACCTAACGAGTATGACAAAGACATTAGCCCCGAGAAAGAGGAAGGAAACGTTAACAAAACATGTCAATGGAGGACTTCTAAAGAAGCCACTGGTTTAAAAGAAAGCATATGCCTTCATGGCTAGAGGAAATAATAACCCTGACTTCTGCTAATGTCACCGTTGTGAAAGAGTTTGACAAAATGTGACATGGAGGGGAAATAATTTGAATAGAGGGAAATACCTAGTTATCTGCAGTGACCCTTCTCAGGGACAAGTGTCAAAAAGTGATGCTTCTCACTATAAGTGGCCCAAACATTCTACCCTTTGGCGATATTATGTTGGAATTTGCAACAAAATCTGATAATACTCTGCACTGCAAGTTTGAGCATGTATTTTGGTGTCCTCAGGAAACTACTACAGGAAACGCAATGTCGGCCAGAAACCTCTTATCTCCATATATGTTTAAGTCCTTGACCTTCACCCCATTCGACTGGTTGACCTTGATCATAGGTTAATAGTACTACTGCGTTGCACAGGAAACTCAGTGGGGTTATACCAGGTCACCATCCTATTGGTAGGGGTATAAAACAAAATCTGGCTTTTGTCACTTTATTAGCAAGAAGAAGGATTCTATTGGAGTGGAAATCAGCACGGGCACCTAAAGCATCTATATGGCTTAAAGACCTCATGATGTATCTACACTTGGAGAAAATGAAATTTAACTTGAGGGGAACACCAGGAAAATTTGACCAGGTATGGGGCCCTATGATTAATCGTTTACCCGCCAGGAACATAGGAATTTTAAAACGTAGAATCTTGTAGCCTGCCACAAACGGAAAAGCCGTTTTAACAGCGATGTATTCATTAATGCATGTTTTAATACGATCGTATCGAAATCTACCGTCAGTTAGCTTTGTTATGCTTCTGACACAATGGGCGCGGCCATTTTGAAAATGCGCGCGCATCCACTTACATTGCCGGCTCTGGTTTCAGACGGCTTTATCTCACAGAAGCGACATTGCAGAGGACGCTTTGTCCCAGACAAGCGTTTTCAACGGCCTGTAGCAGGCGCTGTGATACTCGCGGTCCACTTTTTCCACCACCGACCGAGAGAACGAGCACCAGCTTCGTCAACACACACGGAATGGTTTCATAGTAAAATGCGATTACGGATATTTGGCTCTTCAAAGTAAGTGTCACGCGTGATTAAACCATGGCAATACGCAATCGAGGGATTAATTAATGGCGGCAGGCTAAGAGTTTAAACATATAACTGAACCAAAGACTCTACAGGAGACAACCATCAACTCCACAAGCTCTAACAAAAACATACAAACAAACATACAATAAAAATATGTATATGTATACCATATGTACCATGAGGAAGTGCCAGGAGGGATAGCGAGATACATCATAACTATTATTTGTTTTTGTATTTCTTGTCTTTTTGTTTGTAATTGTATGGTTTGTTTTGTTTTTTGTCGTATGTTGCACGTAGTATGTTGGACCAAGGGTGGGGGGGAGGGAAGTGTAAGAGCACAAAGGGAAAAAAGAAAAAAAAGGTACTTTTGACATGAATTGGATTATACTGTACCTGTTTGTACCTCATTTTGTCAAAAGCATTAAATAAAAGGTTAAAAAAAAATGAACGCAGATGTTGTCGCCTGGATCAACGACAGGTCTGCTCAAGAGGTGCGCGACAACGCAAGCGTAAAAAAAAAAAGCTAAGCAGAATCCAGGTCTGGTGAGTCACGGGCGTGTGCACGAAACGAACACGCATGCGACAATTTCACGGGACCGCGCCCACGTAAATACGCTTGCCCCTCGACTTCTCCGCGTGTACAGAAAAAAAACGCAGGTCTCATTGAAAATGAACTATAGTTAAATCACTGCCCATTTGAAAGGACTTAACCCATTTAGGCCTGACGTCGAAATAAGAAAAACGTTGACTCTGAAAGAATATATATTCAAAGATTTGTGCCACATTTTTTACGATTTTAAAAAAATAGCAGACCTACAAGCTCGTAGCGCGCCACTCGGTGGCGCACTATGAGCTTGTAGATCTGCTATTTTTCAATAGCTAAAGTATAACATAATGCTTAGTTAAAACACCAAAAGGGGTTTCCGTCCAGAATGGGTTTTAACCCTAACCCGTGACCCATTCACACACTCATTTCATTCTCAGACCACTCTATTTAAACTGGTAAGTAAGTAAGTAGCCTTGCCGAGCCACGAGGCCCATAGGGCAGGAGCCTATCTCCTGTTTCTGTAGCGTGAGGCAGCTTGATGTACAAGTACACCCCCTGGACATGACGCTAGTATGTCGCAGGGACTTACCCCCAATCCAACCCTTGATGCTGAGTGTCAAGCAGGGAGGCACTGGGTCCCATTTTTACAGTCTTTGGTATGACCCGGCCGGGGATCGAACCCCGACCTCCCAGTCTCAGGGCGGACACTCTAACCACAAGGCCACTGAGCTGGTTATTTAAACTGGAGGTTGCACTACTCATGCTCACTGCTATGCTCACGCTCCACCACCCCAGCTACCACCAGTTGTTTTGGATCTTCTGTTCATGTACGGGGGATTCGGAGTCCCAATGGGATCCAAACCATAATTAAATAAACTCATTTTATATTAAATAAAAAATATTTATCCCTGTTGCCCTGACTGAACTAATATCCTATTACCGTATCACCATTCCAGTTGCTATGCTGGCCAGCAATGACAATTCTGGATCCAACTTGGAAAGCTGCATATTTAACCCATTTTGGGCGGGAACCCCTTTTGGTGTTAGCATTATGTTATGCTTTAGCTATTGAAAAATAGCAGATCTACAAGCTCATTTTGACGTGAGATCAGATTCTAAAAATGTCTTCTACATCCTGACAGTTTTCTGAAAAAGCTATGTTTCCATGTCATTGTATTTGAGGGTTGTTTCAAAAATAGCAGACCTACAAGCTCGTAGCGCGCCACCGAGTGGCGCGCTACGAGCTTGTAGGTCTGCTATTTTTGAAAAATCGAAGAACGACTGACATGGAAACATAGCTTTTTCAGAAAACTGTCAGGATGTAGAAGACATTTTTAGAATCTGATCTCACGTCAAAATGGGTTTTAAAGGTCTCTATGGACCACGTGCAAGAGAAGTGAGATCTTTCTGAATTCATTTCAGATCAAATCAAACCAAACTTTACCGTCACATCACACAGTCACATGCAGAGGTCAAAGGGGTGACATGCTTCTCTGTGCGAGCTCTCATGTTGCAGTTAAAGGAAGTTCAAATTCAGTTCAAATGGGGACGGGAGGATAAGGGAAATGCTCAAAAATAGCAGCAGCTATATATAAAATCACAGTTGCATGAGCATGGTCAAAATGTCATGGATGAATAGAAATAAAAGCATTTTGTATACAAATCACAGTTTTCATGTGTATGGTTAAATATGGCCTTTAGTACAAGATTATGTTGGAGGAAGAAGAATGAGTACAGAAAGCCCTCTCAGTGCTGCGCTCTATTTCGTTGGCTATAACAAACTCCCACTGTACCTTCGACAGGCAGCCTCTGTAGACATGTTTAAAGCGCAGCTCAAGACCCACCTCTATACTCTTGCTTTTAATTGATCTTTAATTTTTTTGTTATTCATGTCCTCACTGTATTGCATTACTGCTCTTGTTTTTTAATGTTTATGCCTTGCTTTTCTTTTCTTTTTTTTCTCCATTGCTCTGTAAAGCACCTTGAGCTGCATTTTATGTCATGAAAGGTGCTATACAAATAAAGTTTTATTATTATTATTGTCTCCACCAGGCCGAAGGCATGGGGAGAGAGTATGTTTTGCACTCCGTCCGTGTGTGTGTCCGTCCGTCCGTGTGTGTGTCCTTCCGTCCGTCTGTGTACAGCTAATCTCCGGCACCGTTAACCCGGTCGATGCCAAACTTTGCACACACACTCCCTGGATGGCAACGATGAACCTCTGCCCCGCATTTTCCAGAACGGCCTGTTATAGCGCCACCATGAGGCAGCTTTTCACATTTTTACCTAAAACTGCACCGATCTGCGTGAAACGTTGCATGCACACTCCCTAGAGGCCAAGGACAAACCTTTGACCTGCAATTTCCGCATGTGCCTTTTATAGCGCCACCAGGAGGCCGACTTTTGTAAAACACATTTTTTTACATTACTCCTCCAGATTCTGTCCAAAAATCTCACAAATCGTTACACAGTATCTCTATGGTCATGTGCTCAAGTTGGATCTGTCCGATATTTCATATTCCATCCTAATTGGCTATAATTGGCTTTCACAGTTTGCAAGATTGCCCCCTTTTGAACAATAGCCTCAAATCATGAACGCAGCATGCAATTTACGTGAAATCTTTCACACATTTTCTTACTAGGCTGAGGAATATATCCCACCCTTTTCACATTGGCCTGTTATAGCGCCACCAACAGGTTGATTTTTGCAAAACACATTTTTTGAACAAAATGCCTCAAATCATCCAATTTCCATCAAAGGCAAACATGTTTATATTACTCCTAAACATTTTGCCAAACATCTCACACAGTCCTATCCTCCTGGTGGAGACCTGTGCCCAGAAGGGCACTTCTTCTAGTTATTATTATTATTATTATTATTATTATTATTATTATTATAATACTGTGGCCAAATACAACTCAATAAACCTGAATCCATTTGGCATGCTATGAATCCTGATTCCTGACTCCAGCAGGAGACAACACTTATAAACTTAAACATGTATCTGTAATAATGAATAGTTATTGTCCCCTTCAGTTGTTTTGGCAGGTATCTCTCACTGGAAATGTGTCCTCCGAGTCCTCATGCATCATATAAATAGGGGAAAAAGCTTTGTGTGAAATTCTTTATTGCATTACCCCTTGAGATGGACCATCTCGTTTTCAAGGGGTTCCGCACATACAGAATACATAATACACATAACTAACACAAAACAAAACAAAAGAACACAGGACAAACAGACATAAAGCTTGCAGATCTGCTACTTTTAAAATGATATCATCATGGGGGGGACCCTATCATAGGGGGTCAAAATCTGTGAATATTACAGAGTCACTAGTAAACTAAAGCCTTCAATTAATTACTCCTAAGTTCTACTATACACTACATCTGAGATGGTCCGGTGTAGAGAGAGTGGGTGAGCGTGCTCCATTGGCATGGCATGTGGTGCATTGGCTGACCACAGCAGCACACACACCACATTTAGGCCTTTCTACTGACTGAGTGAAAATGGAATCCTGAAAAGTAACACTTTTCTTCCGCAGAAGAGTCAGAATCAACAAAAGGCTTTTTTTGCCTTTATTGATAGATCACATTAAGTAGACAGGAAATGGGAATTGAGATGGGGGGGAAGACACACAATAAAGTTTGTCGGGATCGGGACTTGAACCCACGACACACTGTCGTGCTAGATTACCAGCCAAGGTGGCCAAACGGCCCCCGTTTATCATCAAACAGGATTCCCGAAAAAAAAATCTAATTTACTGGAAGTAGTAATCTTTTGTTACGTGAGAGCACTTATCTAGACAAATAAGAGTTACCTTGGTTACAATTGTCTCAGTTCAAGGTAGAGCTTAAGGAATGAACAAGTCCGGAAAAAAGCCTGTTGACTCCCGCTTTCCCTCCAGAGATAAAACATTGTTGTTGTTGAAAATGATCGTCTTATCGTTCTGCTATGAATTGAGCTAAGCTCCTGCAACGACATGCCAACTGCAAAGACTGCTTGCCACAAGTTGCCAGCAGTGGTGGAAAAAGTACTCACACGTTTTACTTAAGTAAAAGTATGAATACTGCAATGCAAATACGCTGTTACAAGTAGACGTCCCAAATTCAAAATTCACTCAAGTACAAAAGTATTGGTATCAAAATGTACTTGAAATCCCCGTGTCCCCTAGGGTAGGTACCTTCACAAAAAATATGCAGTAATCCTGGTCTCTAAACTGCCTCCCCCTGGCCAGCCGGGGCGCCTGATGGAGGGGAATGGAACTGGTTGGAATAACGTGTTCCTTTCCACACGATACGTCCAACCAGGGAAACTCCCCCCTGTCAGGTGTAAAGAAGCTACTTGGACACTCAGGCATGAAGGAAGCATGAGTTCAAGTCCGTTGCTCTCCCCATGTCCCCCATATATGGGGACTAGGTTG
Source organism: Electrona antarctica (assembly GCF_951216825.1). Lineage (NCBI taxonomy): Eukaryota > Metazoa > Chordata > Actinopteri > Myctophiformes > Myctophidae > Electrona > Electrona antarctica. The sequence continues at coordinate 35,291,878 of NC_136801.1, read as the reverse complement.
GCGGAGGGTAGATAATTGACACATTGAAAAATGGGTTACAAAATTGTGGGGTAAAAATTAAAGGAGAAAAATGTACTTGAAATACCAAAAGTAAAAGTACTCATTATATACACAATGTCTCATTTCCAAATGAATACAAGTCTTTTGAAAATAGCCGATCTACAAGCTCACAATATGTCGCGATGCCTACGACACATTGTGAGCTTGTGCTATTTTCAAATAGGGCTGAAGTGGGTAGCGTTGTTTTGTAATAATAATAATAATCAAAATAATCAAATAATCTAAATCGGTGTCAGTAGTAAGGTCAGTATAGGTTTTCAAAAACTTGTAGTGGAGTAAAAGTACAATATCTGCCTCATGAGATACGTGTAGTAGTGGAATAGAAGTAATCGGAAATACTCAGAAATACTTACTAAAGTAAAAGGTGCCAGAAAATTGTACTTAAGTACAGTACTTGAGTAAATGTACTTACTTTACACCACTGCTGAATGGACACCCTAACTACAACAAAGTCATCCTTTCGTGTGTCTTGCCAGATGACAGATGTGTGTCTTCCCAGTGGTTCCACAACATTTTGAGGATTGCCCTGGCAACCCCTCTATTTCAGTAGCACTTTGAAGAACAACATGTTCCATGACACTTTTATGAGGCAAAAGTGCCTCCGACGGACGGTCAGTGGGGTTTATGATGAGGCCTAGAGTCTATAACACTTAAAGAGTGGTTCACCACAACCTGCTGTGACTCACATTTCACTCCTCGTTGAGTTTTCCTTACAGGGGAGACCCGGGAGAAATGACTGAGGAGACGGGGAGAACGCCACGCTGAATCAAACTGTGGGACGTACTGTAGCTGAATGCTGAGTTTTCTGAAAAAGCTGTTTCCATGTCAGTCGTTCTTCGATTTTTCAAAAATAGCAGACCTACAAGCTCGTAGCGCGCCACTCGGTGGCGCGCTATGAGCTTGTAGATCTGCTATTTTTCAATAGCTAAAGCATAACATAATGCTAACACCAAAAGGGGTTCCCGCCCAAAATGGGTTAATGCAACTACTCATCTGAAATGGAGAGTCGAGCTGGGCTTTCTCAGCATAATCAGGACCTGAGCCCAATTCATGCTGGTTGAGAAGCCACTTTCTGTGAGAAATTACTTTTGTATTAGCCTATACTGCCATGAACGTCCTCAAATGTAGGCATGTGGAAGAGGGTAAATAGCAGAAGAATGCCATAATGTTGATGAGCAGGTTAAATTCCAATGTCATGATGGAACACAAATTAATTAAGCAATATTACACGAGAGGGTGTGGTTTAACGTGATTATTGCCACCACAGTGATGCGGTCAGGAACGAGACGTAGTCGAGTTCCGCAAGCATCACTGAAGTGGCAATAATCACGTTAAACCACACCCTCTCGTGTAATATTGCAATTACACAACAGTTACCCTTAAAACTAAGAAAATCTCTGAAAAAACCTTTTCAGTCACTATGACCACAAATGTCCCAAGAAACTAGCTAGCCTAGCCACCGAGTTTTGCTGCGCGCTGGGAAAACAGAGCAGCTGAATTCTTTGTTTGGATTAGGTGTGGAGTGGTGCTCGTTTGAATGAAGAAAAAAGTGTGATGTCCGCACACGATATAGTTCTGCTCCCCGTCTTTTTTATTTCAAGAAGGCTGTTTCAACCAATCAGATTGCTTCCTCGAAACGACCTGTTGTATATAATTGCAATTATTTAACAGACCGTTTCCGCATGATGTGCATGGTTGAGTCAAGGAATGAAGTGGCCCATGTTATGTATTGTACAAACAGTCTCAAAACAAGATAAACAGAACCTTTAAATGCTCCCACGCGGAGTTCTGAGAACTGGCCTTAATTTCTTTTCAGTGGCATGCCTTGTCCTCTTCATCATCCATCAACAGAGCTCAGTCACAAAGGCCCCAACAAACGTCATGAGTGTTTTGAAATGATATTTGATACATGCACATTCCACATTCTCCAATCAAGCAACAAAAGACGTGCATTAGTTTGAGTATCAACGGCATTAACAGCAGCTCTCCTTTCAAGATTCTGGCTCAAACGTTGGATAAACTCAGACAAAAAGAATTCCGCCACACATAATCCACTTAAACCAGGGGGGCCTGGGCCTGTCAGATCTGTCTCCAGGCACTTCCGTGGGTTTTCATTTTTTATTATTATTATTTTTTAGCTCAATGGAACGTATTTGTCTTGCTACTGGATTTGCATTCAGCATTTCCCGGCAGTGAGTATGAGTCCTCCTTCAGAATCAAAGCCACTAGTGAAGCCCCGAATTAGCATACGCGCTGTACGGGCCGGGTGAGTGAGAGAGAGAGAGAGGCCTGGCCAGCCTGCTGACTGAGACAAAGACGCTGGTATGCCAGCATGCTGCCATCTATATAGGAAACATGAGAGTCACTCTGTCTCTATGGAGGAATAGAGGTTTCATCCCCAGGGATTTAGTTACAAACACGTTGCCATGGAAATCCATATACACTCCAGATGTGGTGTGTGTGTGTGTGTGTGTGTGTGTGTGTGTGTGTGTGTGTGTGTGTGTGTGTGTGCGTGTGCGTTTGCGCGCGTGTGTGTGTGCGCACACGCGTGCGTGTGTTTAAAAAGGACATAATTACCACTATCATCCTTCTTTGGCAAAGGCTGTGTAAAGACACCTCCACATTGCACGTCTTAACTTACTGTATACGTCACATACAGTATATTCATTGTGTTCGTGTGTATATGCGGACACGCTGCTCGGATAGAATGACAGCCTATTTATAGACAGTTAGCTCATTCAGTGTGTAGAAGTATGCACTTCAATGGCACTGACTGAGACGCACACCACACACATTGGGGACTGACTGTCGGACTCCTAAATGAAGTCAGCAGAGTGTGTGAGTCAGCTTCTCCAGAATCCAGATGTGTCGTTGTGGGGGGGGGGGGGGGACGGGACGGGACTATTACTACGAGGTATTTGCGAGCAGCAGCATTACATCACTCAGTCAGTAGAAAGGCCTAAATGTGGTGTGTGTGCTGCTGTGGTCAGCCAATGCACCACATGCCATGCCAATGGAGCACGCTCACCCACTCTCTCTACTATGACACCGGGCCATCTCAGATGTGGTGGAGTAGAATTTAGGAGTAATTATTTGAAGGCTTTAATTAGTTTACTAGTGACTCTGTAATATTCACAGATTTTGACCCCCTAAGATGATATCTATTTTTCGTTTTCTTTTGTGGAAAGTCATGACAAAATATTAAAGAAGAGTACCTCAAGTTGCCATGTATTGCTGTAAAAGATACCCGAGTTTAGAGACGGTGTGCGACTAAAAAAACAATGTTTAGTGTTCTAGGGTTAAGTAAAGAAATGTAGTACTTTTCCCCCCAATGATTACATCCCAAGTCCTATAATAAATGTGTGGTTGACATGCCAATGTATACAACGCGCTGCTCACCCACTCTCTCTCTACTATGACACCATGGTGGCTGCCAAGTGTCTGAGCCAACCGGGCCGGCACGCGTAAATACTGTATTCTCTAGAAGAGACAATGGCATGTTATATCAAAACATTTTTTTTCCTTGGAGGAGAGGATAAGAGAAGAGTGTTGCTTTTGGAAAAGCTAGCTGAGGTATAGGTCAAGCAATATAGTAAAGTTCACATTTTCACTAGAATTTGGAATCCTGCTAGTAGATCTGCTATTTTTGAATAGCAATGCATATAATTAGCCACATTGGATAAAGAGGTTAAAAGTATTGTTATGTTACATTCACTACTTTAGCCAGGGACCCCCTGGAAAGTGTTAGAGCAAGCATGTCAGCACAGCTAGGTCTTTGTATAAAACTGAAACTGAAACAATTCTGTTTTCAATTGACAATAATCTGGTGCAGAGAATTTGACTGTCCAAAGTTATTTTTTTTGTCCCAAATCTTTAAAGTTATCCCCCCTGGATGAATAACCAAAGGAAGGGAAATCAATCAATCAATCAATCAATCAATCAATCAATCAATCAATCAATCAATCAGTTCTATTAGAACAGAATCTAAAAGAAAAAGAAAAGAAAGAATAGACCATAATGGCATGTAAATTAATCATCATTAATAATCATAATTCAGTGATGTAAATACGTTTTCAATGTAATGGGACCACCCATTGATGGTCTTTTAAATGGGTCCCCCCCGAGTACAGTATTGCATCCCCCCGGAGCGTGACATGATTGCGTCTCAATTTAGTGAGTCAAAGGATGCAGGCTATTTGCATCACTAATTCAATGGATTAAGCCATTTACTACTGTGTAGTATTAGTAATTTTACTGTAGTTGTGTAATGTTGGATTGGCCTCTCTGTCGCTGTCTGTCTGTCTGTCTGCTACTGTACTGACCCTATTGTTTCCACTAGCTGTCAACATACTGTCTCGTCATCTTCCGCCATGTCTCCCTTTCACAAGTATGCATGCAATCATTCAATCATGCAAAAATAAGTTCGTAGGCAGTGGTGGAAATCACTCTGCGTTCCGTGAATCTGAATTGTCAGCCAGTGACAATTCAGTTTCACGGAACGCAGCGATTCAGGCTGGAACCCAGGCTAGTGGAAAGTAACTAATAACTATACTCAAGTACTGTACTTAAGTACAATTATTTTCCCGTTGCTGTCGGGAGAAAACCACCCAACTCCATTTTTGAGGGTTTTTTTTCTTTATAAATCAGTGTTATTGAACACCCTTTACGTCTGTGTGTTGGTTAAAAAATATCGAACCAATGGAAAGTATTAAAAAGCGCTTTGGACAAAACCTCTTAACTCCATTTGACCCTCAAACTGTCTGCTAAAACAGCTAACTCCACCACCTCTCCCACCTCTCATGGAAGTAATTGGCAATATATATCCAGTTTTCAGTAGCCTATTTCTACTCCACTACAGCAGTGGTTCCCAAACTTTTTCGTGTCAAGGACCCCCAAATAAACATGTATTAGGCCACGGACCCCCCATTTGAAAACATATGCCAGTGACCCCGATAAGGGAGGATTTTTACGGCTCCAGCTGTGATTACGAAAGGACCCCCAGTTTCACACGCATTATGCCACGGATCCCCGATTTAATGGCATTTCTATCTCTGGTACCCCAATTTATATTGTAAAACCACTGTTAATTTAACTCAGAGTGTACAAATGGAACCAAATGGACCCGTTAGGGTCCATTTGGTTCCATTTGTACACTCTCTGAGTTACAGACCCATAAGGGTCCATTTGGTTACAAATTATCATTTAGCTTATGGGTCCCCCCTGGAACTCCCTCAAGTACCCCTGGGGGTCCCCGGACCCCACTTTGGGAACCACTGCACTACAGTACATCTCAGAGGCAAATATTATACTTTTTACTCCACTACAATTATTACCATTTTGTAGAGTTGGATTTTATTACAAAACCTACAATTACTCACTTCAGCCCTATACTTAACTGTATACAATTCAGCCATTTAAAATTAGCAGGGCAAATTTCAGAAGATTTTTTTTAATCCATTTTAGACATGGGAAATTCTGCATAATGAGTACTTTCTACTGTAAAATGTATGCCAATATTTTAGTACTTTTACTCAATTAGCCTACATTTTGAATAATTTCTAAAAGATTATTTCTAAATTGCAGTAGGCCTATTGATACTTTTACTAGATGAAAAATCATTAGACTTTTTCTCCACCACTGGTTTTAGGAAGCTATAGTTATTGCAAAAAAAAGAAAAAAAAAGTCACCACAAATGATATTCAGGTGACGTGTGTGAGACATGTATATACAGTGGAACAGAATACTAGGCTACACATACCATAGTAGTAACAGTAGCTCTTTTTATGAGCTCATCACTTTTTTGTCTGGCCCGTCCCACTTTTAGAGGACGGCCCAACCCCCAGACAGTCCTTATATGGATGCACACATCCTGTTATATGGCTGCAGTCGGTTCGCTTTTCACTCACACACACAGACGCTCAGAGCTCAGAGCATCAGGAGGAGGTTCAGGCAACAGAAACTCAAACTCAAATCACAGGCGAGCGTTCATTCTTGTCGAGGATCCGCTACAACCTGTAGACTAGAATCCGCGGGGCATTTTTTTTCCCCTGAACATCAGGAGCCATATTAACGTGGGACAGCGCGCTGTTTTAATTCTACTGGCCATTTAATATTTTGTCCAGTGCAACAGGAGCTGCTGCTGCTGCCCTTGGGAGTCCAAAAAACTCCACCTGAATCATTCCAGACGCGCCCAACACCTTGCAGGATTTCTTCATTTCATAGAGAAAAAAAGGGGAGATACCAAAGAAAAAGAAAATGCCGAAAAGTGGAGTATTAACGGTGGCCTTTCTGGCACTCTTTGTCGATGCATTTTTCTTCACAACTTTAGTTTCAGGTGAGTTGTTGATTATTAAGGGACCCTTATGTAAACAATTAAGTCTTATAGGCCTATTTAGCGGTAATATAGTGCTTTTTCAGATTTTTCCCCTCGTATCTGTTTTTGTACCCATTCTGCAAACTGTTAATATTTTCAATCAATCATTGAGAAAGGTAGCCTATTATTTGTCTGCCTTTTAAAGGAAGGTCGTGTGCATTTTCCAGATAATGTTGGTCTTCTACTATACATAATCCTTGATTCAATGCACCTGTGGCAAATATTAGCTTAGATCTGGAAGTCATACTGCATTAGGCCTATAGCTATTTCTTGATCTAATAGCTTCCACTCTCGTTGCACTTTTTGTCTGACGTTTAATTCAATCTTTTTGCAGGTTCGTTCCCCAAGGCACAGAATGTCACTTGGCAATCGACCAACTTCAAAACGCTGCTTACGTGGGAACCCAAACCTTCTTCTGAATATTCCTACACGGTGGAATTCTCTGTGTGAGTTATTAAGTCATTTTACATTGAATCAGCTGATTCAACTCATCCTAGGATGAGTAATTCGATGTCATTTTAGATTGAATCAGGATGAGTAATTGTGAACAATCTACATTTTATTCCCGTCTTAGATGAAATCATAAATGTGCACACATCAACCAGCCCATAGCTCAGCCCAGGCAGTGTAGTGTATGTGACCTTGTGAGGGAGATTAATCCTCAAGATGAGAGCAGATCTGGGTGACGAGATGAGATGAGACTCCTTTATTGATCATCCACTAAAACTAAAAGCTTTTACTGGCATGTCCAGTTTCGGGTCATGGATTGTAGTTACCATCAACTCTAATTATAGCCCTTTAACTTGAGACCAGATTCTACAAATATCTTCTTTCTAAATCCTGAAAAACGTGCTATATGATCAGTGCTGCTCTGGGTGGAAATATCTGGGTCTGGCTTTTTTTTCTTCTTCAAAAATAGCATATCTACAAGCTCATTTGCACACAGTGACATGAGCTTGTATACTGTAGGTATCTGCTATTTTTGAATAAGTATAAAATAATGGTTATAAGTGGTTAAAATCTAAAATGACACAGATACTTTCTGGGTTCTACTGGGTTTAGCATGTCCATTCCTACCATCCTGGCTAAATATTAACAGAAACCAAATCAACAGAGGAGGAATTATGGGCTTCTTGAATAACTTAATTAAATAACTTGAATAAAATGAAACATTAATAAGTTATCTGGGAGCCAGTTACCTTTACAGTGTACAGTCTCTATTTATTTGTTCCCCGCCGTCATCAGTTTGTCTTGCACCTGTTTCATATAGCTCTTTGTCCATTAACTTAAAGCGGCACTACCTAACCTTTTTTTAATGAATAAAATGTAATTTTGTCCAATGTGTGTATGATCTCATGATCATTAGATCATACAATTATTGTGTATGTTAATGCACAATCATTTATACAATTGGCACAGTGATTATTATTATTATTTTCTCCCTGCTCTTCCATTGAGACATTTAGATCGTGTCAAAGGTCACGTCTCACTATAGACACAGGAGCTGACACACATTTTGACGGTCAAGATTCAATTTATCCCCTCGAAGCAAGCAGGCAGGCTCTATTAGCTCAATGGTAAAAAGTTCTGGACCGGGTTCAAATCCGGGATAGAAGAGAAAAGTTACATAGTGCAGATTTAATCTAACCCTAAGCATATTTTCATGACTTTTTATGTGTTTTCGTTTTTTTTTGCATGTATAGGCACGTAATAGCTTTTATATTTTCCTCTTGATCTTCGTTCCATTCCAGGGCCGGCCAGGACCGCGAGAAGAACAAGTTCTGCATCCGCACGACGGAGACCTCGTGCGACCTGACCAGCGACCTGACCGACGTGAAGGCCTCGTATTCGGCCGACGTGCTGTCGGAGCCCCCGCTGGGCGTCACCTCCGACATCATCGAGTTCCCGCACACCCGCTCGCCGCGCTTCTGCCCGTACAAAGACAGTGAGTGTCACTCTCTCTCTCACCCCGCAAAAATGTTGACACGCACACTCGCACAGCCACATCTTGGGACCACGAAACGTGCCTGTACGACGTACGGTACGGCGCCATGCATTCTTCATTCTCTCTCTCACGCCTAAAAATACCCAGCCAGGACACACTGACATTCCAGGACATTGTTTCACAACCGCTCATTCGCTGCTGCATGGAATACAAGAGATTCAAAGCCAGATTGTGGATGAGCGCACAAACACAAAGCAGCAGAAACAAACGCATGACAAGGAAACAAGATGTTCCCGTTATGTTTTCCTTCCAATCTCCGATACCGGTCCACACCGAGTACCGATCACATAACCTTTTTTATTTTAATTTGGGAGAAAACAACAATTACCTTAATAAATTGTTCAAGTGCAGCCACACATTAGTAAAACAATAACGTAGATAGAACAGTATAAGAGTGTATATATAAGTGGAAGTGTAAAGTTCATTCCATAGTCCTATATGACATGAACTTCCCATTGCAATCAGAACTGCGGACTCACTCCCAATCTTCCGCCATAGTCTGAAAACTCACCTCTTCAGACTCCATCTTGGCCCACAGCACTTGCCCTAGCCTCGACAACCTGTATATGCAAAGGCTAAACGTATGTAGTTTAGATAGTATGTCATGTAGACATAGCATTCTATAGTGTATACTATATCATAGTTTCATTGTACCTAGCATCCGTCTGTTAAGACGGATGCTAGGTTCTTCGCTTGCTTAGTTATATGATCCTTGATGACTTATATTTCTATGTATTTGATGTATTACCATGTGTTGTTCTTGCTTACTGTAAATTGTAGTGCAATATCAACTGAAGCATTCAAAAACACAAAACAATTGTTTAATTGAAAAATTAAATTAAAACTAAGCATTTTAGGCAGCATCAGCAGCTTGTACAATACTAGTATAGCAGCATCTACTCACAACCTCTTCCTTTCCCTTTCGTTTCCCAGCTGACATCGGCAGTCCCGACTTCAAGATCGTGCAGGGCGACCGGCGGAACATCACGCTGTACGTCAGCGACCCTCAGACGGCGCTGTTCAGAGACGGCCGGCTGCTGACCATACGGGACGTCTTCGCCGACGACCTCCAGTACAAGGTCACCTACAGGAGAGCGCACAGCAGCGGCCAGGTGAGAAGAGAGTGCTCGCTCTACCTTCACCAGGGTCTCGTATAGAGGTGCTCCCATCAGGGTTTTTGGGACAGATCCTGATCAGTGATCTGCGCAAGGGGAACATTTTAATATCTCCCAACTTATGTCAAAACCCACGTCAAAACTGTTCCTATGTGCGTGTGGGGTGGGGGGGGGAGGGGGAGAATGTTTAGGCCTGTCACAAAAATGCAGAACGATATTATAGGCCTACTATATATCTGATTGACTTTTATACCACTTAAAGGTATAAAAGATTGGGTCACCGATCGAGTCATTTGAAGTGAAAATCGTCCGATCACCGATCGGCAGCCAATCGATCGGAACACCTCCTATAGTCTTGTAGGTCTGTAACTCTTGTGTACTAATGGAAGCATTTGGTTCCACTTACTCTCAGAGCTGAATTACAGTGTAGATTGGGGTGACAGAGATAATGATAATGAAAAAGAAAAATGCATATCTTTACCACTGGGCCGTCCTTGAATTTGAAAAGGCTGAGAAGAACATCATTATAACAAGACTTTGAGTACTTAGACTTTTTTTTTTTTTTTTTTTTTACTTACCAGTATCCCCATTACGCTGACTGGCGTAATGGGGATACTGGTACTCAACAACAAAGAGTACTTAGAAAAGTTTATGTCTAAGTTAGTATAGGATTATTATTAGTATTCAGAGAAAGCAGAGAGATGCTTCCTCTCGAGCAAGCAGAGATTCCTTTCTAGACACAGAGAAGGAAGGACATTTGTAAACATTTAGACAGAGCTGTGCGGGGCGCAGCCAGGTTTCTCTTCCTGTGACGCCGGAGCCCAGAGGGAAGGCTTTTTTTTTTCCAACATGGAAGATGGAAATAGAACACCAACGTCTTGGGGCATCTTTTGATGTAGGACACTTTAATAAACAACTATCTATCCATCCACAATAAGAAACATCACACCCGTGTAAAGTGAGGGGCGCTAATATATCAAAGTCTAAATCATGTTGCTATGATTAGGTGATGTAATGGTGATGTAAAACAAACGGTGACAACACAAACATTAAATTCTCTTTATTGTTAATGGTATCTAATGTTTGTGTTAGGGACAAGATGACGTAGATATTCCCTTCATTGTCAATGGCGTTTTTAAAACAAACATTGAACTAAAAACAAACCTGTATAAAGGAGGGGCTATCGCCCCTCAAAAACAATAGGAGTCAGAACAATGAGATAAGATCATGTGTTTTTGCAGTGTATACTGTATACGTATCCATGCTATAACGAGTTAAATCATATGGTGTCAAACATTAGCCTGGCGCAGCCACACTTCACCCGCCCCTATTGCATACGCCCCGAGGCAGCCCAGCACAGTGGTATATTAGTATCGCAACGCGAGGCTAGTCAAACATAGCCAATCTTCAAGCTCAATGTGTGAACTTGTAGTTCAGCTCATTTGTGAAAATGTTTGACCTTTTTCATCGATAATGACATAAAAGTAATGACAAATTATGGACGCCATTGCAGGTTGAAGCCAAGGTGGTTTTAGTGTCTAAAGGCTCATACATAGTCTGGATTTACGGTGGTTAGGTGACCACCGAACTACAACATGACGTCACAAGCCGCGGTGAAGAGCAAACCACCACCACCGCTCCAGCCCTTCTCTCTGTTTTTACTCACCACCGCTCAACGTTATTTCAGCTCCGGTGGTCAGCTCACCACCGGAGTGGTGGTCACCTCACCACCGAAAATCCAGACTATGAATAGGCCTTAACCATTGTGTGTGTCCTCCTTTGGCAGAAAGTGAAGGTCTCCAAGTCCAGCGAGATCGAGCTGACGGGTTTGGACCGGGGGGAGAGCTACTGCTTCCAGGTTCAGGCCTTCATCCCCAGCCGCAGGGCAGACAAACAGCTGGGAGCCGAGAGCAGACCCCAGTGCTCCCACAAAGACAACGCGTCCTTCTTTCAAAGTAAGCAATTTTCATTGTTTTTAGGGAAAAGGCAAGAGTTTGGGAAATGTTCACCCGACATGACCACAAACACAGGGAATTCAGGTTTAAAGTGGTTTAAAGTGGTGTAGAACAGAACAATAACTATAGTACAATAATGAATCAACGACAACGAAAATAAAATACACTTATTATACAGTAATTCCCTCATGGATCACGCAGAGCTCATGGGTTTCCATTAAAGGGGAAGTGGACGCGTTTGCTTGTTTCGTCATGAGTCCATGTTGTGCTATTAAAGGAAATGTATTTAGAGGGAAGAACAGAGGGATTCCCCATTATGGACGTTGAAACGTGTTAGGGCATTAAGCAACTAGTCGACTAGTTTACTAGTAAACTAGTAAGTCCACTAGTCGACCTTGTTGGTACTAGTTAAAGATATATTTGTTTTGGTTTTTGAAGGGACAGACAGTAGGCTGACAGGAAACGGGAGAGAGATGGGGGAAGACATGCAGTAAAGGCCGTGTCGGGCTCGGGAGTCGAACCCGCGGCACACTGCGACTGGATTACCAGTCGGGTGCCCAGACGGTTACGCCACCGCCTGGGCCTGTTGGTACTAGTTGACTAGTTTCCCCGATTTTGTAGGCCTCAAGATCAGGTAGATTATAGTTATAGTCACCAATGTACACAGTTTTTAAATGTACAAATATTTATTTCCAAAATAAATTAACATAATAGGTGGTTAAACAACTAGTCGACTTGTAAACTAGGCAACTAGTACAAATGACTAGAAGTGAATGCCCTACAACGTGTCAGCAAATATTTATTTACCGCATCAGCCCGAATATATAAGACGTCTTGTTTCTGTAAGAGGATACAGTCGTCTATATACGACGTTCGACGTCCGAGTGTCACAATCACTTAATGCAGGTTAATAAAGGTGTTTTTTTGCAAGTTCCACACAGTGTGTATAGGACCTTTTCCTTTGATATTTGATATCAAAGATCCCTTTCTGAACATTACCGTAAAATAGACTCTCAAGATTACCATTATTACACTCTCCGAGGCAAGCAAACGTGGAGGATTTCTGCTTTAACCCATTTTGGGCGGGACCACTTTTGGTGTTAGCATTATGTTATGCTTTAGCTATTGAAAAATAGCAGATCTACAAGCTCATAGCGCGCCACCGAGTGGCGCGCTACAAGCTTGTAGGTCTGCTATTTTTGAAAAATCGAAGAACGACTGACATAGAAACATAGCTTTTTCAGAAAACTGTCAGGATGTAGAAGACATTTTTAGAATCTGATCTCAGGTCAAAATGGGTTAAATCAGAGCATCAGATGAAACATGAATTTGAACGCCGTCCCTGCCTTTATAGGTTTATATTTCATACAGCCTGTTCAGGACTAACATAACGCAGAGTCTTTTACAAAAGAAAGCCGGGGGGGGGGGCGAAGGGAGGGGAAACCTGGAGCCTATACTGTGTGCGTGCTGATGATAACCAGTGCTGGGTTTATGTGCAAGGAGGGGGGAGAGGATGGAGGAATGAGGATAGGTTGCGAGTTGCGACAGAGATACTTTCAGCTGTTGTGATGAGCTCTAGTGAGAGAACGTTGCCTCGCCCCAAATATTTCGTCCAGGTGATGATAAGATATTGCCTCTCTGTCGAGTGTGGGAATACCTCTTAAGTCCCAAACGGTTACTTTTCAGTATTCAAAATAAAAAAAGCAACAAAAGGAGCAGATCTACAAGCTCGAAGCGCAACGTGTTAGTGATGAATTTCAAGCTTGCAGGATCTGCTACTGTTGACGCTTTCGTGTGACGCTGTAGTGTGATACGTAATGAAGTGTGGCATTCATTTCCTGAAAGAACACAATAAGTTAAAATATGGAGATAAGCGCCGCGGTTTCGGTCCGACAGCAACGATGTGATACTTTGGTTTTAATTGGGGCGGTTCTTTCACAGGCACGCACGTACAGTACAGTACAGTACAGTACAGTACCACACACACACACACACACACACACACACACACACACACACACACACACACACACACACACACACACACACACACACACACACACACACACACACACACACACACACACACAGGATCACAGTGAGGTCAGCAGTTCTTTCAATGGTCGACAGGAAGTTTAGCGGGGGCGTAGATGAGTGGCTCAACAGTCGTGTTTGGAATAAATGAATATAATTGCTACTCAGCAATAGTTCCTGCGCGGGCGGTTGGTGGATTGTGAACTCATGTGTGTGTGTTTAGTTTATACTCGTCAGCAGCATGTGTGCAAGCACATTCTTCAGTCTAATCCATACTTTCACACACATATACAGTATGGCTTTCAATTTCCCATGAGTCTTAAAAACATACAAAAACAAACAAATGTAATACCTACAGGCAGATTTGGTCAAATTAAAGACAAATTAAGTTTTTAATTAAATTTCAGATTTGTTTTATTTAAGACTTTTTAAGGATCCACACAAACCCTGTTTTAGTTGAGCTTTTAAAATCCTTAAGTTATTCATGTCCTCACTGTGTTGCTTTTCCCCCTCTATTGCTCTGTAAAGCACTTTGAGCTGCATGTCATGTCATGAAAGGTGCTAAACAAATAAAGTTTTATTATTATTATCTATCTGGGAAGTAATTAAAAACGATTTAAAAGCAGTTCAAAGACATCCAGTTTTAAAACCCGCTCTCCGCTGTCTGTCTGTCTTGCAGAGTACTCGGTGGGTGAGATCAGTTTCAAAACCCTAGAACGTAATTAAAAACTATTTGAAAGTAGTTAAAAGACATCCAGTTTTAAAAACACGTTCTCCGCAGCGTACTAGAACGTAATTAAAAACGACTAGACCTGTACGTGCCCGTCAGCCACCGGCCTACTTGAGAACGATGCAACTTGGGAACCTAATAATACCTTGTCATAGCACGCGTTTTAACCATCTGTCTGTGTCCCTTTTGTGCCCATGCAGAGTTATCCGTGGGCGCGATCGCCGGCGGCATCCTGCTCCTCCTGGCGCTGGTGGGCGTGGTGGTGGGCGTGGCCGTGTGCTGCATCAGGCGCCGGCGGAACGGAGAAACCACGCGGGAGAAGGCGGAGGGGGCGGAGCCTCTGCGAGGAGGAGCCAACGTGTGATCCAATAAGAGCAGCGCACACCGCCCTGGCTGTGTGTGTGTACGCCACGCCACGCACACGCACGGGAATATACAAGGTATACAGCTGGACTGGAACCAAGCATTGGGGAGGACAGGTCAACATTCCACTGTCAACCACACTGGAAGTGGAGCCTACGTTTTGTTTTAAGGCCTATTCCTACTCCGGTTTTCGGTGATTATCCCGGAAAACGTGACGTCACTGAGTGGCGGTGAAGAGAAAACCAAGCGCTCGCAGTCAGAGACTCGCTCCGGCCCAGCCCAGACAGAGGGCCCCCCCCTCTCACCGCGGTGATGGACTATGAGCGCCGCCACCATCAAAACCACCGCTTAGATGAAAAGGTGACCACCACCTCTTCACCTAAAGCTGGAGTATGAATAGGCCTTTAGTTTTTTTGTTTCTGGGAAACAACCGTAATGAATAGCCTATGTTAGACATTATGTAATGCTCATTTTAATGCTGCAGATATGTATATTGTTGCTGTCGGGCAGAAAACCTCTTATCTACATATTCAGACTTTTTGTCTTTTTCCGTAAATTAACGCGCCTCCTACTTGATGCACGGAAGCATCAAACGTAGCAGATCTACAATCTTGAAATGCTGCACGAAGCGACGCAGTTTGAGCTTGTAGATCTGCTACTTTTGCCATTAAAACAGTTTAAGTGCCAGGGACGTTAAGACGAGCCCGTTTTCACTATGTACTGATTGCCAGGGACGTTTTTATTTTTTATTATTATTATTTTGAATCCATGTTTTTGAAAATTCCTCTAATCTGGTGTGCAGGTTATGACATGCACATTACATGCACAATAGAATTACATTTTCTTTCTTTTATTTATAATGGGAAAAGTGGCACCCGGGACTAAAACTGGTGTCCACCCCCTGGCACCCAAAGAGTTAAAAAAAAAAGAATCCTGAAAAGTAACAGTTTGGGACATATGAGGTTTCCATCCGACAGATGATATATATACTGTATATATATACTGTATTATATATATATGATTCAATCATAACACTCCACAACTATTTATGAGATTCAAATATTGCACAGAATGCTGCTCGGGACGGGGAACTATACTCTTTATTTTGTTTTTGGTGACTGGTACTACTTCTGCTGATTTTGACTTTTGGTAAACTATATCAACGGTATTTATTTATTACTTCCATTTGCCTAGTGGTTTGTATAACTTGAAATTAATGTTGGGAAAATTATTATGAAATAAGAGTATATGATTATGGGAGACTGGTGAATGATTACACTTCAGTGCGAAATCAAAAGCTAGTATATTTTATTTTTGTATTGAGATTGCTAATTTATTGCCTTTTAACGGCCGTTTGTAAATGTTGCCTTTTTTTATAGATATATTTTATCCTTCAAAAGGAGTTTTTTTGGGGATCAGTTTGTTACTATGCTTAAAAAACACACGTTCAAAGTATATCTACGAGTGTATTATTTAATTTTCCACTGAAATAAATCTGTTATGTATGTTATGTGAACACTGTAAAAAGTATCGTGTTTGATGTTTTATATCACTTTAAGTAGATGACAAAACTAGACCATAATAATAAATCACTCAAGAAATTAAGAATCCTCCACTTTGCCCTTTTTGTGTTCCAATTTAATCAGACATTCTTTCATCGCCGTAGAGCTTTCTTGGCTTCATCAAAAAGCCAACACTCGTTACATAATGCAGGAGGAGTGTTATCTCCAAGCTAAGCGTCCTTCCCAAAGCGATTAAAATCCGCATTCCCACCATTAAGAAAACAAACAAAACAAAACAAATAGCTCACTGTTGCCCTCTGCTGGTGAACCAGTGAGATGACTCACATAATCAGTGGTGGAAAGTAACTAAGTACATTTATTACATGGCTTGGCTGAATGCTTGATTCTCATTGGTCAATCGCTGCATTCAGCGGTCTGTCATTTCTGGATAATGACCGCTCCGCTCTATAACAGACCGATGCCTAATCAAACCCTCAGAGCACCTGCTGTGCCCCACTTTATTTACCGCCGTTTCCAACATGACAGCCACGATGTAAACACACACACAATGTCATTTACAGCTAAACATTGCTCTCAAAAAGGTTTTTGAAATCATTTGAGCGAGGAATAGACGACGCGCAGTACCCGAAAATGGATTCTATTTGATCAATTCACTTCCTTGTTTTCCGACAGTGCTGCAGCTGGGCAGACGCCCAAAATACTTTAATTACCGCAAGCAAGGAAATATCTCGTTATGTTGTGTTTTGGGTCAATTTATTCATTTATGTATTAAGTAGCCGTGTAATAAGCAGGATAATGTCTGGCCTATAGGTGGTCATTGTCAGGATATAATTCACCTTCAGGGTGGTTAAAACCCTGTCGGTGAATTATCTCCCGACAACGACCACCTAGGGCCTAGGAGGTCATTGTCGTCATTGCCTAGGTCATTGCCTAGGTCATTGCCTAGGTCCTAGGCAGACATTATCCCTTACTTCATTTTGAGGTGTTTGTACTTTACTTGAGTATTTCCAATTTCCAGTACTTTTACTTCTACTCTACTACATCTCAGATCCAAATATTGGACTTTTACTCCACTACATTTATTGGAAAACTTTAGTTAATTGCTTTGTAGATTTGGATTATTATTACAAAACATACATTAATCACTTCAGCCCTATATACATTTTGGCCATTTGAAAATAGCCTATCACAATGCGTCGTAGATCTACCATTTTATTTTCAAAATATTGAAACCTTGAAATGGAACATTCGTGCATAGTGAGTGAGAGACTTTTGGTAATTAAAGTGCATTTCGATGCCAATTCTTTTGTACTTTTAATGAAGTTCATTTTGCATTCCAGACTTTTACTTGCAATGGAGTAGTTCTACATTGCAGTATTGCTACTTTTACTTAACCGATTTTGGGCGGGAACCCCTTTTGGTGTTAGCATTATGTTATGCTTTAGCTATTGAAAAATAGCAGATCTACAAGCTCATAGCGCGCCACCGAGTGGCGCGCTACGAGCTTGTAGGTCTGCTATTTTTGAAAAATCGAATAACGACAATACATAAACATAGCTTTTTCAGAAAACTGTCAGGATGTAGAAGACATTTTTAGAATCGTTCCCAGGTCAAAATGGGTTAAGTTAACATGGGTTAATATTCGAGTACTTTTCCCACCACTGGTGACCAGTGAGATGATTCACATAATAAGGTGTTCCCTGAGAAAGTCTTTGAGGTTTGGCGAGAATCCTCAACGCTGCCAACGTTGGACTGTGAGAATCCAGGAGTTTCCCTTTTTCTTCTTTTTCTCTCTCCTTTTCCAGGGGGACTACCCAAGCGGCGTAGGTCCTTCCCCCGACTTTTGTATTCTTCTTTAAGATATCTTTTATTTATAATACCACCACTTTTATACTGAAAAATATCCCTCCAAGTGGCCAGTCCAGGCCCACTGTACTGTACTGTACTGTACTGTACTGTACTGTACTGGCACGGTGAGCTTATAGACCTGAGAATACTTGTACTGCATGTGTGTGTTAGAGACAGACACAGAGACATACACACATGGCTGCGTGTAGGAGTGGTTAGCACCACTCAAAAATCAACAAATCTTTGCTTCTTCTTCTGAGGGGCTACTGGCACAACATCCATTGCGTCAGTGTTGTCCTACAATATCTCAGAGTCACTGGTGGACAATGGCGGGCATGTTATCTCTTCCCCGTCATCAGTGCACATACCTGAGGTGGGGTTGGTGAAAGGGCCTTTCTGTGTGGAGTTTGCATGTTCTCCCCGTGTCCCCTACGGTAGGTACCCTCACAAATAACATGCAGTAATCCTGGTCTCTAAACTACCTCCCCCTGGCCAGCTGGGGTGCCTGATGGAGGGTATAGGAACTGGTTGGAATAACGTGTTCCTTCCACACGCTACATCCAAACCGGGGAAACTCCCCTCTGTCAGGTGAAAAGAAGTGGCTTGGACTCCTCATGCATTGAGGGAAGCATGAGGTCAGTCCGTTGCCGCCCCCAGGTTGGCAGAGGGAGTGTAGAGCCCAGAATTACATTAGATAATTGACACTGGGTGAAAAACTGGATTACTAAATTGTGGGATAATCTTTTTTTAACAAAATAACAATATCTCAGAGGCTCCGCTTGGCCAGCTGTGCCTGGTAGACACACTTGCCGTCGGTCTGCAGGAAGCTGACGGTCATCTGCTGCTCCGTGACCTCAAAGTAGGCCAGTCCTCCGGACGTGCGGTTGGCCGGGCTGGAGAAGAGCTGCCAGGAGCGAGGGACGCTGTCCGCGTGGCGGCTGGACGGGTCGCTGTCCACGCCGCTCCCGCTCACCACGTACGAGCTCCCATCGTCCTCCCTGATGAACTGTGGGAGGGGAGCGGCATACGGCAGGGGTTATAAACCTTGTAGGACCAAGGTCAAAATTTAAAAAATATCTTCTAATTCATGACAGCTTTCTGAAAAACCTATGTTTCTATGTCAGTGGTGCTCAAACTATTTCCTGTGAAGGAACCCCAAACTTAGATGGAATTTGGCCGGGACCCCAATCTGAAAATATGTTGTTCCAGGGACCCCCAAGAAGAGTTAAAAAAACAAGCTCTGAAAGAATATATATTCAAAGATTTGCGCAACATTTTCAAGCTTTTTCAAAGAATAGCGGATCTACAAGCTCGTGGCGCGGTAGGCCAGTACTTGGCCTACTTGTGTGCAAGGCGCAGGTTGGCACCTCAACAGAGTGCATTTCTAGTTTCACTCTGTCGCTGTCAAAACAGAAGCCGTGATCAACGCACGGAATGCAGCTATACTCACCCTGGGCAAGACCTGCGCTGAAAAGACTATCAGCTGAAGTTGCGGGATTTTAGCGGAAGTATCGCCCAAGGAAATTACGTTGATGCTTTACAAATCAGTTTACATTCTCCGCGAATGAAACAAGTGTTGGTCGTATCCGGGGGAAATACATCTGACGGATGTTCCGGAGGATACATCTGCCGATAGCTTCTCTGCCTTACATTGTGACAAGGCTTTTCTTTTCGCAGATAAGTAAGCCTGGGACCGAGGCTAAGCTATACTGAGATAATGTATGTAGGAATGTCTATGTGTTAGTCTGTCTGTGTACAGTATGTGAGTCCTGTATCAGTTTGTGCAAAAATGAAGAAAAAAAAAGATTGGAAAAAAAAAATAGCATTTGAACCAGGAGGTGAGAATACAACACGTGGTATACAGTCCAGTCTCTAGTTGGCACCGTGTTGGCTTGTGGTCGACATTTTTGTCAACATGATGTTTTTGCCACGGACATACACAATGAGTGTTCAAATGGAGCCAATAACGGACCCTTACGGTTCCGTTTGAACACTCTCAAGAGTTAAGGGGGTCCTTGCAAATAAAACATTTGAGAACCACTAGTACTAGTTGGACTCCTAATAATTATGTCAGTGTGATAATAATTAATTGCCATATATATTCTGAAGAAAACCTGGAGACTTGGCATTCAGTAAGTGGGTGTTCTGATCAAAATAAGAACCTTATAATGGTGTGTAAAACAGAAAATCTAAAATTTCCCACGGACATGACCAAGTCTTTGCCGCCAACCAGGGGTCATGTTGGTGACCCCTGGTTGGCTGGCACACACACACACACACACACACACACACACACACACACACACACACACACACACACACACACACACACACACACACACACACACACACACACACACACACACACACACACACACACACACACACACACACACACACACACACACACACACACACACACACACACCTGCAGGTCGTGGTCGTGGCCACTCAGGTAGACGGTGACGGCGTACTTCTTCAGCATTGGCCTGAGGCGCTCCACCAGGCAGTGGGTCGGACCGTGGTGACCGATGGACCACACGGGGTAGTGTCCCGCCACCACCACATACTGGGACCTGTTGTTGAACACATTGTTGTCACCTTTTAGAAAACCCAACCCTAGGGTAGGTACTGTAGGTACCCTCACAAAAACATGCAGTAATCCTGGTCTCTAAACTACCTCTCCCTGGCCAGCCGGGGCGCCTGATGGAGGGGAAAGGAACTGGTCGGAATAACTTGTTCCTTCCACGCGCTACGTCTGGCTGGGGAACCCCCCCCCCCCCCCCCCCCCGTCAGGTGAAAAGAAGTGGCTTGGACTCATCATGCATAGAAGGGAGCATGAGGTCAGTCCGCTGCCCTCCCCAGGTTGGCAGAGGAAGTGTAGCGCCCAGGATTACATTAGATGATTAGATAATTGACACTGGGTGATAAAATGGGTTGCAAAATCGTGGGATACATTTATTTTAGGAAAACAAAAGAAAAAAAGAAAACCCAGCTCGATCACACCCAGCCCAATGTACAAGCTCACAACGTGTCAATGTAGATCGGCTAGTTGAACTATTTTAAAAGGTTTTTCAAAATTGTAAAAAAAATGGCAAATAAGTTTAGGAATACAGGGTACTTTTGAATAACACAGCATTTAGCTTTAGTCCCATTTAGTCATCTGAAGTTGTTTCTTAGTCAAGAAAATGTACTCGGCAACATAGTAGAAATACATGATTATACCTGATTACCAATGTCATGATTACTGATAACAATTAGCCAACATATTGACATAGTATATGATTACAATTACAAAGGGTGTCAAGGGCGCCCGCTGGCCTAGTGGTCCAGGCGTATGCCACATATATAGGCTCTAGCCTGACAGCGCGTCGCATGTTCGAGTCCTGCTCATGATGACCTTTGCACACATGCAGGTCTCTCCCCTTCTCTCTCTCCCTCTTCCTTGTCTATCTTCACTTGTAGCCTAACTATCAAAAAAGGCAAAAAGCCCAAAACAAATCTTTAAAAAAACCAAAGGGTGTCAAAGCCATATACTGCAAAAACAAGCAAACAGGGAATAGACCCAAAAAAAAAAAACAGGCTTCAACCGGTTCTCAGGGTTATAATATGTCAGCACACAGATTTTGTTTTAAGCCATAAAACCGGTTCCAGAATCCAGATGGATAACATTGTTACACACTCTGGTCCAACACAACACAACACACTGGAGACGTGGTGTGTTACTGTTGGCACTGTGCAGGAGGATGCTAAACGCACACCAGTCTTAGTAGTGGTGCCAGCTCACGGCAGAAACATCTAAAGAGTTAGGTCTTAAAAAGACAAAAGAGTGGCTGCACACACTGATAGCCAAAGAGCCGGTTATTTATTAGGATGCAGAGTAAAAACCAACGTTTCGGCAGTACAACTGCCCTGAAGAAACGTTGGTTTCAGTACAACTACCCTGAGGAAGGCAGTTGTACTGCCGAAACGTTGGTTTTTAATCTGCATCCTAATAAATAATCGGCTCTTTGGCTATCAGTGTGTGCAGCCACTCTTTTGTCTTTTTAAGACTTAACTCTTTAAGTGTTACTGTTGACACACACACACACACACACACACACACACACACACACACACACACACACACACACACACACACACACACACACACACACACACACACACACACACACACACACACACACACACACACACACACACACACACACACACACACACACACACACCTACCTGACCCACTCTGTGCCTCGTCCGTTTCACACAGCAGGCAGGAGAACACGGTGCGTTCTGCGTACACGTTGTGCCTGTGGGTCCGTTTGTCCGTGACTCCAGTTTGGTGAAACCACAAACAAAAGGATTACCGCTGTGCTATAAATGACTAGTACTGACCCCAGATTACATTCTTTCACGCTCGAGGAGGGAAAGAAAGCAAAGAACTGTGGTTAGAATCTGCAACCAAGAACGTGGTAGATTCTAGGTTATTTTTTATTTTATTCAGGATCCCAAAAAATTTAGTTTCTGAAACACTTGCATGTGACATTCCAATGATTCCTGTGAGCTGTGACGCTCTCATGATTAAGTATTGGGTGTTTAAAGAAGACTTTTGGCGTTACTGTGCAAACCACGAATCATGATCAGGTGTAACATATTTAGCTAAAAGGTATCATATTAGATCATGGGTTTTCAACTGGTGGTCCGTGGACCTTCATGTGGTCCCTGACCAATGACCACCATGCATTTAGTAATGTAGTGAAAGTGAAGATTTGTATTTTATTTCATTGACCACTAGTCGAGAAACAATGCAGTAAATTACCTGGTGACGTACGATTTATGACCCATCAATGTTGTCATTTACTGGGAAGTTGGCTGTAAAGAACTTCCACAGAAAAGGGGGTTATAATTTCACGAGAAAACTGTACCGGATTGCCTGTTTGAGTCACCATTATTAGGAAATGTGTCCATAATCAATGGCATGTGTCTGCTCGGTCAGACAGCAACGTGAGTTTATACACGTAGGTCCTTTTTGTCCCACACACCACGCCATGCATATCCCCCTTCCATACACAACAGTGGTCCCCAGGTTGATTCTCAATCAGGGTGGTGGTCCCTGGTTCATAATCAGTTGAAAACCCCTGTATTAGATGGTGGAGGTGAACTATGTGAGCCAACACTTTTAACTACAATTTCAATTCATTGTTGATCATTGTTGATTGGGCATTAATTTTTTTATATCCACTCAAACTTACCGTTTGGTGGATATAATGTAATTTGAACCAATCTGTCTGTTAGAGTGCGTACAATATAACCTGCCCGGGCAGAGGCTTCTGGTGTATCCGACCGACTCGACACCGGGCACTGCACTCCCTGTGGGGGTGTGGAACGCGTGTGTCGACTTTGAAGTCGGCGAGGAGAACGGTTCCTGAGTTGTGTGGACAGACAGACAAACAGAGACTTGGCGCTTTTATAGATCGAGAATATAATGTAATATATCGGTATTGGCCGACATGAACCTGGCTGCAAATAATTGATCATAATTTCAATATTGTGTATCTCTCTACCCTATTTGATCAGAAATTCAGTTTTTAGGCTTCACCCAGCCGATTGCTGGCCAAGTGATCAGACTTGAGCGAATGGGGACAAGTGGGGGTTATGAAGTGTCTTGTTCTGTTTACGTGTTCAGAGACACTTCAAAACATTGCTTGGACTGGAAATCGAACCCTGCGGTCTACTCTACCCATTCAGCTATGGCCGCTTGTGTGGGGGACACAGGTTGACGTTTTGTGTGGGGGACACAGGTTGACGTTTTGTGTGGGGGACACAGGTTGACGTTTTGTGTGGTGTGGGGGACACAGGTTGACGTTGTGTGGGGGACACAGGTTGACGTTGTGTGTGGGGGACACAGGTTGACGTTTTGTGTGGGGGACACAGGTTGACGTTTTGTGTGGGGGCCACAGGTTGACGTTTTGTGTGGGGGCCACAGGTTGACGTTTTGTGTGGGGGACACAGGTTGACGTTGTGTGGGGGACACAGGTTGACGTTGTGTGTGGGGGACACAGGTTGACGTTTTGTGTGGGGGACACAGGTTGACGTTGTGTGGGGGACACAGGTTGACGTTGTGTGTGGGGGCCACAGGTTGACGTTGTGTGTGGGGGACACAGGTTGACGTTTTGTGTGGGGGCCACAGGTTGACGTTTTGTGTGGGGGCCACAGGTTGACGTTTTGTGTGGGGGCCACAGGTTGACGTTTTGTGTGGGGGACACAGGTTGACGTTTTGTGTGGGGGACACAGGTTGACGTTTTGTGTGGGGGACACAGGTTGACGTTTTGTGTGGGGGACACAGGTTGACGTTTTGTGTGGGGGACACAGGTTGACGTTTTGTGGGGGACACAGGTTGACGTTTTGTGTGGGGGACACAGGCTGACGTTGTGTGTGGTGTGGGGGACACAGGTTGACGTTTTGTGTGGTGTGGGGGACACAGGTTGACGTTTTGTGTGGGGGACACAGGTTGACGTTTTGTGGGGGACACAGGTTGACGTTTTGTGTGGGGGACACAGGTTGACGTTTTGTGGGGGACACAGGTTGACGTTTTGTGTGGTGTGGGGGACACAGGTTGACGTTTTGTGTGGTGTGGGGGACACAGGTTGACGTTTTGTGTGGTGTGGGGGACACAGGTTGACGTTTTGTGTGGTGTGGGGGACACAGGTTGACATTTTGTGTGGGGGACACAGGTTGACGTTTTGTGTGGGGGACACAGGTTGACGTTTTGTGTGGTGTGGGGGACACAGGTTGACATTTTGTGTGGGGGACACAGGTTGACGTTTTGTGTGGGGGACACAGGTTGACGTTTTGTGTGGGGGACACAGGTTGACGTTTTGTGTGGGGGACACAGGTTGACGTTTTGTGTGGGGGACACAGGTTGACGTTTTGTGTGGTGTGGGAGACACAGGTTGACGTTTTGTGTGGGGGACACAGGTTGACGTTTTGTGTGGTGTGGTGGACACAGGTTGACGTTTTGTGTGGTGTGGGGGACACAGGTTGACGTTTGACGTTTTGTGTGGGGGACACAGGTTGACGTTTTGTGTGGTGTGGTGGACACAGGTTGACGTTTTGTGTGGTGTGGGGGACACAGGTTGACGTTTTGTGTGGGGGACACAGGTTGACGTTGAGAAATGAGGACATAAATGAGAGCCAAGTGTGGCACTGCGACAGCAGCATTGTTCCCACATGCATGCCGCACCCTAACAGGGTGCATGTTCTCCAATATCTGATTTCAGAAAAAGAATAAACCTGCACTCATCTGCTCCAATACCAGTAATACGCTTGTACGCTTGTGTGTGTGTGTGTGTGTGTGTGTATATATATATATATATATATATATATATATATATATATATATATAAATACATATCCAATATCTCCAACTGTAAATGGATGTAATGGTAAATGGTGCATTTATATAGCGCCTTTATCCAAGGCGCTTTACATAGTGCATTACATTCACCCATTCACACACAGATTGCTGCGGAAGCCATGGAAGGTACCAACCAGCACATCGGGAGCAATTTGGGGTTCAGTGTCTTGCCCAAGGACACTTCGACATGTAGACAGGAGGAGCCGGGATTCGAACCGCCGACCCATGGATCATTGGACGACCTGCTCTACCTCCTGTGCCAATGTTGGCACCCGTGCCTAAGGTTGCCTACCCCTGTCTTAGACCACATTAGAGCTGGTGTGCTGACATGTCAGTGTTGTCAAGGTACCAACCACACAGAACAAAGCTCACATTGTTACAGACTCCTCCTCATTAAGTTTGGCTCTGATTCTAATCCCCAAACGATGCAGCTTCTCATTGACAGATGACAGGTGAACATTCCAGATACTGGAATGCATTGTTTATTCTACCATCATCACTCACTAGTGAAGTACAACATTCAAGTTAACTCTAACTTCAGCAGAGGTGTAAATGCCTGAAGTTTTATGTAATGCAATGTCCAATACTGTATGTTGAACTACTTTGGCTTTTAACGACTTGAGCCCCATGTGTTTTGTGGTATTATGAATAGCTCACTGTGTGAGCTTGTAGATCTGCTAATCTTTCACATTTTTCTTTACCATCCATTTATCCATCTTCAACCGTTTATCCGTAGTCTGGTCGCGGGGGCAACAGCTCCAACAGAGTGCTCCAGACTTCCCTCTCCAGAGCAACATTAGTGACTTCCTCCTGGGGGATCCCGAGGCGTTCCAAGGCCAGTGAGTCGATGTATTTCCTCCAACTGCGCCTTGGTCTGCCCTGGGGGTCTCCTCCCAGTGGGACGTGCCTCGAGGACCTCCCTAGGGAGACGCCCGAGAGGCATCCTAACCAGATGCCCAAACCACCTAAGCTGGCTCCTTTCCAGGCGAGGAAGCAGCGACTCTACGCAGAGTCTCTCTCGCGTGCCAGCCGCCCATCGAACAAAAGTAATTTCTAAAGTGGTTAAGTACCTTGATTGAGTATTTAGATTAATTTGATATGAATTCAGACACGCCCCCTTCCTAGTTCCTATACAAACCCACTGAACTTGGAACTATATTAATACAACACATTAACACACTACAACACAAACACATCAATGAAAAATCAATCTAACATGGTTAATATGGAGTTTGAAGTTACAGGTTGTTTATATACAGTAGGAAGGGGAACATCTGATAAAATTATCAAATATCTATAAATACTGAATCAAAGCCAGAGTAGACGATAAAAAGTCCCCCAAACATGTTTGAAAGGGAACCAAATGTCCCTTTAATATTTTGCAGTACTTACATTGAGTCTCTGCTGCCACCTAGTGGCACCGGTATAGTCCTAAACATCTGTTCAGTGTTTGCCACTGTGTCTCTGATCCATTGTACTGTACTGTATTGCAGGGG
This sequence comes from Electrona antarctica, assembly GCF_951216825.1. Classification (NCBI taxonomy): domain Eukaryota; kingdom Metazoa; phylum Chordata; class Actinopteri; order Myctophiformes; family Myctophidae; genus Electrona; species Electrona antarctica. The sequence goes on along the minus strand of NC_136801.1, from coordinate 35,264,962 downwards.
TGGGCAACTTTGATGATGGAGAGGTCCACTGTATTTCCACACTCACTCCAGAGGTCCACTATATTTCCACACTCACTCCATAGGTCCACTATATTTCCACACTCACTCCATAGGTCCACTATATTTCCACACTCACTCCATAGGTCCACTATATTTCCACACTCACTACATAGGTCCACTATATTTCCACACTCACTCCATAGGTCCACTATATTTCCACACTCACTCCATAGGTCCACTATATTTCGGATTATTTCCACACTCACTCCAGAGGGCCACTATATTTCCACACTCAATCCAGAGGGCCACTATATTTCCACACTCAATCCAGAGGGCCACTATATTTCCACACTCAATCCAGAGGGCCACTATATTTCCACACTCAATCCAGAGGGCCACTATATTTCCACACTCACTCCAGAGGGCCACTATATTTCCACACTCAATCCAGGGGGCCACTATATTTCCACACTCACTCCAGAGGGCCACTATATTTCGGATTATTTCCACACTCACTCCAGAGGGCCACTATATTTCCACACTCAATCCAGAGGGCCACTATATTTCCACACTCACTCCAGAGGGCCACTATATTTCCACACTCAATCCAGAGGGCCACTATATTTCCACACTCAATCCAGAGGGCCACTATATTTCCACACTCACTCCAGAGGGCCACTATATTTCCACACTCAATCCAGGGGGCCACTATATTTCCACACTCACTCCAGAGGGCCACTATATTTCCACACTCACTCCAGAGGGCCAATATATTTCCACACTCACTCCAGAGGGCCAATATATTTTCACTCACTCCAGAGGGCCACTATATTTCCACACTCACTCCAGAGGGCCACTATATTTCCACACTCACTCCAGAGGGCCACTATATTTTCACTCACTCCAGAGGGCCACTATATTTCCACACTCACTCCAGAGGGCCACTATATTTTCACTCACTCCAGAGGGCCACTATATTTCCACACTCACTCCAGAGGGCCACTATATTTCCACACTCACTCCAGAGGGCCAATATATTTTCACTCACTCCAGAGGGCCAATATATTTTCACTCACTCCAGAGGGCCACTATATTTCCACACTCACTCCAGGAGGGCCACATTGCATATTACGGTCGTAGCAAAAATAGACGATCTACAAGGTCAAAACGCGTCACAGTGAGACACGTTTTGAGCTTGTAGATCAGCTATTTTTGCTATTATTTGAATAGAAATCCTGAATAATTTTTTGCCATTTTTAAATTGGAATCATGAAAAGTAACATTTGTATTTAATATCAAATGCATTCAATTATAGTTATGTTAACTTTATGAGCTAATTACAAATACATATGACATAAAAAAGACAGACATTTTAATACTACTCATTAAGCTACTGATTTAGACTGAAGTAAAGCAGGTCATGTTTGCATGTTTGGAATTGTAACAGCTGAAATCAATAACATATCAGTATTCTGATATTAACCTGAGAGCCACATTAAGTGAAGGTTGGGGGGCCGCCAGTTGCCCATGTATGATCTAACCTGCTGTTTTCCAGCGTCTCTCTGATCCATCGCCACTGCTTCTCCGCTGCGTTGGCGTCCCGCGGTCCTTCAGGTTGAAGCTCATCGTAGGTGTTACCACACAGCGTCACGGTGTCAATCATCAGGACGGCCAGCGTCACGTTGGTGTGTGGAACGCTGAACAGCAGGTCGTAGTAGAGGGCTGGGTAGTTCCTACCAAGCAAAACACATGTAGGTTTAGTTGCGAACGCCAGTGAGCCTTTACTATGACACCCAGCAGAACATGTCTCTGTGTGTGTCACGCTGTAACACCACCCGCCCGCCACCAGAGGGCGCAGCTGTATCCCACACAAAAACACACACATACACGCACAAAAAATGAAAAAAAAAAAAAAAAAAAAAAAAAAACATTACAAAAAAGAAAAATAAGCTATGTGTGTGTCAGACTGCCACAACAGCTGCGTTCGTTTCCCGCATTCACGCGTCTTACTTGTTATAATAGTAAGAGGGCTGGGTAGTTCCTACCAAGCAAAACACATGTAGGTTTAGTTACAGTAGAGCAGTGGTTCCCAAACCTTTTAGCCTGCGTGACCCAAAAGAGAAATTAAGACATACCCTCGGGACCCAAACTAGTCAAAATAGCAGATCTACAAGCTCACAATGTGTCGCTTTGTGCCGCGTTGTGAGCTTGTAGATCTGCTATTGTCACTGCTCCTACAAACAGTTGTTTTCTAATTTATGGAATTTAAGATTTTTCTTTCATTTAATCAAGAAATAACTTAAGTTAATTTGGCATTAATTCATGAAAAAGTTCCTACCAAGCAAATCACATTAGTTACATGGGTTCCCCAAACCTTTCAGTTCTGTGACCCCCCCCAAAAAGAATCATATTTTTTTAACTTGACCCGACAAGCATTAGGCAGCATTGCATACACATTAGTTTGACTCCAGTTCCACGGAACACTATTGTGAAAATAGCCAAACCACAAGCTCAAAATGGTGTGAGCTTGTACATCTGCTATTTTTATTTATGCTTTTTTTAATATCAAAACGTTTGGAACTTCGGAAAGTTTTGAATAATTTTGATTTATTTTTTACATGGCTTACACATACATCTTCTCTTCTGGGGGTCCCTGGCACAAAACCTTTTCAGAGGGGGTGTCCTTGTTGTCACGAAAAAGTGTAAGAACTTTTGGTGTTAGCATTATGTTATGCTTTAGCTATTGAAAAATAGCAGATCTACAAGCTCATAGCGTGCCACCGAGTGGTGCGCTACGAGCTTGTAGGTCTGCTATTTTAGAAAAATCGAAGAACCACTGACATAGAAACATAGCTTTTTCAGAAAACTGTCAGGATGTAGAAGACATTTTTTGAATCTGATCTCAGGTCAAAATGGGTTAAAGCACACAGTTCAAATAGTGCCTAATAGTTCAAATAGTGACAAATAAACAAAATAAACAAAATGTGTACCATCTGTGCGATCTGTCGGAGTAAGCGATCTGTGCAGAGATGTTGCCTCGGTGGTCGTGGTTCCCTCCAACCAGGTGCCAGGGGACGTCGAGCAGTGACGGGTGAAAGAAAACATCCTCAAATGTTTGCTGTTGTGGAGGAAACGTGAGTTAAGAATGTATGCTAATGCAGTGATTCTCTGGCAAATACATCATTATATTTGAACACAGCTTGACATGAACACAGAATACACACATGTATCGGTAGATAGAAGTGTAGCGATATTGAATGGAAAAGTAATTAAACCCCTTTTTCTTCTTGAAATTGCTAATAGTAGGGGAGCCTATCAATACAATTTTGATGCCCGTGATTTTGGAATGTTAATTTTTGGAGACAGGTATATCTTGATTCTTGGGGTTACCAGAATGCCAAAAAAACATGTCTCCAATTTTTTATGTCAGGTTTAGCATGTTTAATTAGCATAATTAGCTAATAAATTGTCAAAAACGGAAATGGCAATAACTTTGCTTCTAGGTAACTTATAAAGGTGATCTAAGAGTCTGAGTCCATGTTTGTGATGTCCAGATATTCATCTGTTACCATTGTGAAGTCATACAACCTTTCCTAATTAGCATAATTGCCATACATTATGCAAAAACGAGGTGAACATCAGCAAATTGCTGCATGTTTTACTTTTAGTCAACTTTGAAAGCTTCTCACAGACTTCAAGTGTATGTTTACAACTCCAGGAATAATTATCATCCTATGAATAAATCATGCAACCTTTTGTCTATGTAATAATTATGTAATAATCACACCAAAACCAGAAATAGCTGTATTTCTTTGCTTTAAGTTAATTAATACGCATGATCTTACAGACAGTGTAAGTCTGTTTGCATGTCTAGAAAATATTAGAAGCGACCTCGCACTAAAGGGCTGGGTGAGTGCTGGTGCTTTGGAATGGGGGGTCAGATCAACATATCTGCCTGGGTCATGACAGACTGCTGGGCGAGTGCTGGTGCTTTGGCATGGGGGGCCAGATCAACATATGGAATGTATTCTGAACTGGCCATATATGGAGCGTGTCTTGAGTGTACAGGGTTTGATGAGGTCAGATCAACATATGGAATGTCAGAACAGGTCAGCTCCATATAGAGATCTAATTTAATTTTCGGGCCTGTTGAGAACTAATAACTTTGGGGCAGGCCCGTCCATAATTTCCTAAAGGCGACCTGCAGTCGCAAGAAAGAACAATATGGGAAATGGTCACAGAATTGTTTATTCTAATATTTACAGAAAGTTTTGAAAATTGAAGGGTCTCCATCTTCGTCGTCATCGTCAATCCCCAACAGATGTGCCTTGCTTACCACACACCTCTAATCATCTGCCCCACACATGCACATCTCAGAGCAGTTCAAATTTTAGATCGACAAGAACAATGTGATATGCACTGTGATTTCTTGCAGACACATTTGATCAGTTGGGTAATGGTGGCTGGCCCGTGGGTATCCCGTGTTGTGACTGGCACCAGTTGAGCTCCCTCAGCCTCCCATCCATATTCAGTTGCTGGTGGCATCTGTGGGTTAGGTACGTGCTGCGTCAGAACTGAGCCTTTTTGTAGCTCATAGTATATACAGTAGCAACTGCAGATACCACCTCCACAGGACACCTGTTTAGACCTGGCCAACAGGTTAAATTCCCTGGAGCTGTCTGATCAGCTCCAGAGACGGCATGGAACCCTGGTAAGGCTGAAGTCCTCGTTTTACCCAGTGCCTGCACTACTGGCTCCAGCGATGATACGTTTTTTGTTCCCCACACCGGTGATGAAATAGATGTCTTTGCACAGCTGATGGTACCGTCGTATTGTAAGAACAAAGACATCAGTGTCAGGGGACTCAATGTAGAGCTGTGTTGCCCCTCTTCGGACAGCATCCAGGCTGTGCAGGATTATCCTTGTGTCAGCCTCTTCCTGTACGCTGTGGAGATGTTTTACATCGATAGAGTTTGAGTGGACAGCCTGCCTTGACGTGATTATAAAAACATTGGGTTTCACCTGGAAGTGTTGGAGGGCTTTCTTAGCAAGATAAGACAGTCAGCTCATCTTTGGTGCTGATACCTGACAAGAACTGTTTTTCTGACACTTCCCTATCGGTGTGTTGTCTTCCACATGATAAGTGGTAGGGGCCAGGGGCTTTCCACCCTGGCGTCGGTCAAATACTACATGGATCTCACTATGTTCTTTGGTCTTCCTGTCCAGTGTGGCTATGGAGTGGTCAGCTTACTGGGAACATGTCTTGATCCATGGTGGCTTTCCCATTGCCTGTACCAATGCCATTCCATCTATGACAGTTACACTCTTAGCTGGAAGGGTACAACTGTCAAAAAAGATTGAAGCATTTGTTTGCCAGCTGTACGAGCCCGGTACAAATCCGAGCTCAGGTGGAGGTTATTCACAAAGAAACAATTAGAAGCCGAGAAGCTGCCACCTACACAAGCAGCATTAAATCAAGCCATTACCCATGCATATTATCAGGCAATGGTATGGGATCAGGACCACGTACCTAACCCACAGATGCCACCAGAAACTAAAAATGGATGGGAGGCTGAGGGAGATCAACTGGTGCCAGTCACAACACGGGATACCCACGGCCCAGCCACCATTACCCAACTGATAAAATGTGTCTGCAAGAAATCACAGTGCATATCACATTGTTCTTGTCGATCTCAAAATTTGAACTGCTCTGAGATGTGCATGTGTAGGGCCGATGATTAGAGGTGTGTGGTAATGTAAACAAGGCACATCTGTTGGGGATTGACGATGACGAAGACCCTTCAATTAAATGTGTTTTCAAAACTTTCTGTAAATATTAGAATAAAAATCATGTGATAATTCTGTGACCATTTCTCATATTGTTCTTTATTTTATGAGGGATATATATATATATATATATATATATATATATATATATATATATATATATATATATAAAGCTAATAATGGAAAGGTTGCATATCCTAGTTATGGAAAGAGAATATTTTCTAGACATGCAAACAGACTTACTGTCTGTAAGATCACATTTATTAATTAACTTAAAGCAACGAAATATAGCTATTTCTGGTTTTGGTGTGATTATTACATAATTATTACATAGACAAAAGGTTGCATGATTTATTCATAGGATGATAATTATTCCTGGAGTTGTAAACATACACATGGAGTCTGTGAGAAGCTTTCAAAGTTGACTAAAAGTAAAACATGCAGCAATTTGCTGATGTTCACCTCGTTTTTGCATAATTTATGGGAATTATGCTAATTAGGAAAGCTTGTATGACTTCACAATGGTAACAGATGCATTTCTGGACATCACAAACATGGACTCAGACTCTTAGATCACCTTTATAAGTTACCTAGAAGCAAAGTTATTGCCATTTCCGTTTTTGACAATTTATTAGCTAATTATGCTAATTAAACATGCTAAACCTGACGTAAAAAATTGGAGACATGTTTTTTTGGCATTCTGGTAACCCCAAGAATCAAGATATACCTGTCTCCAAAAATTAACATTCCAAAATCACGGAAAGTGATAGGCTCCCCTACTATAAATACAACGTAGAAGTACTATTGATACAATCAATTGTTTGCATTGCAAAACGATTCGATACCGATTATTTGCATTGCAAAACGATAAGATACGATACAAAGTCAATGTTGCCGTTTACATTGCAATATACTTCGATTCTTGAAATTAAAAATCGATTTTTCGATGCAGTTACTATATCGTTACACCCCTATAATACACTGAAGGAAACTTATGTCCATATTTCTATAGCTTTGTTGTCCTAGAGAGAGAGAGAGAGAGAGAGAGAGAGAGAGAGAGAGAGAGAGAGAGAGATGGATGGATATGGTTCAAAGTGCTTCACAAGAACAAAAACAGAAAAAAAAACAATCAAAATGCAAATACAATAATAAAGCTACTACAACTACATTGTAATAGTAGAAAAAAGAACAAACAAAAACAGGAGACATGCAATGACATAAGTAAAAGCAATGCAAAAAAGGTGTGTCTTAAGGTTTCGTTGTCCACATATTCTATATCACCAAAATGTGGAATGCGAATTGCGAATGCCCTACCAACAGCGATCAAAAAGTGTGTGACCCTAACCTGTCTGCAATTTGCAAATGGAACTACAGTCTTCGAATCAATCAATCAATGAGACAGTGGTGGAAAGTAGCCAAGCACATTCACCCGATTGCCTTTCACAATTGTATTGTATCGAGTATTGTATTGAATATTTTTTATATTGTGGTATTGCTACTTTTAAGCTTCCATCACGGCTCAGAGGTCAGAACATGGATTCATGTTGACATAAAAGTTCTAGTTTCACAGTCACTTTTCCTGCCACAAGGGGGCGGTGGTTCCACTGGATTGGAAGGCTCTCTCTCTTCTCTCTGGCCTCAGGGTGAAATCAGTTGAATGACCAAACATGCCCTGATTGCCCTCTGTCTCTTAGAACGTGTTGCAGCTACAGCAACACAACTTGTCCAACTGCCACAAATGTTGCATCACGCACATCCCAACAGACCACATTCTGTAGATAACATTATGCGAGGACCGGTATTTCATTTCTGCTTTGTACTATATAGTGCTGAGGGCTTTGGGAGTTCCAAATAGATCATTTTCTATTCAAAACAGCTGCCAAGCGCTGACCACTGACAAGATACAAAGAGATAAGGTTGACAGCTTGATGACTCTCCAACTTGCAGCCTCTCCTACCTCCATTATTCTAGATACTGTTTGCACCGCGTCTGTCAGTTCCTGTTCCATATTGCTTACTTCTGCATCAGTCAGACCTCAACTCGCAGTTTCACTGTACAAGCCGTTTGTACTTAGACATGCATGGCTTAATCTTTGAGACATACCAGCACTCACGTAGTCTCCTGGAAGGATTCAAGTTTTATTTTGTTTCCCCCCAGCAGCAAACAACAGTAAGGACGTTTCGGCCCGAGGGCCTTCTTCAGCGTCAATCTAGAGAACACTTCCAGGATACTACGCGAGTGCTGGTATTATTTTCTATAGGACTGTATCTTCCAGAACCGTGCACCCGTGACATTATGACGTGGAAATACTCAACCGAGTGCTTGCTTTTACCTTCCTCTTCAAGTTAATCTTTGAGACAAGCATATATACCGGTAATGTGATATACAGTGCGGCACTCGGCACACCATGAGCTTGTAGATCTGCTATTTTTCAATAGCTAAAGTATGACATAATGCTTAAAAACACCAAAAGGGGTTCCCGTCCTGGATGGGTTAGGGGTGTGTGAACTAGCCTTGAAGCGCGGGTCGTCCACGTCCTTCACCCCGTTGTAGTAGAAGTGGTCTCCCAGGCTCAGCACCAGGTCCAGGCCCGAGTTCTGGGCCAGCCACGCAGCCTCCGCCGCCACCGCCTTCTCATGGGGCGTGTAGAAGGGAGGGAACGGAAAGCCGCCCCAGTCCCCCAGACCAATGAAACGCAGCGGTACTGAAAAAAAAAAAAGAAATAACACGTCATCGTTGTCGTCTGGCACAGAGACAGAGTAAGGGCCGATTCATACTCCTATTTTACAGCATTTTCAGCGCTGTAGTGCCGAAATGATTTCGGCTCGTCAGAAATTTTCAGTAGCACCGAAGAGCCGACTTTAGGACGGTACCCGCCCCCCCGAACCTCAAATGACGTCACATTGTAGGCTCTACAGCGACGAACCGACTTTTATTCGGCTCTAAAATAGGAGTATGAATCGGCCCTAAGACAGAGTTACGACAACTCCGTTCACTTCATGGGGACAGGCTCTTCTACATAGACTTCTATTGAATGGGGACAACCGGAAGTTTACGGAATGCATTGGGCTCGTGTGAGTACATGAACCACGTGACCAGGCTGTTTTCTGCCCCCTCAATGTCGTAACTCTTGTCTTAACTCTATGGCTCTGGTCTGGCAGACACCTCTTATCTCCATATTCAAACATTTTCATATCAGGGCCATTATTTATTCGGAATTTGAGCCACGGACGACCATTGAGGATTTGCCTCTCAGACCCAAAACTAAAGACTTGTCGTTAATAATATAATATTTTGTGTATCTTAGTTATGTACTCAACTTATTGGTTTTATACCTGTATATAATTTATGTTGTTTGTATGTCTGGCCTCGTGGGGAAAGATGGTGGGTGGGTGGGGAGGATTGGGAAAGGAGTTGTGGGAGAAAATGTAAAAACAAAGAGTTGTATTTTCTTTCTGTAAAACTTGCATAATATGATGTCATACTCTTTGAATAAAATGTATTTAAAAAAATAAAAATAATAATATAATATTTTGTCCACTATCCATGCGGTATTGATGTTGGTACCATTAGGAGAGATAACAGGTCAAACGTTGACGGAAATAACAATTATTCTACATTCTCTAATTGTGTATACTCTCAAGAGTGTAAAATGAAACGCTCTCAAGAGTTCAAGATCTACAAGGGTCCATTTGGTTATAACTCTCCACCATTTAGCTGGGGACCACCTGGAACCCCCTCAAGGACCACTGGTGGTCCCCGGACCACTGACTGAAAACCACTGCCCTACTTGATCATCAGTATCAAAACACACAGAAGTGTCAGATCTGGAAGCTCACACGGATCTGCTACTTTTGAATTTGAATCCTGAAAAGTAACAGTTTGACATTATGGGCAGTATTATGCGTGTCTTAAGTACCAGGTCTTATTACTTAACTTAAGACCTGGAGGCGTGATCAATGCCATTTGGCTATTCTGAGTGGCCAAACAGCATTGACCACGCCTCCAGGTCTTAAGTTAAGTCATAAGACCTGGTACTTAAGACACGCATAATACTACCCTATGAGTCTGAGATAAAAGTCAGGAATTCAAAATGTACTCGAGTAAAATAAGTACCAAAAGTATTGGCATCAAAATGGCTAAATACTTAGTAAAAGTATCCATTATGCAGAATGTCCCTTTTCAAGTTAGCAGATGCACATTGTAACTAGTAGGTCAAGTTTTCAAATAAATGTAGTGGAGTAAGTAGTACAACATTTGCCTCTGAGTCTGTAGAGGAGTAGAAGTAAAATCACTGCAAATTGGAAATGCTCCCGTAAAGCAAAAGTACCTCACTTAAGCATTATGTTATACTTTAGCTATTTATTTATTTTTAAATCGTGACAATGTGGTGCAATTCTTTGAATATATGCTTTCACAGAGAACATTTTTAACTAGAATCTTTGTTGAGGTCCCTGAAACAACATATTTTCAAATGGGGGTCGGTGGCCGATTACATAATATTTTTGGGGTCCTTGACATGAAACAGTCTGAGAACCACTTTGTATCTGCTCTCAGTCCTAAATGGGTTAAGTAAATGTAATTGTTAAATTCCACCAGTGGCTCACAGTTCTTACCTTGTTCCAGGAAGTGGCCAAGACGCAGTGCGGCCTGGAAGCAGCACAGAAACAGCACGGCGTTCATCCTGTCTCTCAATCTGTCATTTTCTAGAACAACTTCACACGACAGTTCACGACGTGTGTCATTAGGAGGCAGAGAGAGAGAACACCAGACAGACACTCACTTGGCCTACTTTCTGTTCCTGCCGTTATCATAAAGCAGTTAAGTTTTGTGGTTTGTTATTATATAGGCAGCTTCCCGTTTTGTGCCTGTGTGAGGGCGACGACGCGTGGCCGAGGATGTCACTGTCAGCTGATCAGCCGATATTATCTACGCTCAATAAACAAAGAGCGACTCTCAGACATGTCTTTAAGTCATGATAACAATAGGAGTCCTTTGGCATGTCTTTAAGTCATGATAACAATAAGAGTCCTTTGGCATGTCTTTAAGTCATGATAACAATAGGAGTCCTTTGGCATGTCTTTAAGTCATGATAACAATAAGAGTCCTTTGGCATGTCTTTAAGTCATGATAACAATAGGAGTCCTTTGGCATGTTGTTCAGTTACATTCCATAGGTCTGCCTTTTCTCTTTTGACACAGTACATTTTAAAGATCCCTATGTGGACGTAAAATTGCCTGGTAATCCCATGGTGTTTAAGTGAAATAATAATAAATAAAAATAATATGACATGCCATTTCCACAGCACGATATTAGAGAATTGTGGCATCGTGCCATTTTGAACACAACTGTAAGAGCCACTTTATAAATTCATGTCATGATGACCTTGTTTGCTTGATTGTGCCTATTCTGTGCAGCAGTGTTTGATTTCATGTTGATTAGTGCAGCAGAGTACTCTTTTTACTGCCTTGCTTAGATTGGTCAGCTCTTGATTGAATGTTTGTGATTGGTGCTCCTTTTTCTTTGATGTCTAAATTACCCTCCTGTCCTGTTTGAGTTTGTCAGAAGCTGTGAAGTGAAGTAGAGAGAGCACATGTTTTTCTACCGCATGTTATCCCACACCATGTAACCTTTTAAGACATTTTGTTCACCTGTATCTTTACTTTACATCAAGTAAAGTGTTACAACTGGTACCACGTGCGTCAGATTATTTGTGCTCACAGCTTTGGAAGGTAATATATTTTGAAAAGTGAACAGAAAATATACGCCTCTATAACAACAACAATCTGATGCCTGAGGAAGGTCCCTAGTGACCGAAACGTTGCTTCATTAAATAAGACAATACTCTTGTGCCGAGCAGATACAGTGTGCGGGTGTACCTTATTGCTTTCTTTGATGTCCACTAGCCTACGCACCTGTGCATACGCCTGATTGCTAGGTGTGCGATAGTTTTCTCCTACAGAACACAAACAATCTACAATTTCAAGAGTATAAAGCCGACCGTTAACTTTACAGAGCGTCGTGCGAGAGACAGAGTGGAAATGTACAGTGAACTGTCCCGAGATAACGCATCAACACATCACCATTTTGTGCTCCATCAGCTTCGCCCCTTTTAGATCATAACAGTTTGTGCATTAAGGTGTTGGCATTATGTTATGCTTTAGCTATTGAAAAATAGCAGATCTACAAGCTGGCGCGCTACGAGCTTGTAGGTCTGCTATTTTTGAAAAATCGAAGAGCGACTGACATAGAAACATAGCTTTTTCAAAAAACTGTCAGGATGTAGAATTTAGAATCTGATCTCAGGTCAGAATGGGTTAAAGAAATGGCATGCATGGCCAAAAGGTCTTAGCGCACACAATCATCCAAAGTAGCAGATCTACTAGCTCGAAACGCAACCCGTTTCGAGCTTGTAGATCTGCTACTTTTGGATTTGAATCCAGAAAAGTTGTGAGGTTATTTCCACCCGACAACAGAGGAGATACCTCGATATGAAAAGACATTTGCTGGAAGCTCTCATCTTTTTTTTTTTCAACGTTTTTTTTTGTGACTTTCGCCTTTATTTTATATATATATATATATATATATATATATATTTTTTTATGGGAGGGACAGACAGTAGGCTGACAGGAAATGGGGAGAAAGATGGGGGAAAGACATGCAGTAAAGGCCGTCGCGATCGGGAGTCGAACCCGCAGCACACTGCCAGACTGGATTGCCAGCCAAGGTGCCTGGGCCACTGAGCCATGGCCCAGGCGGAAGCTCTCATTTTTTTACAGCAAACTTTTCCCCCCCTCCTGAACACAGTCTCTCTCAAAGTTTATTTTAGCTACAGCATACAGACAGTAAAAACTCATTGGAGTTATTAGGGGTGGAAAGTTGTGAGCAAATGAGAACCTCATACAGTACATGTTATGACCTTTGACCTGGCTACTTGGGTGTGCTCGTGTGCTAATAACCAGGGCCGGGCCAGTCACCTGGGGCAAAGGTAACCACTAAGTTACTCATCTAATTCTTAAGCCTGGTTTGTACTTGTACGATGAACGCTGTGTCAGTAAAGCTCAAGGAATCATTAAAGGACCACTTCTTCACTTTTCAACCAATCTTCATATAATTTGTCCTCACTAATGATCATGATAAAATGGCAAATTAAAATAAAGTCAGACCCGTCTGAAGTGAGTGATGCTGTACTGTACTGTACTGTACTGTACAAGCCCTCCTCCCTGGCCTGTGTGTGTCTGTGTGTTAGGCTGTGCAACAGTGACACTTGGTGGTGAACAAACGCTATTTTCATGCTCGGACACAGGGACCCAATCACACACACATAGCTGTCTATAGGAGTGGTTGCACCACTCAAAAACCTTGTTTAAAAAAAAAGAAGAAATTGCCTAAGGCTGATGTCACTGGTGGACAGGTTTCTGAACTGCCCACAGCCCTCCTATGAGACACAGACTGTAGACAAAAGATTGTGCTATTTTATCATGAACATTAATGAGGACCAATTATATGAAGATAGGTTTGAAAAGTGGTCCTTTAAGGATTCAAGCCATCCCAACCGGGGACTGTTTGAGATGCTGCCGCATGCAGTCAAAGCCACTGGAAATGGACTGCAAAAAAAGCTTCTTTCCCCGAACAATCAGATACATGAACCGATAAGAAACAGAGCAAGGAAAATACCTTTTTCGGCACGCCACACTAGCATATGATATAATAAACTAACAAGGCTTAACAATCAGCCTGCTTTGTGGGCTCAGCGAATCACAGATAGGCCAGACAGTATATGGATGGACAATACAGATGTCATCATCACTGCTCTCACACAAGCTTGGAATTACGGGGTTTAACCCATTTTGGGCGGGAACCCCTTTTGGTTTTAGCATTATGTTATGCTTTAGCTATTGAAAAATAGCAGATCTACAAGCTCATAGCGCGCCACCGAGTGGCGCGCTACGAGCTTGTAGGTCTGCTATTTTTGACTGACATAGAAACATAGCTTTTTCAGAAAACTGTCAGGATGTAGAAGACATTTTTAGAATCTGATCTCACGTCAAAATGGGTTTAAAGAGAGAATGAAAGGGAAGGTGTACAAGACGGTGGTGAGACCAGCCATGTTGTATGGCTTAGAGACACTGAGGAAAAGACAGAAAGCAGAGCTGGAGGTAGCAGAGACTAAAATGTTGAGGTTCTCTCTGAGAGTAAACAAGGATGGATAGGATGAGGAAGTACAGTACATCAGAGGGACAGCGCACGTCAGATATTTTGGAGATAAAGCCGGAGAGGCCAGACTGAGATGGTTTGGAACAAGTACAGAGGAGGGATAGTGAGTATATTGGTAGAAGGATGTTGAGAACGGAACTGCCAGGCAGGCGGCCTAGAGAGGAAGACCCGAGAGAAGATGTATGGACGTAGTGAAAGAGGACATGAAGTTAGTTGGTGAGAGAGAAGAGGAGGCAGAGGACAGGGTGAGATGGAGGCAGAGGACAGGGTGAGATGGAGGCAGAGGACAGGGTGAGATGGAGGCAGAGGACAGGGTGAGATGGAGGCAGAGGACAGGGTGAGATGGAGGCAGAGGACAGGGTGAGATGGAGGCAGAGGACAGGGTGAGATGGAGGCAGAGGACAGGGTGAGATGGAGGCAGATGATTCGCTGCGGTGGCCCCTGAAGGGAAAAGCCCAAAGGAAAAAAGGAGAGAAAAGTAAATGAATAAACTTCAAGTCAAACAACAAAGTGGCTTCAGGAGAAATAAAACGCGTCTTTACTCAATGAAAATGCACTGTCGAGTTTATTTGCAGGTCCATGCGCGAGTATCACATCATTAATAATAATTATACAAAAAAAAACAAAGAAAAAAAACAGGAGTTCTCTACAGAGCTTTGCTTTACATTTCAATAAAAGAATAGTGTTATTTTACAGTGACAAAAGGATGGGGTGGGGGGGGGGGGGGGAGGGCTTTTCGGCCACCAATGTGCCTCCGAGCAAGAACCGAACCATCCCACTTAAACCCCAATTAAATTACATCCAGTGACAACTTTGCATTGTCCTTCCCCGCTCCCCCCCAAAAAACCCAGAATAACCCGATGCCATTATCCAGGAAGCACACGCACACACGCACACACCGTCACACACACGTTGTCCAAAACCGTGTTGTGTGAATACTATACAATGTAGTCATTATTTAGTTACAAAGCTTGTGTTAATACTGCTAATAAAGATAGCAGACCTACAAGCTTGTGTGTGTATAACGTGTGTGTGTGTGTGTGTGTGTGTGTGTGTGTGAGAGAATATAAATATAGTGTGTGCATGTGTGATTCTAACCTCAGACAAAATCTTGTCACACACCGATCACATCCTTCATACAGATCAGAATTCAGAAGACAGCTCTGGTAGAGTTGTTTTGAGTTGGCTGTGGACAGGGCCATTTGGTACTGCCGCTAGATGACGCTATTCCCCTGATTCGTGTTTTTTTTTTTTTTTTGTGTTATATTGCTAGTTCGACCACATCAAATGCTCTAAAAAATTATAACCGAAAATAGACTACAAGCTCTCATTGCGCGACGACGCATTGAGAGCATGCTTCCGCCATGCAACATGCCTCCAAAGAAGACCTTCTATGGAATCAAAAAGACTGAAATCAGTCGTGACGACTGAGAACTTTAATCCATGGGATTACAACACAAATAACAACACGAACCAAGGAACAGCACCATCAGTGACAGTGTCAGGACTCAGTGGCCTATGGGCAGCGGTCACTCAACACACAGGGAGCGCTGAGTCAGGACTCACAGTGGGCTATGGGCAGCGGTCACTCACACAGAACACACAGGGAGCGCTGAGTCAGGACTCACAGTGGCCTATGGGCAGCGGTCACTCACACAGAACACACAGGGAGCGCTGAGTCAGGACTCACAGTGGCCTATGGGCAGCGGTCACTCACACAGGGAGCACTGAGTCAGGACTCACAGTGGCCTATGGGCAGCGGTCACTCACACAGGGAGCACTGAGTCAGGACTCACAGTGGCCTATGGGCAGCGGTCACTCACACAGAACACACAGAGAGCGCTGTGTCAGGACTCAGTGGCCTATGGGCAGCGGTCACTCACACAGGGAGCGCTGAGTCAGGACTCACAGTGGCCTATGGGCAGCGGTCACTCACACACAACACACGGAGCGCTGAGTCAGGACTCACAGTGGCCTATGGGCAGCGGTCACTCACAGAACACACAGGGAGCGCCGAGTCAGGACTTACAGTGGCCTATGGGCAGCGGTCACTCACAGAACACACAGGGAGCGCCGAGTCAGGACTTACAGTGGCCTATGGGCAGCGGTCACTCACACAGAACACAGGGAGCGCCGAGTGAGGACTCACAGTGGCCTATGGGCAGCGGTCACTCACAGAACACACAGGGAGCGCCGAGTGAGGACTCACAGTGGCCTATGGGCAGCGGTCACTCACACAGAACACACAGGGAGCGCCGAGTCAGGACTTACAGTGGCCTATGGGCAGCGGTCACTCACACAGAACACTGGCTACGAGACGGCACTTTTAAAAAACGACCATTTCATCCCCCTCGGGAGGTATAGCCGGGCAGAATAACTTGTGCAACTGGAGCAGCAAAAACAAAAAGCATTTCATGTTGCGTTTCTTTGCATAATATACCTCTGTGCCGGTTTGTTTATCCCAAAACACAGACAACTAAAACGAACACAGCCATTCTGTTGGTGAACCGTTTGGCTTTGTGGAACGACAGGGGCTAGCTCGCCTATAGAGAGCATTGGTTCTCAAAGTGGGGGACCCCCAGAGGATAGTTAACATAGCATCGCAATCATTTTAACCCCTTTGTTGGCTATTAAAAATGTCAGACGCACAAGCTCACAGCACATCACTTCGTGCCATGCTGCGCACTTGTGCATCTGCTATTTTTTTTAACGTTTTTTGAAAGAAAGATTTGAAAAAGTGTTTTGAATCATTCAGGTTTTTAACAAATCTTCACTACATGGCGGGATCCCTGGCACAAGATATGTGTGTGTGTGTGTGTGTGTGTGTGTGTGTGTGTGTGTGTGGGGGGGGTCCGCCGACAAAAGATACATTAATCAATTTGTGTTGACACAAAAATGTTTGAGAAACACTTGCCTAGCGTTACATCGATTCAGACATGATTTCAGTCCTCGGGTGTGGGATGCAATAAAACAAAACAAAGAAAAATCTAGATTTAGCCCCTCGTGTCTAGTAGTACAATCTCTACAGGTCTGGTCCTGACTGACCACTAATCAGGGCCATAACATTTACAAGTTAACATACTGTACAATCAACTTACATAGATTATCAATAATCTATTAATCACGACTAAAGGACTCTTTTTTTAAATAACATCTCGTAAAACAGAGTTACAGTTGATTAAAAACGGCACCGTCTAAGGATTTCTTTAGTTTCCACCATTTCTTTTTGAGTGCAGGGAATTAGTGGACTCTGACTGGCTGTGAGAGCTGGGTGGTGAGCGGAGCGCGGTGGGACGCCGTCGGGCGGTCCGTGCCACTAGGATCCAAACTCCACCGTGTCCTCGGTGATGGGCTGGAACTCGTAGCTCCCTCGGCCGTCCATGTGCAGGTAGTACTGGGAGGACGGAGAAACGCACGCACGCACAGTCAGTAACCAAGACAGTAAGGAAGGCTCTCACTCCCTCTCACGAGAGTTCCATTATGGAGACAGAGACGTCAGCCGACGGCTGGCATCATCATCGTGACGAGCATTCAGCCGATCCTATGTAAAGAGTGGTTGTTGTTGCCCCTGATGGTAGATGCAAGCAGGATTGGCTCCTCGCGAGAGACTCCGTCGCCTTCCGTACGAGACAGCGATATTGGGCCTTACAACCAAGATCTCGGTGTGTCAAGAGATTCAGACATCCCGGTTAACCCATTTTGGGCGGGAACCCCTTTTGGTGTTTTAAACATTATGTTATAATTTAGCTATTGAAAAATAGAAGATCTACAAGCTCATAGCGCGCCACCGAGTGGCGCGCTACGAGCTTGTAGGTCTGCTATTTTTTTTTTAAATCGTGAAAATATTTATTTCAGAAAACTGGAGGATTTAGAAGATTTTTTTTTAAATTTCGAGGTCAGGCCTAAATGGGTTAAGTTCTCATCGGCGGACACCCGAGGCATTCTGTGGCCACGTTCACACAGCAACGACAAAGTGCTGTTGCCGTACTCACTATCGTGTACTCACTATTTTCAGTAGGATGATATTTTCAGCATGCAGCACAGTAATCAGGCAATACGACTCAATTTATGCCCGCCGAAATATCTTTTTGGCGACAAAATCAACTGTACATTTTAGTTTGACTAAAATCTAAAACCATATAAAAACTCAACAGTGCTGAGAAGCAGTGATGTTCTAGCAGAGTGGACATGCTTACCTTGTGGTGTTTCCACAGAGACTTTCTGTGGGACACGGTGAACAACGTGATGCCAACCTGGGGGACCAGAGGACAGTCAATTAGAACCAGTGGTTTTCAACCCTTTTCACATCAAGGTCCATTATTTATTTGGCCTTTGAGCCACGGAACACCATTTTGATGACAAAACTAAAAAATATTTTGTTGGCATTGGATAATTATGTCCACAATTCCATGCTGTAATGTTGTTGGTACTATAGGAGAAATAACAGGCAAACGATCAATATGACAATTATTTTTTGTGTAAAAGATGTTTAACAATAATGTAACTCTTGAGGGCGTAAGACAAAACCAAATGGACATGCGTGTGTAACCTGCAGTTTCGTGTGTGTGTGTGTGTGTGTACGTGTAACCTGTGTGTGTGTGGGTGTGCGTGTAACCTGTGTGTGGGTGTAACCTGTGTGTGGGTGTAACCTGTGTGTGCACGTTTGTGTGTGTGTGTGTGTGTAACGTACGGTTTTGCAGTGGCTGTAGATGAAGTCTTCCACGTCGACACTCACAGCGCTGGTACATTCGTCCAGGATGGCAAACTGGGGCTTGTGGTAGAACAGCCTGGCCATCTGGACAACACGCAGGAAAATGAAGCATGGATTAAAGCAAACTAAAATCTCACGACGAAAAATGTCGCTATAGGCCTATGGTAATTTGTGAAACGGCGTGAAAGGAGCCACCACACACTAGCGCTGTGTCTCCTACACACTCGACACAATAATGTAAAATGACGATGTAGAGATGGAGCGAATCTGGCGATGTCACTTCCGGTTTAAGCAACCACAACATCCGGAACTAGCTTTGCACTGTGCAGCACTATCAGATGTCCGGAATGCTAAGCGATCATTGTTTATTTTAATAACCAAGTCAAATTAAGCTCTAATCAAGCCCAAAATATTGCATTTTACACATCGATGCATGCGCGATCACGCGCGCGCGTGCGTGATTGACCGTGCACGCGCGGATTTCGGCCGGTTTTAGGTAGATTACATCGGCCGTTAGCCAAACTAGCCAAAAGTTGCTACATTTTGCTACATTAAACCCCCGATTATAGGGAATTAAACCAGCACGTCAATTCCGGCAACGGAAGGTTTGGATTTATTGATTCAATCCGTCAATTCCGTCAACAGTAGGTTTTAATAGCCAAAGAAATCTAAAATGACACAAAATGATGCTTTGCCAGTTCAAACGGGTGAAAATGAAGGAAGCAGTCTTACAGCCATCCTCTGCTTCTCTCCTCCACTGAGCACGTCCATCCAGTCCTGGACGATGTCCCAGCTGCCCTCTCTGTCCAGGATGTGACCCAGCTGGACGTTGTCCAGATACTCCTTCAACACCTACACCACACACACACACACACGCATAAACCTGTGCACTTGGACTGCTATGGCTTTTTCGGTCATTATTTTGAAGTTTCAGTCTGAAACCGAAGCCTGTTTGTTTCTGAACCAATCGGAGTGTCACATCACTTCAGGCTATGGGACGTAAGTAGCTCCGCTACACACGGGTAGCTTGCTGCACCTGGCAGTTATGATTGAGTCATTATTTATTTCTTTGTTTCTTTTTTTTTTCCCTTGGGCGTTTCTCACCTGATCAGAAATGCCCTTCCTCTTCTGTTCCTCAAACGTGTCTGGGTAGATGACCTGGTCCCGAAGTGTGCCTATGGTCATGTAGGGCCTCTGGAGACACACACACACACACACACACCAGTGTTCATGTAATCGAGTAAAACTATGACGAAAAATGTTCGACTACTTTTTTCACAGATGAAAACGGGGAAAAAAAACTAAGCCATGATAACTAAATATAGTGACAATTGTGTCAGGTGACGGGTGCTATTTTTAGCACAGAGCCAAGTATATCAAGGCCTGCCAAAATACAATTATGTTGACTCAATAAACTGTAGATTTAGTTGAATAAAATCTTATCTAGACTAAAAATAAAATGTATCAGATGACAAAAATATGGCTAAAACTAAATTAAAGATTTGTGGTCAAAATTAACACCGACACACACAGCTGTGTCATTGCATTAATATGCATATTATCTGAACTTCTGAAACTCTTCTGAAGTTTCAGTTTCTGAAACTCTTCTGAAACTCTAAAAAATGGCTAAATATATAAAGGACAGGTTGAACGTTTTCATCGTCATGTTTAGGACAGTGGTTTTCAACACATTTCATATCAGGGCCCGTTATTTATTGGGTATTTGATGACATTTAGCCTCTCAGATCCAAAACTAACAAATATTTTCTTGTCGTTGGACAAGATTTTGTCCACAATTCCACGCTGTATTGATGTTGGTACCATTAGGAGAGTTAACAGGCAAATGATGAATTGTGGAGACTTCTGGCAAATTAAGTAATGCAGATGTTTAACAATAATGTAACTAAAAAATGAAACCAAATGGATCCGGAGGGTCCATTTGGTTTCATTTTACGCTCTCAAGAGTTAAAGGGTCCATTTGGTATTTTGGTTACCAACTCTCCATTTAGCTGGAGTGTTTAGCTGGGGACCACCTGGAACCCCCTTAAGGACCACTGGCTGAAAACCACTGGTTTAGGACACAAAGAAGAGCTCTACCTACCTGGGGAACGTAGAAGAGCTTTCCTCGTTCAGGTTTAGTGAGCTCCCCTCCAAACAGTGGCCAGAGCTGGAAGAAACATTAGAAGGAAATCACACTATTTAGTTTACATTAACCCATTTAGGACTTTAGGATAAGTCTTCTAAATACTAAAAGTTTCTATGTCAGTGGTTCTCAGACTTTTTCATGTCAAGGACCCCCAGAATTATCTGTATATGGCCGTCAACCCGCATCTGAAAATATGTGGGTTCCAGGGACACCCCCAGAAGCAAAGATTTGAGTTAAAAACGTTAGCTCTGAAAGAATAATATATATTCAAAGATTTGTGCCACATTTTCACGATTAAAAAAAAGAAAATAGCAGATCTCCTCTCCAAGCTCATAAAGCTCAAGTATAACATAATGCTTAAAACACCAAAAAGTGTTCCCGTCTTGAATCGGTTAAAACGATGCAGTTCACATATATATGCATGTAGGGCTGTCACGAATACAAATTTATGTTGATGGTTAATTGTCACACAAATAATTGCCATTAAAGGAGAATTCCATGCTAGAAGGCTTTCTTACCTTTATTTGTAGTCGTTACGTCCCCACCAAACACCTGGACCTCCCAGGTGTTATTTTGTTTATTGGCTATTTCCCCTACCATAAGACCTCAATGAATTGAATTGCATTGAATTGAATGGGGCATTGGGGTGTTGTGCTAATTCGCTTATTTCCGTCCCTCAAAAATAATTTTTTTGTATACATCCTCTCTTCATAATGCAAATAGTATCCCAAGCGGCACACTTTACAATTTATTTCGATGGAAATAAGCGAATTAGCACAAAAACCCAACCCCCATTGAGGGCTAATATTAGTGGAAATAGCAAACAATGAACTTTTGCACAAAATAATACCTGGACCTCTTTGGTGGGGACATAACTACAAATAAAAGGTAAGAAAGCCTTGAATTGTGGTTTTCCACATTGAACTTTACAAATTGTATTTCCGCTTGCCTTTTAGGCTTCGTAATCACAAATGGTACAGATGACGACAAATAACTGAAATATACAAATAAATCACTGACATGTCTTAATCATGTCTTTTATTATAATTCTCGTTTCTAATTTGTTTTTACAAAATAGCAGAATGTTGTTGATCTACAAGCTTACAACACGTCACAAAGTGACATGTTGTAAGCTTGTAGATCTGCTATTTCTGCCATTGTTTTTGAAAAATGTGGAAAAGATTGACGATTCTGAATGAAATAATTGCGATCAGGCAATGATGTAATAATTGTGACAGGCCTGTATGTAAATGAATATTGATCAGGGAATGATGTAATAATTGTGACAGGCCTGTATGTATATGAATATTGATCAGGGAATGGATGAAAACATGCATGGCACAGCTGTAGATATACTGACCTCTCCGAGGACTCTGAAGAGAGAGCTTTTGCCGCAGCCGTTGGGCCCGCACACCAAGACGTTGTTGCCCGATGTCACCTGCGCACACACACACTTGTGTAAAATGTCTGTGTGTGTGAGTGTGAGTGTGAGCGTGACTGTGACTGTGACTGTGAGTGAGAGAGAGTGAGTGAGTGAAAGAGAGAGTGAGAGAGAGAGAGAGAGAGAAAGAGTGAGTGAGTGAGTGAGTGAGTGAGAGTGAGAGAGACAGTGTTTCCACACCTAAGCACAAAACGGCCGACAGCCGCGGACAGAAGAAGCTGTCCGCAGCTTCTTTTCCGAGATTTTAGACAGCTGGTGGATGGAAAAGAAGCTCCACCTCCGCTTGACTACTGCCGCGGAGGAGAGCGTTTCCGGGAATCTGGCCGTCGCGCCAGTCGTCCGCGGAGGTGGAGCTTAATTTCCATCCACCAGCTGTCTAAAAACCCGGAAAAAGAAGCTGCGGACAGCCGAGAACGTCCGCGGCTCTTTAGTAAGTGTGGCAGCACCTAGAGAGAGAGAGAGAGAGAGTGTGTGAGTGAGGGAGGGAGGGAGGCGTCTTACCTCAAAGCACAGGTCTCTGATCAGGATGTCTCCGTTGGGTGTAGCCAGAGGGGTGTGGTCAAACCTGACAAAAAGGAACACGGATACAGCCAACTTAATAACACAGAACACATGCAAAAGAAGGTTGAATATTATATTCGCATCACATGTACTGTAGGGCTGTCACGATTATGCGATTTATTTAGCATGAGGAAAAATTGTCAATTAAAAAATTGCGATTAACGATTTCATTT
The DNA here is from genome assembly GCF_951216825.1 of Electrona antarctica. Lineage (NCBI taxonomy): Eukaryota > Metazoa > Chordata > Actinopteri > Myctophiformes > Myctophidae > Electrona > Electrona antarctica. The sequence goes on along the minus strand of NC_136801.1, from coordinate 35,241,926 downwards.
CTATTGTTTCCGTTATTGGAACATTGGAAATATTATGAATAAAACATGACATTTATTTTTGGCTTATTTAACCCATTTAGGCCTGACGTCGAAATTTTAAAAAAAAATCTTCTAAATCCTCCAATTTTCTGAAATAAATATTTTCACAATTTTTCAAAAATAGCAGACCTACAAGTGCTTCCATGCCACGCCACCGAGTGCCACTCGGTGGCGCGCTATGAGCTTGTAGATCTGCTATTTTTCAATAGCTAAATTATAACAATGTTTAAAACACCAAAAGGGGTTCCCGCCCAAAATGGGTTAATACAGTTATACTTTCAGGAAATGATGAATAGTGCAAATGGCTGATATACAAGCTCAAAGCGCCGGCTCGTTTTTGAGCTTGTAGATCTGCTACTTTCCAAAACATTTGAACATGGTACATTTTTCACACGGAAATGACAGGCCTAATCAACACGTACTTGATGATGTTGTCCACGTTGATGACTCGGCCACTTCCTGGCACCAACGTCAGTTTCTCCTCAGCGTCCGAATCTACGGCGAAAACAAATCGCAGAGGATTAGCTTCATCGGTTCACCGCTGACTGATACAATCAACACGAAGATACAACTACCCGACTCTTTCCTATCCTAGATGAAGATACCTCACAGTAGCATTCACCAACTCTCCACATTCCACATGTAGTTTCCCATGGAATAAAGCAAAATAAAATCTCAAGACTGAGAATGTAATGATGATGTTTTAGGTATGATCATTCTAAACCTATTGTTACTGCTGTTCCACACAACAGCCGACCCAGCTGAAGAAATCACATCCATGTTCTTGGAAGATGCTTCTAAACTTGTATTCTATTGCTAGTTCGATCACTTAGTTCAAATACTCTTCATCTTAAAATAACTAAGGACCGAAAATAGCCGATCTACAAGCTCACAACACGTCATAGCCGATCTACAAAGGCCGACGGCAAAGGCCGTCGTTGGTCTCGGGAGTCGAACCTCCGTCTCCGTCTGACGGTTAGCTCAACCGTCTGGGCACCTAGGCTGCCACATCACCCTATTCCACATGTAGTTACCTCTCTCCTGGTGGGTGACCATGGTGCGTTCGTAATGGCCAGTGTTGAGATCCTTCAGCACCCTCATCAGCTCAGTGATGCGAGCGGTGAATCTGGTGGGACAGTAGAGTTAGTTTAATCCATTTTGGCCTGACCTCGAAATTAAAAAAAAATCTTCTAAATCCTCCAGTTTTCTGAAATATTTTTTCACAATTTTTCAAAAATAGCAGACCTACAAGCTTGTAGCGCGCCATGAGCTTGTAGATCTGCTATTTTTCAATAGCTAAACTATAACATAATGTTTAAAACACCAAAAGGGGTTCCCATCCAGAATGGGTTAAGTTCATTAAAATATACAGCTCTACAGTGTCTGCCATTGGTGTCATGGTCGTAGAACGCAGTACCACGCCGTGGTACCAAAAATAATTGTACGGAATTGAACGGTGCATGCGTATACACGCTAGAACGTGTCCGGCTAGATTTAAGAGAAGGCGCACCTAACCTCGCGTCACCACTCGCCAGACTTTCCAAGACGCACCGACGAGACATGGCCAAAGCATTTCCGGGGGTCCCCAACCAAAACCGTTGAGAACCCCTGCAGCGGACTGACCTCATGCTTCCTTCTATGCATGAGGAGTCCAAGCTGCTTCTTTTCACCTGACAGGGGGGGGTTTCCCCGGCCGGACGTAGCGCGTGGAAGGAACACGTTATTCCGACCAGTTCCTTTCCCCTCTGGGGGCCAGGTGGAGGTAGTTTAGAGACCAGGATTACTGCATGGTTTTTGTGAGGGTAACTACCCTAGCGGGGACACGGGGAGAACATGCAAACTCCACACAGAAGGGCTGTTTCACCAACCCCGCCTCGCGTATGGGCACTGGTTGGATTCCCGCTGGGGGGCGTTTTCTCTCCTCTGTGTCATCAGTGATGACACAGAGGAGAGAACACGCCCGAGAACAGCGTGTTCTCTCCTCTGTGTCATCAGTGATGACACAGAGGAGAGAACACGCCGTTCTCACGCCCCCAGCGGGAATCCATACCTTCTAGCTGTGAGGCTACAGCACTACTAGCCTGGAACTCACCTATGCATTTTATGGCATAGGCAGCTCCCAGCAGGATCCGCCGGGAGAAACTATGCGCAGCTGCTAGACATGAGACTAATTAATTAGAGCGACAGAGAGAGAGAGAGGAGTGTGTGTGTATATGCGTGCGTGTGTGTGTCAATTTAACAAAGGTGCAGACGATCAGAAATCAGCAGAGAGATAGTGATGTTATTGTTTGCGCTTCTCTATGCCGAATTGAAGTGGACTCGGACCCAGACTTTTTTTTTCTCCCTGAAAAAAAAAACGTCTGGGTTTCCGAGGCTACAGCACTACAGACTGTACCACCCTTTATGAAGTTGATATAGAAGTGAGTGCTCACCCTGAGAGGCGGGTCATGTCCCTGCCAGCCAGTACGATCCTCCCCAGGGCCTGGGACATCCGTAGCAGCATCCTGCCACTCTGGTAGTAGTCCTACGAGCACCATATCAATGCATACAGTAGAAAAAAATGCATATTATGTACTGATATTCATCTCGTATCAAAACTACTGCACCGAAAACAGGCTTGTCGACATGTACTGTATGTAGATGGCCTATTTCCGTTGCATGGTATGCTTCCATAGAAGACAATGCTGCTGACTTCTATAGAGCGTCGCCGTCCCGCCCCCTTTCAGAACGACGAGGGCACCAGGAAATAATTCCCCGTTCATTTTCCCCATAGACGTTTCAAAAAGTATTTATTTAAAGACCTTTAAAGCCTCGGACAAAGCCAACTCGGCAGTTGACAAATCATTGACAAACACATTTTTTGGGGGCAAAACAAATAAAAAACAAATCTTCCAATTATTTGTTCTGCCCCAAAAAATTTGCCCTGGTGTGTCACAAACCAGCTGTTAACTATCTACTCCACAATATACAGTTTATACACCATTCCTTCACAGGTTGGATTTGAGTAATGATCAGCACTCGACATGTGATGGCCCGCAGGCGATGTGTGTGTGTGAAATGTGCTTATGCAACAGAGAAAATGTAGTTCCACTTGCAGTACCTGTGTTTTGGTATCCCGCAGGCAAAGTTCACACCTCTACACTTACTCATTTCCTCGTTAGAAACTGAGCTGACACGACGATTATTATTCACCACACCCCGCTTTTCCCGTTTTGCCTACTGCGTGTGTGTATGTGTGTGTATGTGTGTGTGTGTGTACCTCCAGCAGCTCAGAGTGTTTGCTGTGAAGGTGTCTGGGGTCGGACAGGTTGAGGAAGGGCCGGCTGACCACCAGATAGCCCACCACCGTGGCCAGGTCTGTGGGCAGGGGGGGGGGGGGGGATGGGAACACATTTTGTACAACAGGCACGTTTCAATGGGATTCAAAATAAAAAACCTAAATACAGGCAAAGATCGAACATGACAAAACAAAAACGGGCAGATATAAGATGGGAACATATATGATGCGTTACATATAAGATAAAATACGATTTTCGCGGTTCGCTAGATCTGTATTCGTAGGATGAGTGGATAAGGTCACGAATACAAGCGGACGAAATGAGTTTTCTTCGACGGGTGGCTGGCATCTTCCTTAGAGATAAGGTGAGAAGTTCAGTCACATGACGGACTGAGTAGAGTCGCTGCTTCCTCGCCTGGAAAGGAGCCAGCTTACCCCGGGGCTCCACCGGGCGCGTCAGCGTCGCGTCTCCGTCACCGTCAGGGAATGTTCCCTTTTTAAATCAATGAAGGGTGGCTCCCCTGCGTTGCGTTGCGTTGCGTTGCGTGACTGCTTTAAAATTGCCCCGGTTCGTTTTTTGACGCACGCACGCACGCGTCCGGTGGAGCCCCGGCGTTAGGTGGTTTGGGCATCTGGTTAGGATGTCTCTCGGGCGATTCCCTAGGGAGGTCCTCGAGGCACGTCCCACTGGGAGGAGACCCCCAGGGCAGACCGAGGCGCAGTTGGAGGAAACACATCAACTCACTGGCCTTGGAACGCCTCGGGATCCCCCAGGAGGAAGTTACTAATGTTGCTCTGGGGTCTCAGGTCGCATTCTCACCTCAAATTTCAGTAGACCGATGCGAATGGGTGGAGAAGTTGCATAATTCTTGCATATTTAATTTGCTGCGTTTGCCTTCACACTGTGATGTCATTCGCAGCAATTATCAATGTGTTCAATTAAAAAACTACAGTGAAATCTATGGTGTTAAATTAAACTTCGAGTAATTGTTTCAATCTGGCTTCAATCTCATTATTTGCCCACATCTATCCACGGTAATGGGACATCTTTGCGCTGCGTAAAATGAATATCCCTTCTCCGTCTCCAACTGTGTTTACTCCTCATTCATCCGCCACATATGCGGTTCTTTGTTGCGAATCAGGATTCGAATGAGCCTTCGCACCTGCCAAACAAAGCGCACTTTCCGACAATACGCAGCAGGATTCGTTTTAATCGCAGTATGCTGGTGTGAATGAGACATCAGAAAGAACGGATGCAGCCACTTACACTTGGCAATGATGCTGTCCACGAAACCCATGGAGAAGCGGAAGAAGATGAAGTTGTGCAAGTGGTCGACCTGAGGGACAGAATAACAGAGGACGTCAGTGTTGATTTTGACATAAAATTTAGATTTTAGTTTTAGTTATAGTCTGTTTGGAATAGTTTATTTAGTTTTAGTCACGTGGAATGTTTTAGTGTTAGTCCAGTTTTAGTCGACTAAATATTCGATTTTAGTCGACAAAATCTATAGTCGACTTAGACTAAAATGTATCTTGGCGGGCCTTGGTGCCATCGTAACGGCCGATTATGCGCTTGCTGAAAATAGCCAATCTATCGGCAATCGATCGGCTATTTCCAGCATGCAACAGATTGTAAAATGACTTACTTATACTGGATCTCTTGTCCACTAGTCCCTTCCTAACATTTTGGTATAGTTTTTATTTGTTGATGAAATAGTCAATATATATAGTTTTAGTCATCATAGCTTAGCGTTTCATTTAGTTTCCATTTAGTTTTCTGCAGTGAAAAAAGGTAGTCGAACATTTTTCATCATAGTATTAGTCGACGAAATCAACACTGCTGAACATTCACTACCTGAGGACAAGACAACGCAGAAATCAAACACCCGGTATGAGCTATTGCTCAAGATGACACACCCACTGAATGAAGCAAAATATACGATCTAATGACTGAAAATGTAAAGATCACAGGTTGGTTCCCAAACCTTTTCATGTCAAGGACCCCCAAATTGTCACTAATTAGCCCACGGACCCCCATTTGAAGAGATATGCCAGAGATCTCCATAAGAGATGTAATGATTTTTAGGAGTGATTCTCAACCTGTTTAATGTCAAGGAGCCCCAGTTTGACATGCATTAGTCTACGGACCCCCATTTAATGGCTTGTTTAATGTTTAATTTAATGTTTGTGTAGGACAAGAATAGTGATTTGCTCAGACACATGACGTGAATTCTCCATTCATTGTCAATGGGAATTTAATGTTGGTGTAAGATGAAAATCTACACTATAGCTGGAATATAGGAGGGGGATAGCGCCCATCAAAAAAAATCACACCCGTGTGAAGTAAGGGTCGCTCTTATCATCGTACACCATTTGTGTTTACACTATGACGTAAAATTGTCCGTTCATTGTCAATACAACAGTTTGTGCCCACACACTAAAAGCTGGACATAGGAGGATCTCAAAAAGCAAAATGGATGACTTACCAGTTTCTTGAATGTGCCATAGATGGTTTGCTTTTCTCTGTTGTTCCCATTGTAGAAGGCGATCTCCTCACTACGGCACACAACACAGAACATCCACACATGATCAGATATTGCCTTGAATAAGGGGGGATAGGGGGGCCAGTACTGATTTCGCCACGAGTTTGCGTCAAATGGTGTTTCTGGAAGATGCTTCTAAACTTGTATTCTATTTCTAGTTTGATCATTTCAAACACTCTTTCATCTGAAAATAACTAATGACCGAAAATAAATTGCTATTTTCGGTGCGCAGCATGCTTTCACAGAAGACCCGGTGGGTTCTATGGAATCCAAAATGACTGAAATCAGTCGTGGCGACTGAGAACTTTTAATCCATGCAGGTTGGTTACCTGTTGGTGATGAGGCGGGAGTTGACGTAGCGGTACTCGCCCTCGTAGCGTTGCTCGATGACCGTCATCTTCCCGATGGGTCTCCTGACCCTGGTCAGGATCAGGCCCGAGACCAGCAGATAGGCCATCATGCTGGCTGGGCCCTGTGGTGGGAGGGGAACACAGTGCTGTGTTAGTGGAGAGGGCCTTGGATGGACGGCGCGTGGATTTGTAAAGCTGTAATTACGTTTAACAGTACCTGGGCACCGATGGCACTGGTCAGCTTGAAGATATACAGTCCGATGTCCAACAGAGGCTGAGGGACAGAGAGAGAAGACATTGTTAAAAAACTGATCCGTAACCAGCCTATGTGTGTTGTCATACAACGAAAAACAAAGCATTATTATTATTTATTTTCTAAGATATTTTTGGGGGCTTTTTGTCGTTGGATAGGGTACAGTAAGTTGACAGGACAGGGGGAGGGAGATGGGGGGGGGGGGCATGCGGCAAAGGCTGACGGGCTCAGGACTCGAACCCACGGCACACCGCCAGGTTGGATATACCTGCCTGGACTGCTCAGCCGCGGCCCAGGCAAAAAGCAAAGCATTCTACATGCCAGTACTTTGGTGAATCCATTGAAAGCTCTCAGTACCTTGCTGAGGTTGGGGAAGGTGCTACTGTACCTTGCTGAGGTTGGAGAGGTGCTACTGTACCTTGCTGAGGTTGGGGAAGGTGCTACTGTACCTTGCTGAGGTTGGAGAGGTGCTACTGTACCTTGCTGAGGTTGGAGGTGCTACAGTACCTTGCTGAGGTTGGAGGAGGTGCTACAGTACCTTGCTGAGGTTGGAGAGGTGCTACTGTACCTTGCTGAGGTTGGGGAAGGTGCTACTGTACCTTGCTGAGGTTGGAGAGGTGCTACAGTACCTTGCTGAGGTTGGAGAGGTGCTACAGTACCTTGCTGAGGTTGGAGAGGTGCTACTGTACCTTGCTGAGGTTGGAGAGGTGCTACTGTACCTTGCTGAGGTTGAAGGTGCTACTGTACCTTGCTGAGGTTGAAGGTGCTACTGTACCTTGCTGAGGTTGAAGGTGCTACTGTACCTTGCTGAGGTTGGAGAGGTGCTACTGTACCTTGCTGAGGTTGGAGAGGTGCTACTGTACCTTGCTGAGGTTGGAGAGGTGCTACTGTACCTTGCTGAGGTTGGAGTAGAGGTCCACCACGCTGTTGCAGAACTTCTCCACGTCCTGCGTGAGCAGCTGGTCAGGGTTGGCTATCCGGTTGTCCAAGTTGCCCATCTTGTAATACGTGTAGCCTCTACACAAACACACGGCAGCACACGGTTCAGTTACTCGTACGAGAGAGAGCGCGCAAGAGAGCGTGCGAGAGAGAGCGCGAGAGCGAGAGTGAGACAGACAGACGGAGAGTGAGCGAGAGAGAGACAGAGACAGACAGACAGCTCTTACGTGAGGTACTGGTCATAAAGGTGCTTTGTGAGCCTCTCGCGACACCGCAGTTTCAGCTCGTTCAAGCCCAACTTGAGGAAGTTGTTCACCAAGGCAATCTGCAATAGGCCAACCAAACACACACACACAGAGACACACACACACACCTCACCACGTGCTCTGTCCTTCAGCATGGCACTTAGGCTATGCTTTGCAGTATCCTCTTTTTCTTTTGTACTCATGCATCTGAAGACACTTAGAATTAATTGCAATAAAACCAAGATTGAAAAAAGAAAAGTAGGAAAATAACACAGATGTATTGACTGACATTGATTCGGTTGATTATTACCCTCGTTATCGTGATGAATATTCGTATGTTAATCATGCAACACTAAACAGGTTTTCAATGTTAAGATCAGTAGGAAATAGGGCTGCACAATAATGGCATGAAATTAGTTTTTGAATTTTCCCCAATTACATAATTAATAGGGAAACAAACTCAGGACATCCAGAGTGCTTTCGATTAATTGTGCAGCCCTAAATGAAATGTCATATTAATAACAGAAAGGTTATGTTAGTAATCATATTAGTGGGGTTTCTAATAAAAAAAAGCAGGCCTCCTCTGAATTGTTCCACTGACAATTTACTATAATGCAATTATATGCATTATAAATGCAATTCAAAGAAACATGAACACATCACAGTCGGCACACTTTGACTAAAGAGTGCGACGGAAAAAAAAGAAAAGAAAAAAAAGATGGAGGGAACGGAAAAAAAATGAACTTACAACTGGCATGAATTTCATAAAGCTGAACAAGAACTTCTTGAAATCTTTAGTCGATCGACCGATAATTGCACTGCAAACCACAACATGCACAAGAATGAGCCAACATTTCCCAGCATGGCAAGTGGAACAGATAACATGACGTTTATTTAACTGTAAATATATATATATATAGACACACTAGGGCATTAAGCAACTAGTCGACTAGTTTACTAGTCGACTAGTAAATCCACTAGTCGACCTTGTTGGTACTAGTTGACTAGTTGATAAGAAAAAAAAAAAAATTGTAGGCCTCAAGATCAGGTAGATTATAGTTATAGTCACCATGTACACAGTTTTTCAATGTACAAATATGTATTTAAAAAAAAAAAAAAAAAAAAAGAAGTTTATTTTTTTAATTTATTTTATTTTTTACATAATAGGTAGTTAAACAACTAGTCGACTAGTCTTTTTTTGTGTAGTGTAGTTTGTACGTCTTTAAATGTTCTGATGAATTGAAAATGGAGGACACTGATGTAAACAAGTCTTAGTGGGTTTTTCAGTTTCTCAGTAGCAGTTTTTGTATCGACCTGTAATTTCGTTTGAACTGTACCCAGTCTACAAACTACGGTTCAGAGGAGGAAAACATTTTATATTAATGTCCTTATAATAACGATTATTAATATAAAGCATTTAACAAAACCAGTTAGTGTTGACTTAACCCCTTCAGGACGGGAACCCTTTTTTGGTGTTTTAAGGATTGTTATACTATCTACAAGCTCATAGCTGCATTACGTGCTTGTAGATCTGTCACTTTTGAAAAATCGTGAAAATGTGGCGCAAATCCTTGAATATATATATTCTTTCGTTGTTAACGTTTTTAACTCAAATCTTTGCTTCTGGGGGGGGGGGGGGGGGTCCCTGGAACTACATATTTTCAGATGGGGGTCGTCGTCCAAATAATTCTGGGGGTCCTAGACATGAAAAAGGTTGAGAACCACTGACATAGAAACATAGGTTTTTCAGAAAACTGTCAGGATTTAGAATTAAGTTTTATTTTTATTTTTTTTAGAAAAAATGGGTTCAGAGGAGTCCCGACAGTGACAGAAACTCGATCAGTTTAAGAATGTTATTCGCATGGCCATATATTCCCGAAGACATAGTACTAGCACTTTCACAACGTTTAACGGCCATGAGAATAACATCCTTTAAAACGCAAGCCCACGTTTGATGGAAATACCCCCTGTGAGACGTCATCCTGATACTTGGTAAGTCTGCCTTAAGACACCCATAGATTCAACTGCATGTAAGTAAGTGACGTTAAGGCTTGGCTAGCGGTGCAGAAGCCAGCACCATGTTAAAACAATGTTCAGTACAAACACACCACCAGATAATATGCCATTTAACGGCTCAGTTCAGATTTGTGGACTTAAAAAGCTGTAGGAAACACTTGCCATTAATATACTTGACATTGATATAGTGGTCGCAAAAGGTATTCACTGATTGCCCGAGTCCCGTGGTGGGAGTTCTGGTCTTGTATTTGGTTAATATGATGTAGTTCCGGTCATTTTGGTGGGGGTCTGGGGGCCACGCATTAAGAATAAATTAATCTACAAAACGAATTTGTAATGTTTGTAATGTTTCTACCATATAGAGCAACTTTCGTTCAACTTTGACCCCTCTGTCACAACAATTTTTTGTGTCCAGTATCAGTACGCCAGCAGCAGCACAAAACCATAGTTCCATGTGACGGAGGGGTCAAAGTTGAACCAAAGTTGCACTATATGGTAGAAATAGGTCAACAATACAAATGACGCTAGTTTTGTGGATTCATATATTTTTAATGCGTGGCCCCCAGACCCCCACCAAAATAATGGCGAGTATTTCCTACAGCTTCAAGTCCAAAAAATCTGAACCAACCCTTTAAAAGAAAGATGTTAACCACCACAACGTTACTGGGGGGGAGGTGAGGGGGGGGTTGGGGGAATGCATTTCTTTAATGCTATCACGCGACGGACGGTCATATTACCCCGGGTATGGCAGCAATGTAGGCATAAAAGTGTGTCTTGAACAGAGCCATATCTCTGCTTATGATCCCACTGTGGGGAATTAAGACAAATGGGCATCAGTGGGCCTGGCAAGGACAATATTAACAGCAATGCAACCCCATCAGGTTTGAGTGACACTGGTCTAATATTAACTACTATAGAGCGTCGCAGTCCCCTTTCAGAACAACGAGGGCACCAGGAAATAATTCCCCATTCGTTTTCCCCATAGACGTTGGCTTTGTCCGAGGCTTAACCCATTCTGACCTGAGATCAGATTCTAAAAATGTCTTCTACATCATGACAGTTTTCTGAAAAAGCTATGTTTCTATGTCAGTCGTTCTTCGATTTTTCAAAAATAGCAGACCTACTTGTAGATCTGCTATTTTTCAATAGCTAAAGAATAACATAATGCTAACACCAAAAGGGGTTCCCGCCCAAAATGGGTTAAATGCCTCTAAATACATTTTGCTAACAGCCGAGTGGACAAATCATGACGATAAACTATTTTTTTTGGGTCGAAAAAATAATGAAAGAAGAAAAACAAAAAACAAAAACAAGTGTTTTACCCTGCCCTTTGCTTCTTCTAATTATTTGTTTGGCACCCCCAAAATAAACGTGTTTATTGCCATGATTTGTCAAATCAGCTGTTGGCTTTAAATAAACACTTTTGCTATAACGTCTATGGGGAAAATTAATGGGGAATTATTTCCTGGTGCCCTCGTCGTTCTGAAAGGGGGCGGGACCGCGATGCTCTATTAACACGACTAAGTGTCCCACAAACGGATTGTATTCCTGACCTTTCAATCATGGTGCCGTTCTGGATCATCCACACGTCACAGTATGTTCTGGTCACGAGCATGGCAGCGATGAAGAGAAGGTAGCCCGTCTGTGGGAGAGAACAGTAGAACGAAGACAATAATAGACAAGCACATGGAGGAAACAGATTAAAATAGGGTGCATTTTGCATCCCAAAACTCAGTTTATAGTTAAGGGACGCAATAAAACAATGACCTCTGCATCCACGGGATGCACTACTGTACTGTTTTTTATTCTAGTTTATTTTGCTAGCTTTAGTTATAATAATCATTTCTTCTTCTGTTTTCTACATGAATATAACCACATTATAACCATTATAAAATGAAATGGGAGTTAAATGCTGCAATTTGTAAAAATGGCAAAATATGACTCCTAACGATGGACGTTGAAGTAGGACTCATAAAATGTCCCTGGGACTCATTCTAAAAGACCATCCCTGCATCCCGGGACTCATTACATTGAAAACCTATTTACATCACTGAGGAAAGCAAAAATAAAATCACCACTGAAAAATAATTGTGTCCTAACGTGCGATTTGACACACACACACACACACACACACACACACACACACACACACACACACACACACACACACACACACACACACACACACACACACACACACACACACACACACACACACACACACACACACACACACACACACACACACACACACACACACACACACACACACACACACACACACACACACACACACACACACACACACACACACACGGTCGAGATAATGGATTTCACAATGCCACGCCAGACTTCTCGGTCCTTCATTGTCATCCCCAGTTCCTGCCTACTGATGCATGTGTCCCTATAGCGATGACATCAGGGAACGACAGTTTTCTACCTTCGGTCTGCTTTGAGGCAGGATTCCAGAGAAGAAGGGAATATATAACCTCATGATGAGCTCTGTAGCAGTGGTTAGCAAACTGTGTTCTTCTGGATCGGACTAGTGAAGAAACACGGGGAAGGTTGCCGTATATTAGAGAAATCGATGGGTGGTTCTTCCAAGAGAAATTTTGCGCTCTCATTAAAAGGCGGGTGTAAGTGCCATCCAGCCGTTTCTCTAATTTCGAATCGGCTCGACGGTCGTCCTAAATATTTTTTACTTACTTACTAAGCTGGGATGACCACCTCTCATGCATGTCATTGCAGGCTGACCAGGCCATACCCTGTTTTGATAACGTGGCAACTGGCAAAGCATTTCGGGTTTGTGTGCCCATGCTACAAGTTGAAACCGTGCACTAGTGTAATTTCCATGCGCCCGTCTATTTAAAAACCCGGAAGAGACGCCTGGACTAGGCGTTTTCTTGCCGCCTCTTGACGTGAAAGTGTGCCTGCACAGTGGCCAGTGTGTTCAGTGACCCTCTCTGGAGTCTGGACTGATTACACGCCAACGATAAGTCGAGGTGTGTAAAATGACGCAATGACATGTGCGCACGTGAAGACACGCCCGTACACACACGCACACACAAGCGTGCGTGTGCCCCCTTTCCTCTACTCTCGCAATCTCTCCAGAGATTTGTACAAGGCCGGTCAGAACCTATAAGGTCACAGTGACCTTATAGGTTATCACGCTATCCAGAATTCCAGTGAATCGTGACCATAAAACCTTTGATACTGTGAGAAAATGAAAACCGCTAAATACAATTAAATATTCATGATTCACCAGGATCCTGGATGGCTTTATTCTAGGCTTAAAATAATTGATTTTTGTAAATCTCTATGGGAAAAATTAATGGCCTATTTTTCAGTGGAACCAGAAACACAGCCACTGCTATGCCCCTATAGAGGGTATGCGCGTGACATCATCATACCCGGAAGTTATGTTAGATTTCAGATGCATCCATACTGTGTATCGTGCTTGCTCTGGACATCAGAATGGCATGCCTAAGTAGAGCAGCTTCCTCTTTCTTCCCGTTTCTGGAGACAAAACCCACCATTTCAGACTTGCTTTCGCTACATAAATCCCCACCGCCCACTTTGTTTGTCTACCTTAGTTTCTAGTTTTTAACCTTTTAAACTTTATCTAGTTTCTTTTTCTAATGAAACAGTTTTTATTTTGTTCTGTAAAGCGACCGAGTACCCTGAAAATCTAAAATGTATTATTATTAAATCTAACAAACTCGTTATTAATTTGTTTGGTGCAGCCGTGTTGCTTACTAGACTGCCATGTTTTATAGCCTGCTGTAGTTTTGACCTAAAGTTGAAAAAGGTTAAAGTCCTACTATTTGTCACATACACCAGTGATGTAAATTTGTTCTCCGCACTTGACCCATCTCTTGGAGCGGTGAGCTGCAGCCGAGCCACGCTCGGGAATCATTTGTAGCTGATCTAACCACCCCCCCCTAACCACAAGGCCACTGAGCTGGTAATACAAATCAGCCCTAGGCCGGGTGTGGTTCCCCTTTAAGCACATTGCTGGGCGAGACCCGCTACTGGGACAGTGTCTAATCAGATGTACCAGAAACACCTGGAGAAATAGTTACATTGATGCTACTGAGACACTGAGAGTACAAGCCGATATGGGCGTCAAGGCACGGCAAAAAGCCGCTCGCGGCAGAAGTCTATTCCTGGTTTTTAGACAGCTGGTGGATGGAAACGAAGCTCCACTCACGCTGCAGCTTGCAGCGTCGGCCAGAACACCGGAAACGCTGTTGTAGGAGCCGCGCGCGAGCTTAATTCTCCATCCACCAGCTGTCAAAAAACCAGGAAGACTCCTGCTGCGAGCGGCATTTGGCATCTTCGTGACGCGACTGTGTAGAAGCGCCCAGACAGTGTCTAAACTCTAAACAGATGTACCAGAAACACCTGCTCCGCACGAGGAGGAAGGAAGTTACATTGATGCTTTGCAGATCTTGTGAAACCCGATATGAAACCTGTGTTGTAATTGGTCAAAATAAAAAGACAGCTTCAGGGGCACTCGCTGCATTACAACATGTCTTTTATCACCTTGTCGAAGTTAAACATTGAAGTCTGTCTTCGGTCTGTCATTCTCTCCTTATTCTTTTCTCTCTTTTCTCTAGTCTCTAGTCTGACAATTGGACTACTAGACGGTACTCTTGATCAGAATCATGTAGGGCAGGCTATACAGTGTGTGATGTTTATTTACATTGTCTATCATTTGGGTGTCAGCATGTTGGCACAGGAAATACTATGTTCTTTAAATGGTGTGTGCGTGTGTGTGCGTGTGCGTGTGTGTGTGTACGGGCGTGTCTTCACGTGCGCACATGTCATTGCGTCATTTTACACACCTTGACTTATCGTTGGGGTGCAATAATCCCATAAGTGAAGACAGCCAGACACGAAAATGAATCATTCATTCATTGGTTCTTTCATTCACAACAAAAGCCTGGCCCTATGTACATGATGCTTTGCATTAGGTTGTGACTTGTTACCAAGCTTTTCTCCTCAAAAAGGGTGAATGAGTGCATAACTAGATGATAATTAGAACGACTGCTACATAACGAATGTCTCCAAGACATGATGAGTTGTTACCGTCACAAAAATAATTAAGAAGACCCACCTCCATGCAGAGAAATCGGGGCACCATGACCCGCACGATTTGGCCGATTCGCACGAAGAACGCTTTGTCCACGGCTGCCCGGTCCCTTTTGGCATCTTTCTGCAATGAACAGAGCCCACAAATTTTGTCACACACACACAGATGTACCCACACACATCTCTGGAACTAAGCCAAACTGCAGTTAGTACTACTACTAAAAATAATAACCAGTTAGACACCCTGGGGGCTAGAAACGACCTTGCGAGGTCGCGTGCATGCAAATAATAACTGTTGACAATCAATTGCCAAAGTCTTTGTTAAGTCCGAGGTCGGATTCTACACATCTTTCAAAAATAGCAGATGTACAACTTGTAGCGTGCAGTGAGCTTGTATATCTGCTATTTTTTTATTTCACTTGTTTTTTTATTGAATTTTAAACAAACATACAGTACATGAAAAAGAACAGACATTGAGCTTGAAATGGAAGGTAAACTTACGTCATTGTCCGTCACTAGATCTGAGCCCTTCGCTTTACTGCAATGGGGAGAAAGAAAAACATTCGATACAACAGCAATGCACAACAGTGGATTAAATACTCATTCAACCGTCTGAAGCAAGAAACGCACTTTGACCAATTGCAGACAGTGTAAATAAACACTGGACATTTGGACAAGTTCAATGACCCAATATTGAAATAATGCTGGGACAATGTTCTTATGTGTTGGGACAATGTTCTTATGTGTGATTAATATACATGCAATGAGCTTTATGCATTGCACACACGCCATTTTGGAAAGATCTTGGGCCCCCTTCCATACTTCCTTCACAGGTATCACCAATGATGGTAACTATTGAAGGCTCCGTTCCATTCTGGTCAAACAGAGTCCGGGTGCTGCTACACCAGTGGGGTCACAAAGTGTGTTTGAGTGGGTTCCAATTGGCCTCGTGCGGGTGTGTAACTCTGAGGCCCCTTTTCCACCGGTTGGGAACCAGTTCAGTTCAGAACCAGTTTTTTGTCCATGAGCCAGACCTCCAAAATTGGAACGTAAATTATGAATCGAGTGGGCAAAACTATACCAGAGATTAAAATAGGGTGCATTTTGCATCCCAAAACGCAGTTTATAGTTAAGGGACGCAATAAAACAACGACCTCTGCATCCACGGGATGCACTACTGTACTGTTTTTTTATTCTAGTTTATTTTGCTAGCTTTAGTTAATCATTTCTTCTTCTGTTTTCTACATGAATATAACCACATTATAACCATATAAAATTAAATGAGTTAAATGCTGCAATTTGTAAAAATGGCAAAATATTACTCCTAACGTTGTTGAAGTGGGACCCATAAAATGTCCCTGGGACTCATCTAAAAGACCATCCCTGCATCCCGGGACTCCTATTTACATCACTGCTATACCTATATTAAATTGTCAATATAAGTAAATTAATATATGATAACCCTTCCACAGGAGTAGCTTTTTCATATTCATCACACATTTTGTAATTTTCACCTACAGTAGGCCTATACGTGATTGGTGAATAGGTAAAAATGTAATGAATAGTTCATTACCATGAAACTTCCCCAGTTGATTACTTACACGAAGACGATTCATTGTATTACACATTTTCTGAAATTGTACATTTAAATATGCAAATTAGGCGGGTCCATTTGGTTCCATTTGTACGGGTCCATTTTGTTCCATTTGTACACTCTCAGAGTTATGGTGGTTCTTGAAATTAAAAAGTTTGAGAACCACTGCACACTAAATGGAACAGAGCCTGAATTATTATCATCGGTAACACCTGTGAAGGAAGTAGGGAAGCAGCCGGAAGTAGGGAGAGTCCTGAAATCTGTGTGCATAGAGCCCTTAATACCACTGTGTACTACTGTGTCTAATATGTGGCATAGGTGTATGTAATTAGTAGAGATGTCCCGATACTGTGTCGGTATCAGCCCTTTTTGATCATATCGGTAACGGCGAATATGCCAGTCTAACCACCGACCCGACACAGGGGTAAGGGGTTGACGCTATGGCAGGTAAATAAAATGTTGGGGCATGTGGAGTTTGCTTTCGAGTTTCCCAAACTGCAAGTGCACATTTGAGTGAGGAGTCTGCTATTAACAACACGAGATAAAAACAAGTAATTTTCTTTTTTTTTTATTATTAAAAAATAATATTCTCTGGTATCGGTATTCGGTATCGGCTAAAATAGAAATTGTGGTATCGGGATCGGATCTGGAACGAAAAAAGTGTATCGGGACATCCCTAGTAATTAGCCATGTCGTACCAATTACTACTATGTGTAATTAGAATATGTGTAATTAGTATTATGTGAAACATAGGCCTGTGTGTGTAACCTGTAACGGATACAGGATAGGTGGCATATTAGGGACATCTGATCTGGGCACCTCGATGTAAAATTAGTATTTTGCCCAAAATAAAATATAAAGCGTGCGTGATGCGAACATGCACAATACATCTTCAACACCAAAATGACTGGATTAACAAATTAATGTAAGTGTATTAATACCATGCAATTCCTAGTTATGTCTAATGTAACATATACAGTATGTATAATTAGTACCAATTAGTACAGTACTATACGTGCATTAAAATCCCAGTCAGATCAGAAGGGGCAACTCTTCACAAAGACCTCCATTGTCCTCAAACCTATGAGGCAATGTGGCCAGATTTAGTGAGCAAAACGTGGCTGGGGATGTGCAACCAAACACAAATAAAATACTTGAATCATTATATTAGTATTACTCATTGTTATAACTCCAGTACACCTGTTCCTGTACTCACATCCGTCACAGCAACACAGTGTCTCTCTCACACACACACACGTCACACACAGGGGTATAGGGTATAGCCCATGTCATCATGACGCGACTTCACCCCGTTTTACGCGCTTGCTCCATTCTACAGCGCTAAAGTCTACATATAAACGATCGTGTTTCAAATATAAAGTTCCCGCCCCACGGAGGCCACGGATGCTATAATCCACCTCGAGTGGGTAGAAGTACCCGTATGTTCCGTATTGTTCAATAAAACGCATTTTCAATCCGATCAGGTGGCCCATTTGATCAAAAGGTTATACTGTAATCAGAGTGCAATGCACGTTCCCAGCCGACAGGGTCGGCGTACTTGAAAGCATACATACGGAGACAATGGCCACCGATCTGATTAAAAGGCTTTTTTATTTAACAACGCGGAAGATACGGGCACTCATACCCGGCCGAGGTGAATCGTGACATCCGTGACCATGGGGGCGAGCACAAATATTAGAAAATATGAACGTTTATGTAGACGTAAAGGGCTGTGAACGAAGCGAGTGCGTAAGCCGAGGATGAGGTTCCTCCGCGACAGAACAGAAGACGAGCGTCATTGCAGTTGATGAACCGGGTTATCAGCCATGATAACCCGGGCAGGAATCTGTCCTCTAAAAGAACGCGTTTCAAAGCAAAACCACCAACCAACAGACCACGCCGGTCATTTTTAAACGTTTCCAGAACGTACCCGTGCGAGCCGCCTTGCCTCCGTCGTCGTCGCTTCAGCAGGTAGAGGACGAGCAGGACGCCGCCGGCTATGGAGGAGTTCTTCGCTGTCAGATATTTACTGACGGCCGCCATGTTTCTGCTCCTCTGCTGCTCTGATGACAGACGAACTGCATTGTGGGACGGCAGGCAGGCAGGAAGAAAATTAATGATCAGATCAGATCCCATAGCCCAGAAGGTACGCTCCCCTCTGAATGGCTGGTTTGGGTTGTCATGGCAACTTTAAATTATTTAATTTGATAAAAACATTATTATTATGATTATTATTATTATTAAAAAACATTATTATTATTATTATTGTTATTATTATTAAATTTGCGATTTGTGGATATGTCACTTGGATATGGCGGGTCGCACCCTATGGGTCGCACCAACATAAAGGTGCATACCGCCACCTACTGTACAAGAGTTTTGTTTTTTGTTTTTTTTCTCAGACAGTGCAACTTATTTACAGTGCCCTTCACCATATCCCCTTGCAAAGCTATTCAAACCACTCTACCGCTCAGACCTGAGCGACCCAATGGTCTGAGGTGCAGCAAACCCTTCCCTCAGGGTATAATCAAGGTCCTCTCCCGTTATGTCCTCAATGTCCAGGAATTTCCTGGCCGCATCCAGTACCATCTTTATCCTTTCTGATTTTCCTTGTATTTCAATCGCACAGTTGATAACCATCGCGATAAACGCAAGGAACTTCCTCTTGTCCATCCAAATGTTTTGCCCATTTCCACTCGATTTTTCCTTCCTTTCGTGTTTTGCTGCCTCCCCCTGACAGTCCGCCTTCTCAACATTTCCCTCCGTTCTCCTCACCGCCTCAGCATACGAGATTCCCTTTTTCTCTCTGATCCTCTTAACACTTGCTTCCTTCTTCCTTCTAGGACACGCTAATGCCCCTGCATAATGTTTTCCCTTGCAATGTATGCATTCTGGTTCCTTCTCCTTTTCGCATGACTCGTCTTCGCACTCTACCTCCTCACATCTCCCACACTTTCTGGCTCCTTTACAGTCTGCACATGGCTCTGAAGAAACCATTCTCTTCTTTGGGTCAAATGGCAGTGGTGGAAAAAGTCACCATGTTTTAATTAGTAAATAAGTTAGTAATAAGTAAAAGATACTGCATTGCAGAAACTTACTGTGTTACAAGTAAAACTCCGGAATACAAACATATATATATTTGAGTAAAAGCACAAAAGTATTCACATGAAAATGTAGGCCTACTTAAAGTAAAAGTATAGGCCTACTCATTATGCAGAATGTCCGTTTTCAAGTTTTCAAATGTCTGAAAATAGCAGATCTACAAGCTCACATGCATTGCATTGTATATCGTCTATTTTCAAATAGCCCAAATGGGGCTGGTGTGGTTTGATTGATTGATTGATTGAAAAATGTATTAACAGTTTGCAGAATTACAGTACATTTCAAGCACAAACTCAATACAAAGGCTGTTAACTGTGAGTGGACGACCCAATTAAGCATTACACTTGTTTCCAATAGGGTCCACCATGTTCAAATCATCAAAACATTTAGAGACGTACAAATAGACACTTCTATAGACAGAACAGGAATTCATCATAAAGGAGGTAAAAAGGGAAAAGAATGTTTTGTATGTTTTGTAATAATAATCAACATCGACAAAGTAACTAAAGTTTTCAAATAAATGTAGTGGAGTAAAAATAGGAATATTTGCCTCTGAGATGTACTGGAATAGAAGTAAAAGTATACTGGCAGTTGGAATTACTCGAGGAAAGTACAAATACCTCAAAAGTGTACTTGAGTAGGCCTACAGTACTTAAGTAAATGTACTTAATTTGCTTTCCACCACTGGTCAAATATAAACCTCTGCAAGGCCGATGGCTTACAGTCAAAGCTGTTGTAAACAAGTGTAATGCTTAATTGGGTCGTCCACTCACAGTTAACAGCCTTTGTATTGAGTTTGTGCTTGAAATGTACTGTAATTCTGCAAACTGTTAATAAAATTTTCAATCAATCAATCAATGATGTGTTGGTCTTGATTTGTATCAAGTTTGTGTGTACAGCTCCTATTTCCTTTGGTTTGTTCAGCCTATATGGTTTGTTCAGCCTGTACAGAGACTGTATAGTTTGTATAGACTGTATAGTTTGTATAGACTGTATAGTTTGTATAGTTCTATTTTGTAGGATAGGTGGGGTAGGTGGCTGCACTGGAGGAAGCACAGAGAGCTGTGTAGGACTGCAACTCTGCTTCCTGGTCCCAACTCTGGGTGGTCATAATGAATCTATAAAATAGTCCATATTTCTAGAGATGAGCTTTGCACCGTCCCAAGTTGGATGTATGCCGTCTCTCTCTATCAGACCAGTATTCCCCTCAAAGGTTTCCCAATGATTTATAAAGCTCACGTTATTATCTGGACACCACCTAGACAACCAGCGGTTGAGTTGTCTCATACGGCTAAACATGTCATCATTAATCATGTTTGGCAGGGGACCAGAGAAAATTACGGAGTCCGACATTGTCTTTGCGTATGTGCAGACTGACTCAACATTTATCTTCGTAACCTCAGATTTCCGAAGTCGTGTGTCATTGCCTCCGCAGTGGATTACAATCCTATCATAACGATTACATTTACTTTTAGCAATAAGTTTCAGATTTGATTCGATGTCGCCCGCTCTGGCCCCGGGGATGCATTTGACTATGGTTCCTGGAGTCTTTAATTTCACGTTTCTCATTATGGAGCTACCGATAACCAGAGTTGTGTTCTTAATGACACGACGCCGTTGCGTGCCATCAAGTGGAACTGAAGTCTCACTGTCACACTCAACGGGTGTAGCAGCGAGTGGGGAGAAGCTGTTTGAAACGTGAAGTGGTTGGTGTCCCGTGTGCTTATGTTTACTTCTACGCTTCCGACCAGTAGCCTACAGCACTATAGCCGTGCACTATAGAGCGTCGCAGTCCCGCCTCCTACCCGGGACCAGGAAATGAAATCCAATGCATTATTCTCATAGACATTTCGTAAAGTATTTATTTAAAGACGGTTACGCCGCGGACAAAGCCAACTCGAGTCGTGACAACTCATGACAACACAAACAATATTTTGGACCAAACAAATAATTAGAAAGAAGAAAAACAACAAAAAAAGTGTTGTAACCTGCCGTTTTTTTCTTCTTTCTAATTATTTGTTTGGTCCAAAATATTGTTTGTGTTGTCATGAGTTGTCACGACTCCAGTTGGCTTTGTCCGCGGCGTAACCGTCTTTAAATAAATACTTTACGAAATGTCTATGAGAATAATGCATTGGATTTCATTTCCTGGTCCCGGGTAGGAGGCGGGACTGCGACACTCTATAGCCTACAGCTATAGTGCTGTAGGCTAGGGCAGGGGTGCCCACACATTTATGACGTGAGATCTACTTTCAAAATGACCAGCTCAACAAGATCTATCCACTGAAAAAATAAGTGTACCATTGCTGAAAATAGTTTAAATATATAATGTACCTGGGGGGGCTTTGGAATAGGGAGGGGGGAGAAATTATGACAGGCAGTTTCTGCTGTCAAAATGTCCCCCCCGTATTTAACTTAAACGCCCAATGCATTCTCAATGGCAATAGCACAAACTTTGGCATGCTACTAGTCCTACATACTTACACCTAGAAACCCCATTCAAACCTATTTGGGTTCATCTTACGGTGGACATGTTTGCCTGAAAATAAATCTTTGAAATGTTTCATAGTTTTAGAAATATAGTGCTTTCAAATTTGAGAAATTTATAATGGGGCTCAATAGAGCGTCGCAGTCCCGCCTCCTACCCTGGACCAGGAAATGAAACCCAATGCATTTTCCTCATAGACATTTCTTAAAGTATTTATTTAAAGACGGTTACGCCGCGGACAAAGCCAACTGGAGTTGTGACAACTCATGACAACACAAACAATATTTTGGACCAAACAAATAATTACAAAGAAGAAAAACAACAAAAAAAGTGTTTTTTTTCTTCTTTCTAATCACTTTCACCTAGAAACTCCATTCACACATGTTATAATTCAGCTTACTGTGGAGACAAATGCTGGAACTTTTTACTTTGAAACTATTTGTAGTTTCTGAGTTATTTAACTTAAACGCCCAATGCATTCTCAATGGCAATAGCACAAACTTTGGCCAAATACTGTATTAGTTAGGGGACTAGGGCCCGATTAAGCAAGTGGAATCTAATTACATATAATTTTACAGTTTTTAAGACGTGGGGGCGTGTGCAATGTCATATTACAATTATGGGCCAGGTAAGAAGCGCTTTCGACACCCCGTGGTGTGAGCAAAACGGCCTTGAATTAGTCATGGGAGTGTTTCAGGGAGTTTTGAGGCTTACCCAATGAACATGTCCGTACTATTCTCTTTACGACACCAGCTGATGTCCTCATGGAATGCGCCCTTTTCGGCAAGTGGTATTACATTTCTGCAGACTGGCACCATAGACATGACATGACTTTGTCACATTTGGGTTAATTATTGTCTCCACCAGGCCGAAGGCATGGGGAGAGAGTATGTTTTGCACTCCGTCCGTCCGTCCGTGTGTCCGTCCGTCCGTCCGTCCGTCCGTCTGCCCGTGTGTCCGTCCGTCTGTGAACAGCTAATCTCTGGCACCGTTGGCTTGATCGCAGCCATACTCTGCACACACACTCCTTGAATGCCACAGCTGAACCTCTGCCCCAAAGTTTTCACATTGGCCTGTTATAGCGCCACCAGGAGGCCGCTTTGTGCAAAACAAATGTTTTGACAGTACACCTACAGATTTTGTCCAAACATTACGCAAATTGGTACACAGTCTCTCTAGAGCCATTCAACAAAACGGGTCTTTCAGAATTTTCAGACTCCATCCTGATTGGCTAAGATTGGCTTCCAAATTTTGCAGGAGTGCTCCGTTTCAAACAAAATGCTGCAAATCATGAACACATGGTGTGATTTCCGTGGAATTTTGCACGCACATTTCCACTAGGTCGAGGAAGAAATGCCACTTGAATATTTTCAACTCAGCCTCATGGTGGCGCTATAACTGGCCGATTTGTGTTTTTACCTATAACTCCACCGATCTGTGTAAAACCATGTATGCACACTCCCTAGAGGCCAAGGAAAAACCTTTGCCTGGTGCTCTTTATAGCGCCACCAGGAGGCCGACATATGTAAAACACATTTTCTAATATTACTCCTTCAGATTTTATCCAAATTTCACGCAAATCGGTACACATGCTCTCCATAGTCATGTGATCATGTGATTTGTTTGATTTCTCATAATCATCCATCCTGATTGGCTACGATTGGCTTCTAAAGTTTTCAGGAGTAGCCCGTTTTGTACCCGTTTTGTACAAATCGCCACAACTCCTCAACGCAGCGTCCGATTGCGGTGAAACTGTGCATGCCTATTCCCACTACTAGGCTGAGGAAGAAATGCCACTTGACAGTTTTCAAATCAGCCTCATGGTGGCGCTACAACAGGCCAAGTCGCGTCACACACACACACACACACACACACACACACACACACACACACACACACACACACACACACACACACACACACACACACACACACACACACAAAAACAAATAAACATGTTTATCCTAAACATTTTGCCAAACATCACACACAATCCTATCCTCCTGGTGGAGACCTGTGCCCAGAAGGGCACTTTTTCATATTGCACTGCATGCTGTCACCTTTATGCCTCAAAAGAACAGATCCACAAGCTGTCACAGCCATGAGTGCATAGCTTGTAGGCCTATGTCTCTATTTTGTTAAGTAACTTGCAGTTTTCATTGGAAAGTCATTACAGCGGCGCAGCCATATGCTAAGGGAGGGAGATATACGCACATCATCACTTAATTTGTTTCTGTTCTAAGCATGAAAAACAGCTGTAAAAATCTTTATTCTAGTTGATTTGATTCATGATAAATGAATAACTAAGACTTTGAAATGGCACCTACCTATACCTTTCAGATCGGAATGGAACTGCGAGTAGATACGCAGCATTGGCTGGCAAATTGGCAATCCATGCGTAATGTTCCCAGAATCGTCTAACCCCCGAACATACAAGTTCGTTTGATATTGTTTAATTCGATAAAAATAGAACCATGTACCATACAGCGAATGAAAGCAAGATTCCTAAGGAATATGGGGATTTTTACATTTTAAAAAACGGTTGAGAAATGAGAGAACCATGAGTGTTTATAATATCAAATATTATAAGAATAATATGAAAGACAAACGGGCTGTGAAGAGCTCAGCTCACCATCCCGACAAGGAGAAAATATAGCCTATAGTGCATGCACGTATATATGCACTGACTGTTGCACACACGCTCTTTATTTGTTTCTATTGAAAAACACCAGTAAAATAACGTTTATTTTATTTTATTTCATTCGAGTCACACGAAGGAATGAGTTGAAATACCATACGTGCGCCATGCGTATTGCTGCGGCCCCAATGTTATGGTCTTCGCTCGTAGCATTTTTTTTGAAGAAGAATTGAGTCGGGTGTGATACAGCATATGAAAGCTAACTTCCCAGTGATTATGGAGATGTTTAATGAATTTGTTACCCCTAACTCTAACTTGAAGAGTAATTGTCCTCACCTTGCCCCGGGAACAAAGCCCTCTTGCAAAGCCTGACCCTTGGGCTGATGCTGGACTTTCCTAGAAGGAACTTTCTCACAGGCGTGGAGACAGAAGAATCCTGTACAAAAATGAAAATTAAAACTTGAAAAAGTTACTAGGCTGAAATGGCACCGAATAGTAATATAATAATAATCGTTTTTTGAAAATAACAGATCTACAACCTCACAACGTGTCGCTGTTTTAGTTCCAAGGACCACATAACTCTGCAGTGTACAAATTAATTAGTTTGTACCTTACCTTTTGTTCAAAGTACAAAAGTAACTTTTTTTTTAAAGGTTGAGAAATGAGCGATATATGACCCTTTACAATCTCAACGTTTGAACGTTTGAGCCAGAAAGCTCGTCTTCTGCTGTTGCCATGTCTCATAGAAACAAGTAAATAGGTCTATAAACATACTCCCTAAAGAATCGCATATAACAGGGGTCTGCAACCTATTTTAAATGAAGTGCCATGTTTTTATTTTCTAGATAGTGAGTCTGCCATATCAAGATTCATTTTAATGACACCACATTAAAATTTCCAGCATATTTTGATTGTCCACAAATAAATAATGAATAAAGTTCTTCCTTCTTTTTACATATTTTCTTGCACATTGTTATAATGATCATTATAAATATATATCCCCCTGCAGTCAGAGTTCATAGTTTTAATGAATTAATGTGATGCATTGTGAGCTGGTAGATCTGCTATTTTCAAAAGTAATCTTTGAAAAAAGTGACAATTGTGGAATATTTTGGAAAAATGTTATTGAAACATTTAAAAACACAAATCTGTCATGGGGGTCACTGGCTTAGTTGGGCAAATGCATTCATCTGGGGGTCCTTGACATGGGAATGTCGCTGTGTGAGGATCACTGGTTTAAACAACATAGGAGAAAAGCCCAAATAAGCACTTTAGAAACAAGAAAAGCAACCACAACTACCAATATTTACAAGCAACTTTACAGAAAAAGAAGCCGCTTATAATAAACAGCAAACAGACATGGCAACACTCCAGAGCCGCTCAAGTGTAAAATCAAACAGTGCTTTTTGCTTTTAAGACGTGGTCAGACCCAGGTCGAATCGGTATGCGCTGAGTGTTTTTAGGTCAAGGGGCTTAATAGCAAATAGCGCAAAGCGAAAATAATTAACATATGGACACTCCCCCAATGCTAAATTATGCAGGAACGTGGTATTCCATATGAGTGAGCGCTCACCACGGCTTCCATAATACGAAAAGGCGCAAGCGAGGCCCAAATCTGTATTACCGCATGGGTTTTTCCACTTGCTTAATCGGGCCCATAACCCTTAGGTCATTTGAACACTGATGACTGCCAGTCACAATGTCGGACAGGGTCTAATTTCTGGGGGAGGGACTGTGTTTTCACGTTTTCCACCAGTTGTCCTTGAGGGGTTTCCAGGTGGTCCCCAGAGTTGGTAATAACCAAATGGGCCCTAATAGATCTTTAACTCTTGAGAGCGTAAACTGAAACCAAACTGTTTACACTCTCAAGAGTTTAATTATTGTTAAACAGCTGCACATTACTTAATTTACAAGAAGTCTACACAATAGAGAATGTAGAAGAATTGTTATTTTGGTCGATGTTTGCCAAAAGCATGGAATTGTAGACAAAATCGTATTCAACGACAACAAAATATTAACAATAAAGAAGAGGATCCAAGGCACTCTGTTCCAGTGAGGTGAAGAAAAGCCTTTTTATTTGGCAAAGAACATTACAAAAAAGAGGACCAACGCGTTTCGGCACTCAGCCTTCGTCAGGGTCCCATAGTTATGACATGCAGCAGGACGTCATTATATAGCGACCATCATGATTGAAAACACTTGACAGCAATCAGTGTCACTGTCAGTCTAATACATGTCAGCACAATAAATGTTAGAACATCAATGTCCGCACATTATACATCATAACAGTTAGGTCCATGTTGTTTCAGATACAAGGGTATAGAAACGACTGGGAGGTTTTGTAAGAAAATACAAAAAATAAAATAAAAAGATAGAATCCCCAAAGCAAATACCAGAAAAAGGTTGTGAAAAGTGTGTGAGGAGGAGGAAACCTTTAGAGAAAAGGGGAAAAATCAATTTCGTCATTTAGACCAGGGAAGTTCGTAGCTTTCAGGGTGACAATCCAGAACGTTTCTCTCTGCAGCAACTGCTTTAATCTATCACCGCCTCTCACAGTTTTAGGGATGATTTCTATAGCAATGATTTTTAAAGAGCTTGGGTTGGCATGATGAGCCTCTTTGTAATGTACCGCCATGGGATAATTAGGGTTTTCAGTCCGTATTGCATACTTGTGTTAGTCTAGTCTATCTTTTAGTCTGCGCTTAGTTCGTCCTATATAGAAGCAGCCACAGTCACATTCTAATCTATAGACAACAAAAGTAGTGTTGCAGTTGGCAAAGCCTCTAATCTGATTCTGACTGAAGACATCATCAAAGCTCTTTGTCTTAATAACGTTGGAGCAGTGGTTACAGTTACCACACTTGAAATTGCCCTCTGGACGCTGTAGCCAAGCAGACTGGTTGGGAGGGGTGGGTGGCAGGTAACTCCTGACCAGCTTGTCTTTAAGGGTGGGGGCACGCCTAAAAGAGAAAGAAGGGGGGTGAGGAAATGCAGTTTTGAGGTCCGGGTCACTCTGTATAATGCTCCAGTTCTTCTTTATAATGTCCTTACTTTTATGTACATTGGTACTGTACTGAGTAGTAAAATATATCTGTCCAGGGTTGGGTAAACGGGTGTTTTTCTGAAACAGATTTGTCCTTTCCTGAGATTTTGCTTTTGTGTAGGTCTGTGTGCTTTGTGTAGCCTCGATGGGTAAACCTGTGGTACATATCTGTGAAAGCTACGAACTTCCCTGGTCTAAATGACGAAATTGATTTTTCCCCTTTTCTCTAAAGGTTTCCTCCTCCTCACACACTTTTCACAACCTTTTTCTGGTATTTATGTATTGGTAAAGGCTTTTCTTCACCTCACTGGAACAGAGTGCCTTGGATCCTCTTCTTTATTGTGACAACAAAATATTCTTCAGTTTTGGGTCTGATAGGCTAAATCTCATGAAATGGTGGTCCGTGGCTTAAATGCTGAATAAATAATGGGCCTTAATGTGAAAAGGGTTGAAAACCTATAGGGTTAAAGTTGGTCTGCATAGATTGACATGGTGACCGTAGGACACCTACTGGTTAACAAGTGATACTGCATGCGGATGGGGGAACAGCATTTTCAATATATTTTCGAAACCATTGTGTGTACACTGTACAGTAATATATTACTGTACTTACGCATTGTGAGCTTGTAGATCTGCTTTTTTCCTTATAATTTCTATACATTTTATACATTTGAAAACTTAGGCAATGGGATGTTCTGTGTAATGAGTACTTTTACTTTTGTACTTTGAACAAAAGGTAAGGTACAAACTAATTAATTTGTACACTGCAGAGTTATGTGGTCCTTGGAACTAAAACAGCGACACGTTGTGAGGTTGTAGATCTGTTATTTTCAAAAAACGATTATTATTATATTACTATTCGGTGCCATTTCAGCCTAGTAACTTTTTCAAGTTTTAATTTTCATTTTTGTACAGGATTCTTCTGTCTCCACGCCTGTGAGAAAGTTCCTTCTAGGAAAGTCCAGCATCAGCCCAAGGGTCAGGCTTTGCAAGAGGGCTTTGTTCCCGGGGCAAGGTGAGGACAATTACTCTTCAAGTTAGAGTTAGGGGTAACAAATTCATTATTTTCTTTGGATCGGTGGATGTGATAGGACATTGGGTTAGGTTATTGGGTTATTTTAACATAGGGCTTGATATAAAATCGTTTTGTAAGGACATGATCGATGATGTTTGTTTCAACTGTTACAGGTCATCCAGCTTACTCGGCCGCTCCTATTTTACAATTTAACTCTTTTTTTTACTGCTAATCCAGAGCGATTTACATTAAGCAAGAACAAAAAGACAATTCCACATTCCATTGTAACTGTCTAAGTAAGACAATATTGTATTAATATGATAGCACAATGTTGTGGAAAACACCTATCGACATTTGTCATTTGTGCAGAAACACAGGACTTCGAGTAAAGATTTCAAACATTTGAAAGCAAGCCCAAAAAATGAAACAAATAAACAACCCACATTAGGGCTTAAGCAACTAGTCGACTATTCAACTACTAGTTGACCTTGCTTTTTTTTATTTCTCGTTTTTTGTAGGCCTCAAGATCAGCTAGAATGCTAGATTATAGAGTGTCGCAGTCCCGCCCCTTTCCAGATCCGGAAAATAATTCCCTGTTCATTTTCCTCATAGACTTTTAAAAAAATATGTATTTAAAGACGTTTACACTGCGGACAAAGCCAACTCGAGTTGTGACAAATCATGACAATAAACACAATGTTTTGGGCCGATCAAATAATTAGAAAGAAGAAGAAAAAGTCAGGTTACAACTAGTCGACTATAGTAAACTAGTCAACTAGTCAACTAAAAATCACTAGAAGTGAAAGCCCTAACCGGGCCGGCACATACCAATATTTACAAGAGACTTTACAGAAAAAACAAGCCCAAGAAGGAAGGAATGAGCAAGCTGCTACCAGCCAAACATAAAGTTCTTATTAACTTCTCTCTACACCAAATCTCATCTACAAGCTCACATCGCAACCACACACGTAGTCACCGTCTCCACACCATAGCGCAAAACATTCTTAAGCTGCGCACTTCTTAAGCTGCGCGCAGCTTAAAGCTTGAGTTTTTAGACAGCTGGTGGATGGAAAAGAAGCTCCACCTCCGCGGAAGACTTGAGCGGAGGAGAGCGTTTCCGGGAATCTGGCCGTCGCGCAAGAATTCAGCGGAGGTGGAGCTTAATTTCCATCCACCAGCTGTCTAAAAACTCAAGCTTTAAGCTGCGCGCAGCCGAGAACGTGCGCAGCTCTTTTGACCGTGTGGCAGCACCTTGTCACCGTCTCCACACCTGAGCGCAAAACTTTCTTAAGCTGCGCACTTCTTAAGCTGCGCGCAGCTTAAAGCTTGAGTTTTTAGACAGCTGGTGGATGGAAATTAAGCTCCACCTCCGCGGAAGACTTGAGCGGAGTAGAGCGTTTCCGGGAATCTGGCCGTCGCGCAAGTATTCGGCGGAGGTGGAGCTTAATGTCCATCCACCAGCTGTCTAAAAACTCAAGCTTTAAGCTACGCGCAGCCGAGAACGTGCGCAGCTCTTTTGACCGTGTGGCAGCACCTAGTCACCGTCTCCACACCTGAGCGCAAAACTTTCTTAAGCTGCGCGCAGCTTAAAGCTTGAGTTTTTAGACAGCTGGTGGATGGAAATTAAGCTCCACCTCCGCGGAAGACTTGAGCGGAGTAGAGCGTTTCCGGGAATCTGGCCGTCGCGCAAGTATTCGGCGGAGGTGGAGCTTAATGTCCATCCACCAGCTGTCTAAAAACTCAAGCTTTAAGCTACGCGCAGCCGAGAACGTGCGCAGCTCTTTTGACCGTGTGGCAGCACCTAGTCACCGTCTCCACACCATAGCGCAAAACTTTCTTAAGCTGCGCACTTCTTAAGCTGCGCGCAGCTTAAAGCTTGAGTTTTTAGACAGCTGGTGGATGGAAAAGAAGCTCCACCTCCGCGGAAGACTTGAGCGGAGGAGAGCGTTTCCGGGAATCTGGCCGTCGCGCAAGTATTCGGCGGAGGTGGAGCTTAATTTCCATCCACCAGCTGTCTAAAAACTCAAGCTTTAAGCTACGCGCAGCCGAGAACGTGCGCAGCTCTTTTGACCGTGTGGCAGCACTACTGAGGTTGCAGGTGCTTGTAGCTTTTTGATTGGCTATTTCCCCCAAGAGGGATGCTATAGGGTTCAAGCGATGAATGCAAAAAACTACAAATATTTGGTTGAAGACCCCTGTTACAATGAATAGCATAACATAACACTAACAGTATACAGAATATAACCAATGTGCCTGGGACAGTGGGACATTGGTGTGTACTGGAAGTTAAGGTATACAAATACAACTCTACATGAGCTGAGGCTGGCAAAATCAGTGTCGTCTTTTAAATCACTTCTAAAAACCTATTTGTATGTTAAAGCCTTTTCTTAGAGGCTTCTGCCTTTGTTTTGTTTTTATTATTATACTTTTTTTATTATTATTATTTTTCTTTTGTGGCTTTCGCCTTTATTTTATATATTTTATGGAGGGACAGACAGTAGGCTGACAGGGAATGGGGAGAGAGATGGGGGGGAAGACATGCAGTAAAGGCCGTCGGGATCGGGAGTCGAACACGCGGCACACTGCCAGACTGGATTACCAGCCAAGGGGCCTGGACCACTGAGCCATGGCCCAGGCCTGTTATGTTTTTAATTGTTCATCCCATGTTAATTCTTGTTACCCATGTATTTTTAGATATTTGGATTTTATGTATTGATCTTTTAATCTGTATTGTTATTTGCTGCCTATGTATGTAAAGCACTTTGTAACTTTTGTTTAAAAAGGTGCTATATAAATAAACTCATTATCATTATCATTATCATTACATACATAACAACCTCAATAACTATTGCAGGTTTGCTGTCCACCCACTAGATGGCAATGTAGCCACATATACATACTTACATACTTCCATGATTCACAGGACAAGCTGACACTGGCCTGTTGAATGTCTAATGAAAGGAAATGAAATCTATATTTACCCAGGGTATCTGGGCTAAGCTCAAGAACTTGTTTCCAGCCAGGCCCTGCTCATAGAACACATTTCATCGTAGTGGTTGATGCCTTGTTCAAGGGCATTTCAGCGGTGGTAATTTTAACGTGTCGGACGGCTGGTTCGAACTGGGAACCTTCCGGTATCTAGACCGCGCCGCTATCCGTTCGGCCACCGCTGCCACATGTGTTTGTTTTGACAGATGATGAGGGCTAATAAGTAGCCTATACCAGAATGTCTGATTCATAAAGTTATTGAAATATAATATGGATAGTTCGATCAGCCTAGTTTAACACAGAATCCCCGGAATACGTCAAATAGATCGAAGTATAGGCTAATATAAAGCAACACATTAATGTCCCCATTGGCTTTAAGACATTAAGACCTGAGGCTGATTCTACAAATTACTTTTAAACCAGATAATTCGTAATAACGTCTTAATGCTGAGGACACCCAACATGACATTTTGGCCGTGGACGAAGTTTGTGGACGGTAAGCAAAAGGCCTATATTTGTTTAGCAGGTACAAGCTTGCGGCGCGGCACAGTGTAGGAGAGACAGACGAGACAGTAGGAAAGCTGAGAGGGACAGTGTAGGAGAGACAGACAGTAGGACAGCTGAGAGAGCGACAGTGTAGGAGAGACAGACAGTAGGACAGCTGAGAGAGAGACAGTGTAGGAGAGACAAACAGTAGGAAAGCTGAGAGGGATCAGTGTAGTAGGAAAGCTGAGAGAGAGACAGTGTAGGAACGACAGGAAAGCTGAGAGGGAGACAGTGTAGGAGAGACAGACAGTAGGACAGCTGAGAGAGAGACAGTGTAGGAGAGACAGACAGTAAGACAGCTGAGAGAGAGACAGTGTAGGAACGACAGGAAAGCTGAGAGGGAGACAGTGTAGGAGAGACAGACAGTAGGACAGCTGAGAGAGAGACAGTGTAGGAGCAGACAGACAGTAGGACAGCTGAGAGAGAGACAGTGTAGGAGAGACAGACAATAGGACAGCTGAGAGAGAGACAGTGTAGGAGAGACAGACAGTAGGACAGCTGAGAGAGAGACAGTGTAGGAGAGACAGACAGTAGGACAGCTGAGAGAGAGACAGTGTATAGGAGAGACAGACAGTAGGACAGCTGAGAGAGAGACAGTGTAGGAGCAGACAGTAGAAAAGCTTTCATCGATGTCCCATAACGGAAGAAAATAAAAGAAAACAACATGTGGCTTTGTCCTCTCTCTGACATGTGTTTCACTCCCTCTCCCGTCTCCTTCATCTGCCCTCCATGTTAAGAGTTGTGGCCCTTCAGGGACACCGTACTTCCACCTATAGCTTGTCAGGGAGATGCCATTGTTATATTTTAACAACGTCATCATGACCTTAAAGGTATATTAAGTGATTTCGCTTCATTCAAATATCACTTATTTTTTATTTTTATTTGGATAATCCTCCCTACTATAGAGTGTGCTGACCATATAAGGAGTTCCTCCCTGTCCCCAGTGAGCCCCTGGGGTCAAAAAACCCTAGTTTCAGTTTTGGTGGCGGGTGGCAAAGCCTTCATCCAATCAGGATGAGAGGGGCCTTCCTCCAATCATGTGTGGGGGCGGGCCTTGGTGCACATGCTGTTGCACTTCCCCCCCACTGTAGAGCGTGTGCATGTGCACATTTTGTTACCGGGGCGGACTGGGTGGTTTTCCAAATCACCCAAATCACTGAATGCTCCTTTAAAGTTGAGGTGTGGGTCTAGAGCACACCGCAAAAACCCCCAGTGCTAATCTATTTCTTTCTCCTTGAACTTCGGCCTATATTGTGCATGTGGTATCAAATGTGTATTCATTGCTTTTAATTTTCCACTCTGACATTGGTAGTAGGACAACAATTGTATTTTTATTGTTGACTTTCTTGTATTCTTTTGGCATGACATCCCTGCATTATTGTAATGGCCTACTTAAAATGATGCATTAGGATGTTCAGAGGCACTTGTGTTCTGTACTAGCCTGAGTATTGCAGCAGAGTAGACAGCAGTGTATTGTAACTGTCAGGATGAGCGTAGAAGATGACCCAAAAGCAGGATGACAGGACAGGCAGAAAAGTTCAACTCATAAAGTCTAAGGTGCCTCAAACAGGTAACAGAGAGAGTATTAATGTACCCATGGCCGAGGAGGCGAACCCGGGACCTTGTTCAAACAATGTTGTATACATTACCAGTCGGCTAAAGAGCCATGGCCCAATTGGTCAGTGTGTAACGCAGCCACCCATAGCCTCCATTAAGGCATTGTCACATGCAACATAGTTAGGTGGTTAGGATGCCTCTCGGGCGCCTCCCTACTGGGGAGGTCCTCGACGCACGTCCCACTGGGAGGAGACCCCGGGGCAGACCAAGGCGCAGTTGGAGGAAACACATCGACTCACTGGCCCTGGAACGTCTCGGAATCCCAGAGGAGGAAGTCACTAATGTTGCTCTGGAGAGGGAAGTCTGGAGCACTCTGGTGGAGCTGTTGCCCCCGCGACCCGACTACAGATAAGCGGTTGAAGATGGATGGATGGACCAACATAGTTTATGGAGCAAAAGAACAGGTGGAAACGCCTTCAGGCTGATTAACCACCTCCGCTTCGCATCGGTGGTTAATCAGCCTGTCTGTGAATTATCTCCCAACAATTATACCACCTAGCCAAACATTATCCCTTACATAGCATATTCTAGTGTATAGTTTCAATGTACAGATATTCTACTGTTAGACGGATGTTAGGTTCTTAGCCTACTTATGATCCTTGATGACTACATACATGTGATGTAGCCTATTACCACGTGTTTTTCTTGCCTACTGTAAATCGCTAGTCTATATTAAGAGCGTCTGCTAAATGCCTAAATTGCAAATTGTCCAAACAATATCATAACAATAATCTGTAGGCGGCTACATTGAATCTGTAGCCTAGAGCAACCGCTAAATGCATACACTGTAATTGTAATCCATACTAACTCTGTGATCGTACAAATGGAACCAAACGGACCCCATTTCGTACATGCACTCACAGGCTTGGATTGATAGCTTTGGCCGGATCCCAGGCACTTTTGTCGTTTTCTTTTTTTTTTCTTTTTACAAGCAGACAGTCGTGATTTGCCTCTGTTGTGTGAGCGTAGCGGGAGGACAGACCCTCTCCCTCCACTGAGACTTACAGACTAATCCCTGTGTATAAATCTGCTGCTATGTTCCTGCTATATGGCCGCGGCACTGAAATAAGATATAGTCAAAACAATGAGAAGTAATCGCCTGGCCTGGTGCTTGGAAAAGAGCCCAGATCCAACATTTATGATGTGCCTTTTTTATGGCTGCCAACCTTGGAAAGTGATTTAAGTCAAGTACATTTAGTCAAGTACTTAAGTACGATTTTAAGGCACTTTTACCTTACTTGAGTAATATCATTGTTTGATTGTTCGTTTCATTATTTCATTCGGTCTTCATTCATCCCCATTGGCTTGCACAAAACAACTTACAATTTTTATTCATTATAGCTTGCTTCACAAACCTTTTTCATGTGAGGGGCCCCTCAAATTAACCACATGAACCCCCGCATCCCTAGTAATCAGGGGGGAACATACGCCAACTAGCCGATCCACAAGCTCACAATTAATGTCTCAACAGTCTATCTATGGAAACAAGCCCACAACTAGAAAAAGTGCCCTTCTGGGCACAAGTGTGTGTGATGTTTGGGAGTAATATGTTGTGTGTGTGTGTGTGTGTGTGTGTGTGTGTGTGTGTGTGTGTGTGTGTGTGTGTGTGTGTGTGTGTGTGTGTGTGTGTGTGTGTGTGTGTGTGTGTGTGTGTGACACGACTTGGCCTGTAGCGCCACCATGAGGCTGATTTGAAAACTGTCATGTCTTCCTCAGCCTAGTGGGAATATGCATGCACAGTTTCACCGCAATCGGACGCTGTGTTGAGGAGTTGTGGCGATTTGTACAAAACTGGTACAAAGTGGGCTACTCCTGAAAGGTTTAGAGGCCAATCGTAGTCAATCAGGATGGATTATGAGAAATCAAACAAACCCGTCTTGATCACATGACTATGGAGAGCATGTGTACTGATTCGCGTGAAATTTGGATAAAATCTGAAGGAGTAGGCTAATATTAGAAAATGTGTTTCACATATGTCACATATGTTTGAACAAAATCTGTAGGTGTACTGTCCAAAAAAGCGGCCTCCTGGTGGCGCTATAAGAGGCCACTGTGAAAACCTTGGGGCAGAGGTTCAGCTGTGGCATTCAGGGAGTGTGTGTGCAGAGTATGGCTGTGATCAAGCCAACGGTGACGTAGATTAGCTGTCCACAGACGGACGGACACACGGACGGACGGACACACGGACGGACACACACACGAACGGACGGACGGAGTGCAAAACATACTCTCTCACCATGCCTTCGGCCTGGTGAGACAAAAAAACATACTCTCTCCCCATGCCTTCGGCCTGGTGGAGACAACAAGCGACTAGGGCAGGTCAGTCAAACTTAAAGGTCTGATGGGTTCTCAAACATTTTCGCAAGCTCGTATAGACCGGATATTTTCAAATAGTCATATAGTCGAATATAGGACACACGGACGGACACACACACGAACGGACGGACGGACGGACGGACGGACGGAGTGCAAAACATACTCTCTCCCCATGCCTTCGGCCTGGTGGAGACAACAAAACATACTCTCTCCCCATGCCTTCGGCCTGGTGGAGACAACAAAACATACTCTCTCCCCCATGCCTTCGGCCTGGTGGAGACGACAAAACATACTCTCTCCCCATGCCTTCGGCCTGGTGAGACAAAAAAACATACTCTCTCCCCATGCCTTCGGCCTGGTGGAGACAACAAAACATACACTCTCCCCATGCCTTCGGCCTGGTGGAGACAACAAAACATACTCTCTCCCCATGCCTTCGGCCTGGTGGAGACAACAAAACATACTCTCTCCCCAAGCCTTCGGCCTGGTGAGACAAAAAAACATACTCTCTCACCACGCCTTCGGCCTGGTGAGACAAAAAAACATACTCTCTCCCCATGCCTTCGGCCTGGTGGAGACAACAAGCGACTAGGGCAGGTCAGTCAAACTTAAAGGTCTGATGGGTTCTCAAACATTTTCGCAAGCTCGTATAGACCGGATATTTTCAAATAGTCATATAGTCGAATATAGGACACACGGACGGACACACACACGAACGGACGGACGGGCGGACGGACGGACGGACGGAGTGCAAAACATACTCTCTCCCCATGCCTTCGGCCTGGTGGAGACAACAAAACATACTCTCTCCCCATGCCTTCGGCCTGGTGGAGACAACAAAACATACTCTCTCCCCCATGCCTTCGGCCTGGTGGAGACGACAAAACATACTCTCTCCCCATGCCTTCGGCCTGGTGAGACAAAAAAACATACTCTCTCCCCATGCCTTCGGCCTGGTGGAGACAACAAAACATACTCTCTCCCCATGCCTTCGGCCTGGTGGAGACAACAAAACATACTCTCTCCCCATGCCTTCGGCCTGGTGGAGACAACAAAACATACTCTCTCCCCAAGCCTTCGGCCTGGTGAGACAAAAAAACATACTCTCTCCCCATGCCTTCGGCCTGGTGGAGACAACAAAACATACTCTTTCCCCATGCCTTCGGCCTGGTGGAGACAACAAAACATACTCTCTCCCCATGCCTTCGGCCTGGTGGAGACAACAAAACATACTCTCTCCCCAAGCCTTCGGCCTGGTGAGACAAAAAAACATACTCTCTCCCCATGCCTTCGGCCTGGTGGAGACAACAAAACATACTCTCTCCCCATGCCTTCGGCCTGGTGGAGACAACAAAACATACTCTCTCCCCATGCCTTCGGC
The DNA here is from genome assembly GCF_951216825.1 of Electrona antarctica. Classification (NCBI taxonomy): domain Eukaryota; kingdom Metazoa; phylum Chordata; class Actinopteri; order Myctophiformes; family Myctophidae; genus Electrona; species Electrona antarctica. The sequence continues at coordinate 35,204,442 of NC_136801.1, read as the reverse complement.
CTGGTGGAGACAACAAAACATACTCTCTCCCCATGCCTTCGGCCTGGTGGAGACAACAAGCGACTAGGGCAGGTCAGTCAAACTTAAAGGTCTGATGGGTTCTCAAACATTTTCGCAAGCTCGTATAGACCGGATATTTTCAAATAGTCATATAGTCGAACATAGGACACACGGACGGACACACACACAAACGGACGGACGGACGGACGGACGGATGGAGTGCAAAACATACTCTCTCCCCATGCCTTCGGCCTGGTGGAGACAACAAAACATACTCTCTCCCCATGCCTTCGGCCTGGTGGAGACAACAAAACATACTCTCTCCCCATGCCTTCGGCCTGGTGGAGACAACAAAACATACTCTCTCCCCCATGCCTTCGGCCTGGTGGAGACGTCAAAACATACTCTCTCCCCATGCCTTCGGCCTGGTGGAGACAACAAGCGACTAGGGCAGGTCAGTCAAACTTAAAGGTCCGATGGGTTCTCAAACATTTTCGCAAGCTCGTATAGACCGGATATTTTCAAATAGTCATATAGTCGAACATAGGGGTTAAACTGAAGCGAGCAACTACTATTTAGAAACAAGCCCCCCAAAAAACAACCAATATTTAAAGGCGTCGTTAAAGAAAAACAATCCTAAAGTCTCTTATAACAAGCAGACTTGGCAACACTGATTGTATGTTTAATACATCGCCAAAAAAGTCCACTTAAAAAAAATATATTTTTAACTAAACAATAAGGTTCATGAAAGCAAACTCCATCGCAATCAAGCCAATTTTAACAGTGGTCGCTAATCTAATTTAGGTCGTATTGTATGCTACTAAAGATATTTGTACAACTCTTAGTTCACTATCCTTGGAGATCTATAGGTATTTGTAGGGATGTCTGTTGTATAATACCTACCCGTATGTGTGTTTTGTTTGTTTGGCAAAGCTGCCTCTTGGCCAGTTCACACTTGTAAAAGGACTCTCTGTCTCATGGTGGTTATAAGTAAAGGTGGAAAAAAGAAAGAAAAAAGTTGATAGATCTATATAAACACTTGTCTGACCCCGCTGTCAGTCAGATTCACACACTCACTGTGTGTGTGTGTGTGTGTGTGTGTGTGTGTGTGTGTGTGTGTGTGTGTGTGTGTGTGTGTGTGTGTGTGTGTGTGTGTGTGTGTGTGTGTGTGTGTGTGTGTGTGGTGTTTCCTATGAAATGTGATCATTAAATGAAGCAGCATGCATGACTGACTTGATTGATAGCTTCCAGTCGAACTGATCCAAGTACAGCTCTACTTTACTTTATTTACAACTGTGTGCGTGTGTGCGTGCGTGCGTGCGTGCGTGCGTGCGTGCGTGCGTGCGTGCGTGCGTGCGTGCGTGCGTGCGTGCGTGCGACCCCGAGGAACAAACCGGCAGACAGGTGTCTGAAAATTTAGAAGAAAAGAAAAGAAAGAGAGAAAAGAGTCAGCATCTCTCTCTCTGTCTCTCTCTCAGGTGACTGATTGGTCCCTTCAGGGAGGTGCTGTCGTGTGATTGGTTCCCTTAGAGTTCCAGAATGCTCCAGCCTTCCATTCCACACCTGCAAACTGGGGTTCATTGAAATTTAATGAACCCATAAAAACATGGGAAAGCATCTTTTTGATTTTCTTTTAATAAAAATTGGCAATTTTCCGCAGGGCCAAGAAACACCTGGCGCAGACACCAAGACCATGAAGATGTCCTGGCAACCACTGCAGAGAACAGTCGCCACGATCCGTCATCGTGCCTGCCTGCCTGCCTGCCTGCCTGCCTGCCTGCCTGCGTGCGTGCGTGCGTGCGTGCGTGCGTGCGTGCGTGCGTGCGTGCGTGTGTTTTGTTTTACAGTGCCGTGAGCAGGTTCATGGACAGGGCTGTCTGTGGATGAATGATGGCTCTCCAGGGGAACGTCCCACAGTCTGACCCCAGGAAAGGCCTTCCTGGTCTGGGATAGAATGCCACCAACGTGCGGGGAGTGCTTATAACCAGAGAGAGAGAGAGAGAGAGAGAGAGAGAGAGACTGTTTCTGACAGAAAATGCACAATTCTTATGGCTATGTATAGGCTATGTTTTTCGAAGATGCAATGCATCACAGCTGTTGACACATTATTGTCTTCATTCCCATTTAACTGTGCATACATTTTTTTCCACTTTTGCTTTGAACAGACAGACAGACAGACAGACAGACAGACAGACAGACAGACAGACAGACAGACAGACAGACAGACAGACAGACAGACAGACAGACAGACAGACAGACGAATAAAGATAGACAGCAAGACATATAGGCTACATAAAGAGAGAGAGAGAGAAAAGGGATTAAATTCATTTTGCTCCTTTGCCACCAAAATGTGGAATGCCCTAACAACAGCCATTAAGATATGTGAATCCCTTGACTCCTTCAAAACAGCTCTCAAAGGGCACCTACAGTACGGACGGCTGCATTTCAAAACTGGCACCCGTAAAGTCTGAGCTTTTTCCCCTTAGTGTACTGTATATGTTTTTGTTCCCTTTTTTACTTCCTTATATGATGATGAAGTGTACTGTATACATGTGTACGTCTGTAAATGTTACGATGAATTGAAAATGGTGTTGTAAATGACCCTGTTGTAAACAAGTGTAATCAATCAATCAATCAATCAATCAATCAATCAATCAATCAATGTTTGCTTCTCCTCAACATGTTTGTCTCCACCAGGCCGAAGGCATGGGGAGAGAGTATGTTTTGCACTCCGTCCGTGTGTGTGTGTGTGTGCGTCCGTCCGTCCTTCCTTCCTTCCGTCCGTCTGTTACCAGCTAATCTCCGGCACCGTTGGCCCGATCCATGCCAAACTTTGCACACACACTCCCTGGATGCCAACGACGAACCTCTGCCCCAAATATTCCTCAACGGCCTGTTATAGCGCCACCATGAGACCGATTTAGGCAAAACACATTTCTGTAGATTACTCGTACACATTTTATCCATACATCACACAATTCGGTATACACTATCTCCATAGTCATGTGATCAACACGGATCTGCACCATTTCCCATCTTCCTTCCTGATTGGCTAAGATTCGCTTCCAAAGCTCACATGATTGGTGTTTGGATAATTATGGGTGTGCGAGATTGGTACTCATAATGAGAAATTATATATTGGGTCAGATTGATTGGAGATTAAGAAGCTCCTCTAGGGTGAGAGAGCAGGTCCCCACATTCCATTCCACATTCCATTGGGGGTTTTACGGCCCTTCTCCTGTTGGAAGACAGGCCATTATTGACTCCTCTCCACAGGGAAAGTCAACCCATTTAGAACATACAGTAATGAAGTAACCTAATTCCTCTTCAATTGTTTAAAGGTGTTCTAATAACCTATGTTATATTGGGTTGGTAAAAAGCCTAAATGATAAATACCTGTAATAGTCTAAACAGTTTAGTTGGGCATTACAGGGACTGTAACAGGAGCTGGCCACAGCAGCCAGAGGTGCTGGCTGCTGGTCTGTGGGATCTGATTGGCTGAAAGTGTTAATATGGAGGTGGGATCAGTCAGAAGGCTGCATTGACTATTCTGTATGGCACAAAGTAATTTAGATTCACAAATACCATCGAACGTGATACATGTCTAGGCAGAGACCAGCGGTATGTATCTGCTATAAATGATATGCTATAATGTGTTATGCGATATAATTGTACATTATTAATAATTGATGTAATATGATGTTTAGATTGTAACCAGTGTTCTCTCTGTGTTCTTGTCATCCCGATCATTGATCAATTATCATCTGATTAACGATAAGGTAGAATTAAAACCACATGATTACACTTAATGTACACTTAATTAATGTACCATTAATGTACTGAACTAAGTCTGAGAAACAACTATGACAAGCTAACTGTACCATAATCTGGGAGATTAGAGTGTTTAAATGATAGTAAACCCTACCGACAGAGTTAGGATAGAACCACAGACCAATAGGACCTGTAATCCAGATTCCGGGGTTACTGTGTTCATCTTGAGTTGGGGGGAAGTGTGAACAGAACGTGTGAATGTATGATTGTACGTGTTTAATTAATATGAATTAATAAAAACCCTATAAAATACACGTTTGAGTTCATCAAATATAAGCTATCATTGGGAGCATTTGGTTCAACTGTGCGTGTTAGTCCTTTAACTCTGCCTAGTGCAAGGGCTGGTCGGAGCCTCGGCCCTACATCGCCAAATAACCGAACAATTGGTCCGTTTCGAACAAAATGCCACAAATCACAAACACAGTGTGCAATTTCCGTGAAATTATACATTTCCACTAGGCTGAGGACGACATGACACAATTTATTTTCCAAGCCAGCCTCATGATGGCGCTATAACAGAGCAATTCCTGTTTTTACCTATAACTGCATCGTTCTGTGTACAACTTTGTATGCGCACTCCCTAGAGGCATGGAAAAACATTTTCCCTGCATCCCTCCACATCTGCCGGTTATAGCGCCACCATGAGGCCGATTTCTGCAAAACACATTGTTTATATTAGTCGCACAGATTTCATCCAAATCTCATGCAAATCGGTATACATGATCTCTGTAGTCATGTGATCAAGACGAGTCTGTTTGATTTCTAAGATTCTACACTGATTGGCTAAGATTGCCTTCCAAAGTCTTCAGGAGTGGCCCGTTTTGTACAAAATGCTGCTCATCCAGAATTCTATCCTTGCTATGAGTGATCTGACTCTGCATTTCCTCAACACAATGAAGAAAATTGTTGCAAAAAACAAACAAACAGTTATTTCTTTTTCTTTTTCCTCAGTATAATCCTAGTGTTTAAAAGGAGATATTCCTCTACATCGGAGAATACATGTAAAATAATAAAATCACACCTGTGTGAAGTGAGGGGCACTAATATATTAAAGTAACTCATGTTGATTAGGTGATGTAATGGTGATGTAAAACAAACGGTGCCAACACAAACATTAAATGCCATTAACAATAAAGAGACAATATGACGTACATTTTCCCTGCATCGTCAATGGCGTTGAAAACAAACATTGAACTAAAAACAAACACCCCTCAAAAATGAAGGTGCCCTTTTGTAATTCCAGCCCCTCAAATTCCTTCTGTGCGTCACCGCAACTACCGGCCGGGAAGAGAGGTGTCGGACCTGGCCTTCTAGCGGTGTGTCTGTCCTCTGTTAGACCTGGCCTTCTAGCGGTGTGTCTGTTAGACCTGGCCTTCTAGCGGTGTGTCTGTCCTCTGTTAGACTTGGCCTTCTAGCGGTGTGTCTGTCCGCTGTCGGAATAACAACAGTGGATTTCGTGTCCATGGAATCAGCTACGCTACAGAGAGTGTTGTTATAATGAATGCGTATGAAGACAGAACACCTGCACAAATCAGTGTCGTTCCACATGCATGACGTCAGTTTGTGTTGTGAGTGACAACAGACCACAGCTGTGTCAGCCTATATAAGATGTCGCTCACATCCAGAGAGTTGGACAGGAACAGAGTTTGGGATAAGCAGATAGAGACGGAGAATAACAGCAAGAGACAGAGAAGAGACAGACAAAGAAAGCCAATACGAGAAACTCGAGATAGAGATGCTGAACTGGTCAGTGCCTCTGAAAAGAGGACCACAGACATCCCAGCGCTTCTGTGGTTGTTCTGCTGGACCAGTGGAGGACAAGGTCTATTCCTTTGGAGGGTTCTTCTATAAAGAGAAGACCTACAGCAACAAGGATAAGATTGATGTTCACGTCTTCAACACAGTGACTTTGTGCTGGATGACGTTGCCCCCGGTGAAGAGGAAGAGGAGAAGAAGAGAGAAAGTTCCTTCCATGCGCTACAGACACACAGCTGTACTGATAGAAGATATCATCTACATCTGGGGAGGGACGGTGAACTGTGAGATAAAGGTTGACAACAAGTGGTTTACCATCACAGGGGATTATGACAACATTCTTTATGCCTTTGATGTCGACACCCACAGATGGTTAAAGCCCAACGTATCTGGAACTGTTCCAGAGGCGAGGCGGGGCCACTCAGCCTGTGTCTTGAGGAAGGTCATGTTTATCCATGGAGGATACAACCAGCTGACTGGATACTATTATGACATCTACAAGTTGGACACCACCACAATGGTCTGGTCTGTCATTAACACCAGAGGAACTCCACCACCTGCTTCATCAAGTCACTCTGCCACCATCATTGGAACAAGGATGTTTATATTTGGGGGATATGGGGACCAGGACAACAACATCAGAGTGTTTGACACAGAGACCAACTGTTGGCTGAGCACACTTTCTGCACAGCTTGAACCAGAACAACGTTACGGTCATGAAGCTTTTTCCTACAATGGAGAACTGTATATATTTGGTGGCCACAGCTTTGTTCTGAGACGGGAGTTCAATGATCTGTGGAAATGTAATTCCAAGACCTTCTCCTGGAAGAAGGTTGAGCCCAAGGGGAAAGGACCGGATTGGATGGGTAACATGTGCTGTTGCAAGGTGGGAGATCACATCATCCTCTTTGGAACAGGAGTCATCTTACATATCTTACACTTAAGTCCTAGCCTGAAGACGTTATGCAAGCTAGCAGTTATCCAGAACGGTCTGGAGCAGTCTAGACTCCCACACAACATCAGGTGGGAACTGGCAGCCATGACAACAACAACAGAAAGACATTAAATCTGTTCCATTGGATGTTGAAGATGACGCAGACGTTCACTACCTGACGAAACATTCAGTTATTTGGACTTATGATCAAAACATGATGATGTTATGTAAAAAAATAAATCTTTAATTTGACATTTTCCCTCCCAGTTGTCACCTAATTCACCATTTGTCAGCCTTCTGATTGGTCCCTGACTGACCAACCAGCAGGCTCTTTCTGCCTTGTTCCGCCCTGGTTCCGCCTTGTTTATGTTGAATTTGCTAAAACATCATTCATGAAAAAGAAAAAAAGTTAAAACAAACATGATAGCCTAGTCTCTTCCGGGTTTTTAGACAGCTGGTGGATGGAAAAGAAGCTCCACCCACGCGGCAGAATGCCGCTGGGGCAAGCTTTTCCGGGAATCTGGCCGTCGCGGCATTCAGCTGCATGGGTGGAGCTTCTTTTCCATCTGTCTTTCTTTTAGTTTGACAGATGGTACATCTTTTCAGCTACGGGTCTGTGGCCATACAGTAAATACAGTGGATCAGTCTGGGGCTCCTATTAGGAAATGTTGGAGAAACACTTTTGTTTGGTGTTGTGTGCAGTAGGCCTGCTGGTGGGCGTGTCCCTGTTAAAAAATAATAAAAACATTAATTAAAAAACATGACATATACAAGCCCTTATGAATAAATATAACTAAAGTGCATTCCACAGGTGTGATTGCCATAGTTCATGTTCCTCCAAACACAACTGATTTTAATTATACAGGAACTGCCCCCCCTCCCCCTCTCAGGCTGTGAGCCATGGATATGAAGAACAACATAGCAGTTCATTGGAGCCATCAACATGGAAAGGTAGACGCCTCATTGGTTGGAGCCATCGACATGGAAAGGTAGACGCCTCATTGGTTGGAGCCATCGACATGGAAAGGTAGACGCCTCATTGGTTGGAGCCATCGACATGGAAAGGTAGACGCCTCATTGGTTGGAGCCATCGACATGGAAAGGTAGACGCCTCATTGGTTGGAGCCATCGACATGGAAAGGTAGACGCCTCATTGGTTGGAGCCATAGACATGGAAAGGTAGACGCCTCATTGTCTCCACCAGGCCACACCAGGCCGAAGGCATGGGGAGAGAGTATGTTTTGCACTCCGTCCGTGTGTGTGTGTGTGTGTGCGTCCGTCCGTCCTTCCTTCCTTCCTTCCTTCCGTCCGTCTGTTACCAGCTAATCTCCGGCACCGTTGGCCCGATCCATGCCAAACTTTGCACACACACTCCCTGGATGCCAACGACGAACCTCTGCCCCAAATATTCCTCAACGGCCTGTTATAGCGCCACCATGAGACCGATTTAGGCAAAACACATTTCTGTAGATTACTCGTACACATTTTATCCATACATCACACAATTCGGTATACACTATCTCCATAGTCATGTGATCAACACGGATCTGCACCATTTCCCATCTTCCTTCCTGATTGGCTAATATTCGCTTCCAAAGCTCACATGATTGGTCCGTTTCGAACAAAATGCCACAAATCACAAACACAGTGTGCAATTTCCGTGAAATTATACATTTCCACTAGGCTGAGGACGACATGACACAATTTATTTTCCAAGCCAGCCTCATGGTGGCGCTATAACAGAGCAATTCCTGTTTTTACCTATAACTGCATCGTTCGGTGTACAACTTTGTATGCGCACTCACTAGAGGCATGGAAAAACATTTTCCCTGCATCCCTCCACATCTGCCGGTTATAGCGCCACCATGAGGCCGATTTCTGCAAAACACATTGTTTATATTAGTCGCACAATCCAAATCTCATGCAAATCGGTATACATGATCTCTGTAGTCATGTGATCAAGACGAGTCTGTTTGATTTCTCAGATTCTACACTGATTGGCTAAGATTGCCTTCCAAAGTCTTCAGGAGTGTCCCGTTTTGTACAAAATGCTGCACATGTCCTGCTCATCCAGAATTCTATCCTTGCTATGAGTGATCTGACTCTGCATTTCCTCAACACAATGAAGAAAATTGTTGCAAAAAAAAAAGTTTTCTTTCTTTCTCTCCTATATACTTTAAATGCCAAAGTAAAAGTACTAAAATGTGTAAATGTTTTCAAAAATAAAGTATATACCCTAGGCCTATATCGGGCTGAAGTGAAACGTCAAATAATCGTAGCGGAGGAAAGAGTGCAGTAATTGCCTCGGAGATGTAGTGGAGTAGAAGTACTGTATAAAGTAGTTTTCACTCCAACGAGTCGACTCCCCGTGTCCTCGTGTGACTTCCTCGTTTTATTTTACATTATTCAACGTATAGTATACATATTCATGTATTATGTATGTGCATTTCAGTATGCAAATGTTTCAATCATTTATTCATCTACTCCACTTGACTATATAGAGCACCGGTTTTCAAACTTCTCTGGCCGCGAAAACATAAATAAGATAATTACCAGAGACCACCTTGACAAGCACTTGGGACTATAGGAGTTGAGACACATTTAGTTTGACTCGGTTTCAGTTCCACAGATAAATATTGTGTCTTTCTTATAGGTAATATTTGATATTTTTATATATTTGTTTTGTTTTCGAAATATAGCTTAAGGTTTTGTTCATGTCCTTTAAAAACGTATTTTTCCATTTCCTGACATTTTGGAGTTAGGTGGTTTCTTCCCGACAGTAGAGATATTCTACCTAATTCTACTTTAAGCCATTCTGGGCGGGAACCCCTTTTGGTGTTAGCATTATGTTATGCTTTAGCTATTGAAAAATAGCAGATCTACAAGCTCATAGCGCGCCACCGAGTGGCGCGCTACGAGCTTGTAGGTCTGCTATTTTTGAAAAATCGAAGAACGACTGACATAGAAACAGCTTTTCAGAAAACTGTCAGGATGTAGAAGACATTTTTAGAATCTGATCTCAGGTCAAAATGGGTTAAGGTGTATACATTAAACTCAAGTAAAATTCTGAACGTATAGGCCTTTTACATTACACGTAACTAAATGATTTCTATATTGCTATACTTACACCTACGTAAACCACCGACTTCAGCACTGACTTTTACACTCAGCGACTCTCTTTCTTTCCCTCACATCCGTGTCCTGGTTTGACTCCCTCGTTATATATTCTCATTATGGACGTATACATATTCATGTGTCAACGATCAAACTAAACCCCCTAAAGCTGCTCATTTGCATGGATTTACATTCCCTGCATGTGTCTCTCCTCAGCCGACTCCTCTAACGTTAATAATCCAAAACTTCTCCTTCATCTGCCTCCTCATGTAACCTCCTCACAGTGCCGTTTCTCAAGTTTTCAATTGTATAAAAAGTAAATCTACAAGCTCGCATCGCGACACATTGCAAGCTTGTAGATCGGCTATTTGAAATATTCAAAAATGTTTTTCAAAATAGTAAAAACCAAACAAAAAAAAATACAAAAAAGGCAAAAAAGGTTTAGGGATAAGGCACTGGCGAAAATATAGGGCCCTAAAATAAAGTGAATCTACAAGCTTGTTGGAGTTTGTAGATCGGTTATTATTTTCCACGTCTGTTCACCACAGAATATGGGAATATGACTCTAGGGTTCATGTGGTTATTATGAACGATGATGTATTATTAATATGGGTTAAAGATAAAAGTCTTTCAAAAACAGCCTCGACGTCACCAGCTGCAAATATTAAAGTGAACCAGTGTTCCACCTCTGGAACTTTTTTTTTTAGGATGAAAAATGTCCTATACTGTATTTGTACGGTCTCAGAGCTTACATGAACATTGAGGATTTGACTGATATGGAAATATTATGAGTTCCATGGATTTGCATAGACTTTAGGGTTTATCTTGCTCACGCACTGGAGCTCCCAATTTGCCTTTTCTTCACCCCCCCTCCTGCTCTCCAGTAATCTCTCATAAGCAGAGAATCTATAATCGCATCATTCATGTGTTAATAATGGAACAACCCAAAGCATCCTAAAGCCTGTAAGCTCCATGGATCCATCATCACACACACATGCGCACGCACGCACGCACGCACGCACGCACGCACGCACGCACGCATGCACGCACGCACGCACGGATGCACGCACGCACGCATGCAGCACGCACACACACACGCATGCACGCATGCACATACACACGGACACACACGTACGCACACACGCGCATACGCACGCACGCACGCACGCACGCACGCACGCACGCACGCACGCACGCACGCACGCACGCACGCACGCACGCACGCACGCACACACAGACACACACACACACACACACCCACAGCTGTCCTGACGTGACTTTACCACAAACCTCAAAGAACCGCACCACTCTGTGTGTGTGCGTGTGCGTCTGTGTGTGTGTGTGTGTGTGTGTGTGTGTGTGTGTGTGTGTGTGTGTGTGTGTGTGTGTGTGTGTGTGTGTGTGTGTGTGCGTGCGTGTCGCATGCAGGGCTCAGGCACTGATGCTATTCAACATCTATATATCCACGACCTATACCCCGAACTAACAACAACAAGGAAATTACGGCTACGCAGACGACCTGGCCATTTTGCTCAGCAAGCCATCATTTTCCATTATGCTATATACTCGCGCTGTCAAATCTGATCTCTCTTTAGAAGTGTTAATATTCCAAACGAGATGCTTGGTTAAGTCAGAAATTAGGACAGCGCCGTAGAGTCAGAGATATGAGCAACATTTGTCGGCCCGTAAACAAGGAAGTGTGCAAGGCGTTGCCTAGCAACGGGAGCTTTAAAAAAATGGATATCAGCGATCCCGTTTTATATTATTAAAAAGGACCAAAAGACGAGTATTCACGTCCAAGACACATCCCGGTTTGATTCGAGAAGATGTGTATACGTTATTAGCATCATAGGTGTTAAAAACAACACCTGGACAGTGTCTAGGGAAAGACCACCGCCCGTGCCGCATTGATACGCCGTCTAGTCGGCACCACGTGGGGGGGGGGGGGGGCGCCACAAAGATGCTGCACATCTCCACTGAGGCCCTCGTTTTCCCCGCCACTGAGTTACTGTGCCCAAGTCTGGAGCCGAAGCCCCCATGTCCAAAAGCTGGATGCGGCCCTCAACAATGCCCTACGGACTGTCTCCGGATGCCTATACGAGCCACTCCAACAAACCAACTTGTCGGTCCTCGCTGCAGGAATCGCTCCGGCAGAGGTCAGGCGAGAAGCAGCCACGCTGGCCCTCGCTGGGAAGGCACAGTTGAGCGAATCTCACCTCCTCCACAAGGTCGTCACAGAGACACCATAAGCACACACCCCTCAAGTCCCGGAGGCGCCCCTTTGCCACACAGGCCCAGGAACTGCTCCGCACAACACCAGCTGACACCTCCAAGGCATCCTGGGTGAAGGCAAGATGGAGGGACCAGTGGAAGGAAGCAGAACCACTACATTGAGGATCCCACAGATGTTCCTGGCCAACACCTCCCTCGCAAGGAGTGGACAACCCTCAACCTCCTGAGGACAGGTGTGGGACGTTTTTGTGCAACAATGCAGAAGTGGGGTCTCACAGACAGTGCCCACTGCGAGGGATCCACTACAGACTGTGGAACACTTGCTGACCAGCTGCCCCATATAGAGCACCGAAGTCCTGACGTCACTGTCAGTAGAGGGCGCCAGTCCACAGGTTCTTACATACTTTTTATTTGCATTGAAATCCCCATAGGGGGATTTTAGATCTCTTCATATAAGAACTACATGTGTTTGAAAAATAAACCGATCATCCCGGCCTTTTCACTCATATGGATATGAAGCATCGACTGAAGGTGGAAATGTACAAATATACCCAAAGAGTAACAAAATAAGCGTTAGAAACGAGTCAAACAACCCAGAGACTACATTTCCGGGTAGGCGGGGTGGCTGCAGCTGCCCGTCGCTCAACAGAAACTGACATGTTAATTACGTTTTTTTATTTTCTTTTATTGATATTTCTCAGGAATCTCAGGAACACAATGTGTTGACAGCTGCATGGGCGTATATTAGCAGCGACATTGCTTTCATTGTAGTTTCAAGGCTTTTGCGGCCACATTAATTCCATTTTCTCCAGAAACTGGCTGTATCAAATATTAATGGAGATCATTAACGACACACAGCCACCTCCCTGACAGAAAGGTCAGGGAGGAACACAGTTCTTATATGAAGCGACCTAAAATCCCCCTATATGGGGATTTCAATGCAAATACATGAACCTGTGGACTGGCACCCTCTACTGAAAGTGACATCAGACTTTGGTGCTCTATACCGGCCACCAAGTGGTGATCGTGGCATAATTGACCTAGACAATGACACACTGGACTGGCTTGCTGCAACAGAGCTGAAGGTCTAAGGACATACGACAGAAGAAGAAGTGCATGTATCCCAATTAACGGTCAAATTTGCCTTGGTGATTTTGGGGGATAAACAATTAACCTCAAGAACAATAGTGGCGTGTGTAGTTACGGCACTTTGGTGTATACTTTGAAGGGCTTGATACTGGCAGACCTCCTCAAGGACTATACACCCCTGAGCGGAACCTGAGGTCTTCAGACATGGAGCTCCTCACCATCCGTCATGGTGAGCAGCATAGCCTGATTATCAGACTGTAGCCAAGAGATGCAGTCCACTAAGAGAGTGGGCGGGGTCTTTGGGCTGGATCCAGGCTAGAGGAGCACTGTCTGCACTGAAGAGACATTTGTTTACTCAGCCTTTTGTTTGTTAGTCTTTCTGTATTGTAAAGCGCCCTTAGGGTTTCTTGAAAGGCACTATATAAATTCAAGTTATTTACTTACAGTCGTGTACAAAATGTGAGCACTTCCTCCACCAGATTCCTGTGCATTCTGGGAGCAGTGCATTCTGGGAGCAGTATGGAGTTCATGTAGGGCCAGTGGGCATGAGGACATGTTCTCACCCCTGCACACGCATGCACGCACGCACTCAGCCCTTGACACCTCTGCTTGTGTCATGGTTGGCTGGCTGCCCGCTGGACCAATGAAATCGATGCGTTTTCTGGGTCAGCCTCTTAGGGGGGAAAGTTTTGATGTTGAACATATCTCACACACTATCTCACACATGCACGCACACACACACGCGCGCGCATACACACACACATGCACACGCACACGCACACACACACACATACTTCACATACCTCCCATGACCTCGCATGACTGCAAGACGCCATCACTGAGGAGAACAGAGAGGGGGGAGGGGGGGGGGGTGCATAAAAGAAGAAAGTTAGGGAGAGATAAAAGGAGGCACGTGAGGAGAGAGAGAGAGAGAGAGAGAGAGAGAGAGAGAGAGAGAGATGCATAGATGAGACAAAGAAAGATACAGAGGGCCCGGACGGTTAGCTCAACCGTCTGGGCTGCACTTATAGGCTGCGCCAAGCCAGCCAGCCGGACGGCGTGCCGCGCGTTCGACTCCCGATCCCCATCTCTCTCCCCCTGTCTATTACTGTTCACTATATCAACAAAAGCTTAAAGGTTTAGTTCATTCAAAGTTTTGCTTTTTTGGGAGGGAATGTCTTTTGAAAATGTTTTGAAATAATAATAATTAAAAACCAAATTTAGGGGGGGGGGGGCGCATGCCACATATAGGCTCTGGCCTGAAAGCACGTCGCGTGGTCGAGTCCCGTTCATGACGACCTTTGCTGCATGTCAATTCAATTCAATTCAATTCAAAGGAGCTCTATTGGCATGAGAAAGCATATGTTTACATTGTCAAAGCAAAAGTGGAACAACACAAACAGAGCATGTCTCTCCCATAGAGTATATAAAAGGATAGAGACTGAACTGGCACGAAGCTCCGCCCCCCCAGCTATTCATGGCAGTGGAAGTTGCTCAGTGGCGTTTTGAAGCACCCGGAAGACTGCCGGAAGTACCGTCTCAGAACGTCTACTTGTCTAACGTCTAAGTGCAACCGAGCGCTCAATGTTAAAGCCCAGCTGCACGGGGTTTCCTGGTCATGAATCCACGGGTCCACCTGTAGTCCCTCCTCCTACCACTAGGGCCCAGTGCTTCAACGTTGAATAGCCTCACTGGCCCCTTGGTCTCTCCCCATCTCTCTCTCTCCCTCTTTCCTGTCTATCTTCACTTGATGGTACTATCAATAAAGTCAGAAAAGCAAAAAAAGGAAAATAAAATAAAATAAAATAAAATCGATATAGCACATTTGTACCAAAGTGCTTCACATGTCAGAAAGAGCTATACAGTAGGCCTACAGTACAATACAATACAGTAGGCTTACAGTACAATACAATACAGTAGGCCTACAGTACAATACAATACAGTAAAATACAATGCAGAAATATATGACAGTGAATAATGAAACAGGGGCTGGTGCGGTCGCCCCTGAGCCTCAATAGACGCACGCACGCACGCACGCACGCACGCACGCACAGTGCCGCCCACACACACACACACACACACACACACACCGCACATTGAAAGTCATCAGCGAGCGCCAGTAATCAGAGGGGAGCGGTGCAATATGCATGTGGAACGTTCGTTGTCACATTTACATTCCACGCGGCGGTAGCGCCGCAGATATTTATCCCATTCAGGACGGGAACCCCTTTTGGTGTTTTAAGCATTTTATTATGTTACACTTTAGCTATTGAAAAATAGCAGATCTACAAGCTCGTATAGCACGGCACCCAGTGCAGATCTACAAGCACTACGAGCTTGTCGATCTGCTATTTTTAAAATGTGGCGCAAATCTTTGACTATTAACGACTTCAACGTTTTTAACTCACATCTTTGCTTCTGGGGGGGGGGGGTCCCTGGAACAACATATTTTCGGTCCACGGGGTCCTTGACATGAAAACGGTTGAACACCATACTGACACAGAAACGGGGTTTTTCTGAATTTCTTTTTTTTCAGAATGGTCCTCAGGTGTAAATGGGTTTATGCAGATTGAGGCGAGGTGAGGCGTGCTGCCCTGCAGAGCTGCCACCACTTGTCCTCAAATTACATTCTATCTGCCACTGTGTTGTGAATAATGGCTCCGATCCTGAACACTGCAGAGTAATTGCCACGCTGACTTCTCTCTCTCTCTCGCGCGCGCGCTCGCTCCTCTCTCCCCGTAATTGTTTAACTTTTTTTCTTTTTTTTAAGAAAGATGTAGACGCCCTAGTGGCATAAAAAAAAAACTTTTCTTGAACTAAGTGTTGCTCATGTTGCGTGTGGTGGGTTGTGACCCCCGAATGCAATGAAGTGCAACTCATGTATGTTTTACTAAGTCTATCTAGCCTAAGATTTAGACTCTCGTACAGCAGATGTATTTTATTGATTCTGACATTTTCAATCTAATCTTGGTCGGGAGAGCGAAACCCCACTGCCTCCGGAGAGCTCTGAAGTCTGAACATGGACAAATGCAAAATCTACGGTGATTATCCTGCTGCCCCACCTGTCCCATTGTTCCCCAACCAAGCATTTGAAACCCGGAGATCCGTAGTTTTCAATAAAAAAGGTGTTTTAATCCACTCTGTCTCATCCATCTTGGTTCTGTCCTCCATTGCAACTGCGCCCCTGGCGGTCAGGGTTGCGTAGCCATGTTGCACTCATTTGGGGACACAACATACACAATAAACTTGTGGGGAAAAGGATGGAGAGCTCTGTGAACTTCTCCTTTGGTCGACCCATCCCTGTGACATGTGAGAATGGGATGTGGGCAGGGAAACAAACCTATACCTTCTATGATGTCACTGAACATCAGGGACGGATTAACCCCCACCAGGGCCCCTGGGCCGGTAATTCTTGCAGGGCCCCCATAGCGCGCGACATTTTTGTGTTTTTATCATTTCTTTGACCTAAATTGAACAAAATCAATGGCCAATGAAGGGCCCCAGACGCCCTTTTCAGGGTGTCAAACCTAGTACTGCATGTTCCAATTTCCCCTAAGGGCCCCTGAGAGCCAAGGGCCCCTGGGCCACGGTCCCACTGGCCCAATGGCTAATTTGTCCCTGCTGAGCATCATGAAGGTATAGTGAAAGACCCACCACCAACGTCAGACATCAGCGACATTATGAAAATCACAGAAATGTAATTGTCCGTGTTTAGTGTTGGTTGAGACCCTGCAGCGGAACCAGGCTGCACCAGGCTGGGCTGATGCATGCTGGGTACGGTATGTGAGGTGATGTTTAAGACACAGAGTTCTGAGACGACCTCCCAGAACAAACCCATCGACCTGACAAACATTACATTCTACACACACACACACACACACACACACACACACACACACACAGAGCATTCCGTCATGACTCATCCCTGCCTGCCTGTGTGTGTGTGTGTGTGTGTGTGTGTGTGTGTGTGTGTGTGTGTGTGTGTGTGTGTGTGTGTGTGTGTGTGTGTGTGTCTATCTGTCTCTCACATACACACATACATTCCCATGCTTACGGATAAACGTATGCATGCAGCGCATAAAGTATATTCACGTGCACACGCACACAGACACACACACAGACACACACACACACACACACACACACACACACACACACTCACAACACACACACACACACACACACACACACACACACAATTATATGCACTAATAAACATGCATACATTATATAAGCATTCACAGTACATACACTTGCATACCTCGAAGGACGCATACTGACACAGGCATGCACATGCACACACACACACACACACACACACACACACACACACACACACACACACACACACACACACACACACACACACACACACACACACACACACACACACACACACACACACACACACACACACACACACACACATTTCCTCTCTCTGTAACGATGTTAGATGAGAGAGAGAGAGCTTTTCCATCTACATAATAAATCAGCAGAGCAGAACTCTTATGGCTCCTTTACATTGCAGGCATACGTTTACATGCATTAGCATCACTTTAACCCATTCAGGACGGCAAGGAAAGGAACGCCTTTTGGTGTTTTAAGCATTTATATGTTATAGTTTATAGCTATTGAAAAATAGCAGATCTACAAGCTAGCGCGGCATGCACCGAGTGCTGCGCTACGAGCTTGCCGATCTGCTATTTTTGAAAAATCGTCAAAATGTGGCGCAGATCTTTGAATATATATTCTTTCACAGCAAACGTTTTTAACTCAAATCTTTGCTTCTGGGGGGTCGGTCCCTGGAACAACATGTTTTCAGATGGGGGTCGGCAGCCAAATACAAATAAGTCTGGGGGTCCTTGACGTGAAAAAGGTTGAGCACCAGCACCACTGACATGTAAACATGTTTTTCCTAGAAAACTCTCAGGATTTAGAAGATCTAAATGGGTTAAAACGCTGCCGTTTTCCAGAAGGTGGGGGTGAGATGAGGTCAGGCTCACTCTCAGCCCTCCAGAATATTATGTTGATAGAAAAACTTTTCCCATGATAACCTACACGAGAAGCGATATGGCGCTTCTCCTGTTCGTAAGTGAAAGGACCACTTCAGCACTTTTCAACCTATACTTTCTAATAAGGGAAATTTTGCTAAATGTGTGGCAAATCTGCAACAAAAAAAATGCTTACCACTAGCTTTCTTCACAAATGTGTTCATAGAGGTGTCTACAATCACATATAAATTTGCTCCAACCCAACTCTAGTTATTTGCATAATGTCTTCAGACTATAGGACTCAGGTCATCAGGTGTGTTGACTCTTCCAAAGACGGTGATGCGATCTTCCACCATGCAACAGCACATATTATTTGACATCACTGAACATGGGCCTTTCCCCTTGGGCTTGACCTTCTTCCAGGAGAAGGTCTCTGGACTGAATTTCCACAGATCATTGAAGTAATGGTTATATAGCTCCAGCCCCCAAATATGTACAGCTCTCCATTGTAGTCGTCTTATATTCGGCGCAATACGGGTATATGAGTTTATGAACCGTGTAGCTGTCGTTACAATGATCAGCTCTTTCACAGCGGCTTTGAATGCTGTCATGCATTTCATCAGTAGTGGCCATTTCATATGTAGTGGCCATATATGGAGCGTGTCTTGAGTGTACAGGGTTTGATGAGGGCCCATAGGGCCGGGCCTTAATTTTCGGGCCTGTTGAGAACTCTAGTTTTTGCCGGCTGACGGGTGAGGCTGCACTTTGGGGCAGGCCCGTCTAGAGTTTAAATGGACAGGTATCAGTCAAAAGGGAGACATCGCAGAGGAGAAGGAGGATCAACATATGGAATGTCAGAACAGGTCAGCATCATATGGACATCTAAGGGTTTGAGGTTTGAGGTGAGATGTAGAGTTGCTGGCCAATATTGATGACATCAGGGATCTCCATATATGGGCTTAATATTGATGACATCACGTGATGTCATGAGGCATGACCATATATGGGGCGTGACCAACTGACGGACGGGAAATGCACGATTTCATAGTTAATTAACAATTATTATTTTTCTGCTTGTTTGAAGCCCCAGGGGGAGAGAGTGGCCCGAAGAGACGAGACTTAAAGGACAGATCGAATGTGGAGGGCAAGGCAATTCCAAAGCCTAGGGTCGGCCACCACAAAGGCACGGTCAGTCACCCCTTTGTCTTTACTCAGGTTTTTGAGTAGTGAAAGGCCAGCCGACATCAGAACTAAAAAAACATCGCATGGATGCACCTATAGGACGTACAGTATCCTCAGTGATGTATCCCAAGGTCATCAGGGTTTCGGGTCTCGTAACATCATAGTCCTTACTATGGGCTGTTGGGCCTCCTCCTCACGGAAGACACAGTCTGGGGCGCCAACCCATACTGCTCCCGGGTGCCCTCTATATATTCCGGCTGCCAACCATCTCTCGGGTGGTCACCATAGTCTATTCCTATGAGTCACTATAGAATAACTACGAACTAAAAAACATTGCATGGATGCACCTGGGACGTATCCTCAGTTATGTATCCCAAGGTCATCGGGGTTTTGGGTCTCGCAACATCACATCATCATTCATGTCAGCTTGAAAACCTTGGCCTTAACGTAACTCTAGGGCAATATCCACTTTGTTGTCAACAAACACGTCAAGTTCTCTTTTCACTTGAACAAATACTTTAGGCTAAAGGCTGATTTTGCAACTTCCTTGTATTTGCAGTCGGTCAGGGATTATGTATGACTGTAATTAAATTGTTATTAAAACTGTATTAATTGGGATATGTCTATGATTATCATGTTGCCAACGGTTTTACAAAAGATTTTAGATCAGTAAAGGCAAGGGCAGGGCAGGGCAGGGCAAGGCACTGTGCTCTGTGTCGAGCAGAACAACACTATCACTCTATGTTAAATTTCGAGCCAATCCCGTACATGTACGGGCTATAAAACCGAGCACTTTATTGCCAATCCAGTGCATGTACGGTTTACGGTCTTTATAGTATAGTATAACTCATCTATGTTATATTTACCGCATGGTAGGGAGCCACCATCTTGGAGCGGGCAAAAAGAACAAGCGACCGTCACCGTTGCATGCGGCGATGAGGCGCACTCCATAGACTCCTGTAATGGCGGCAATCATTAGCGGCGTTTATCCGGCGTTTATCTGTTAACCGGAGCGTGAGGCTCTGGTTAGCAGATGAGCGTGTTTCATGCTAGTGAAAGATGCGATTGAGCGACGGAAACAGCGTCGGCTAATACTTCCGGTTCAAGAGCCGCGTCACAGGGTCCTCTTTGGGTCCTTTTTTGTAGTTTTTGCCTGGCACGGGTAAAAGGGGTGCCCAAGAACCGCCTGCTTTAAATGTATTTTAATAATAATAATAATAATAATAATAATAATAAAATGATGATAATGATGATAATGATAAGGCTAATAATAATAAGGCTAATAATAATAATGCAGGTCAGACAAGTTGCATTGTTGTGTAAGTTGTTGGTTTCTAAAGAGAAATAAACATACAATAGAATCAGTAAACATCTCTGTAGCCTCACTAGCATGTACAGTAAGTGTAAACTAACATGGCCACAGAACAAATCCCAAATTACTATTAAAGGGGCATTCCACTCATTTTCAACATTTTACTATGTCATTAATATACCTTAGAGCTGTTGTGTGGAAATAATAATAAATAAGTAAATAAAAAGTCCCCCCATTCTGTGTTTCCTAGAACTGGAGATCTGAAAAAAACCATTAACATGGTGAAACACATCTTGATGATGTCCTCAAGATGTGTTTTACCATGTTAATGATTTTTTTCATACTTACAGTTCTAGGAAACACAGAATGGGGGGACTTTTTTATTATTTCCACACAACAGCTCTGTCGGTATATTAATGACATAGTAAAATGTTGAAAATGAGTGGAATGCCCCTTTAATAGAAATAAAACACATTGCACAATTCACACACTATTTAACAATAGCAACAAAGTGACATCTGCTGATACGGTGCTAACTGCTCATATTAAATAGCAGCAGGAATGCCTTGGCTACAACAGGTCAAAGTGATTGCTGAAATAAACCACAATAACACCAAACCAAACTATATAGCCTAGATGAAGGCACAGTTTCATATAGTTTAAGCTTACATTGAACTAAAATACAATTCTTAAGACTTACTGGAGTCATGAACTCAACCTTCTGCACAACAATGAACAGGATAGGACCAAAAACGAACTCTGCTATGGCTACTGGAAAAGTTAGCATCTCAGCCTCTGTACATCTCTTGCTGTCTGAAGGCAACCTCACGCCAACACACATTTAAGCCAGTCAGCAACACATGTGGTCTTAAACACGCACGCACGCACGCACGCACGCACGCACGCACGCACGCACGCACGCACGCACGCACGCACGCACGCACGCACGCACGCACGCACGCACACACACACACACACACACACACACACACACACACACACACACACACACACACACACACACACACACACACACACACACACACACACACACACACACACACACACACACACACATTTCATTTCATGCCAGAGCAAGCGGCGTTCAGCTGACTAAATGATTGGAATGCTGTACAGGTGTCGGAAACTCTGTGGCCACACACGCACACAGGCACGCACACACACACACACACACACAGACAGGCAGGTGGGACGGTGAGAGATGAAAGCCTGACATCATCCGCAGTGAAGGTGCTGTCTATTTTAAAAGATAGCTTTATAAGGTCATATATGGGTGTGCGTGTGTGTGCGTGTGCGTGCGTGCGTATGCGTGTGCATGATGTGTGTGTGTGTGGTGGTGGGGGGGTGGGGGTGGAAGTGTCATACAACGTGTTGCGGACGTGTGCGTTTGATGTGTGCGCCTGTGATGTGGTCGTGTGTGTGTAGGTGGTTGTGTGATGTTGTTAGTGTGCGACTGAACTGAGGTGACTCATCAAACAGCGAGAGATGTTCAAACACCTTGTTGTGGTCAGTGACACACACACACACACACACACACACACACACACACACACACACACACACACACACACACACACACACACACACACACACACACACACACACACACACACACACACTGTGGCAGCAGATGTTCTTGTGTGTGTGTGATTGTGTGTCTGTGTGGGTGCGTGCGTGAGTGCATGCGTGCGTGTGTGCGTGTGTGTGTTGCTGACTTCGACCAACCTCATTTGGGAACAAAATAATGCTGACGCTGACAACCGCAGGTATAACTGAGGAATACAGGTCACATTGGGGACTCACTCCCAAGACGTTGGACTGGAAGGGGTTGGGTTGAAACGATACTTGTTGTTTTGAGTGATTGATTGATAAATGTATTAGACAATGAAATGCAAACAGTACAGGGTCCAGTCAAGCACAGATGGTCCAAAAGGACAGCACCGAAGAAAGACCTTGTGGTCTTGTTTCCATTCGGGTCCCATGCATACATTCATTCAAAACACAAGGCCGGCCGTTGTCTTTCCAGGCCGGGGGGCCATGAATTACGATTCTGTCCCTATCGTGGCATTAACTCCAACGGCGCTGAGTCGGCTCGAGCGGACTTTGCAACATTCGGCATATTCAGTTTAGTTTAGTTTAGTTTAGTTATCCAATGCAGCCAGTGTGGACATATCCACATACTGACGTTGTTGCCAGCCATTGTCGTGTTGTCAAACTATTACTAACCATGACGGCTAAATCTAACCCTAACTCTAACCTCAGTCTTAACCAGCCACGTAATTCCCTTAACCTCATATCAGTCTTAACCGGCCATGTAAGTCAGTTTAGTGATGTTTTCGCTTCGACGGCAGTCATTATCAACATCTGCGTTTCCTGACAGAGCAGTGAAATGCTATAGTAGCCGAGGAGCCACAGGCCCAAAAGCTCAACGGTTAAGGATTAACCTGTGATGTCATGCCGGACTTTTTATTTGTGTTTTCTCTATTAATTTGGTCATTGGACCAAGGTGGAGGTGAACGGAACACTGCCCCCCCTCCCCCTCCCAGTGAGCTGTGGCGTTCCACAAGGAAGCATACTAGGGCCTTTATACTGTTCCTAATATATGTAAACGACATGACATCAGCTTGTGACTGCAACTTGTTCCTGTTCGCAGATGACTCAGCACTGCTGGTCTCGGACAGGAACTAACTGCAGGTTGAAAAGGCCCTCAGCTCTGAACTCGGTATAGAATCTGCACCTGGCTCGCTGATAACAAACTATCTTTACACCTGGGAAAAACTGAATCCATTCTCTTTGGATCAAATAGTAATCTCAGCAAGGCAGATGGCTTCTTGGTTAGAGTGGGTGACAATATTATCACACAAAAAGATGAAATTACCTACCTAGGATCCATCCTGGAGGCTAATCTTTCCGGTGATAAAATGGCCACCAACGTAATCAAAAAAGTCAACCAAAGAACAAGATTCCTTTACCACAGCACCTCAAAGGCCCTTAAAACAAGGCTCCAGACTTCCCAAAACAAACTGGTCAGGCTCCTACTTGGCCTCACCCCCCGAACCCACCTCACCCCTGCCCACTTTGACAGGCTGGAATGGCTTAGGGTCGATGACAGAGTACAGCATCTTGCAATGGGTCTGGTCCACAAGATTCGATACACTACCAAGATACCTATGTACCTGTCTACTTCCTTAATGTTAACGAAGTCCACACCCACAACACCAGAGGGAGTGCAACAAACCATGTGCAACCCAGATTCGGCACAAACAAGGGACTAAATTCTTCTCGCTCCTATGCCACCAAAATGTGGAACGCCCTACCAACAGTCATTAAGACATGTGAATCCCTTGACTCCTTCAAAACCGCTCTCAAAGGGCACCTACGGACGGCTGCAATTCGAAACTGGCCCCCGTAAAAATCTGAATCTCCCCCCCCACCACCCACCCCTTTTTCCCCTCACTGTATATGTTTCTTTTCCCTTTTTACCTCCTGTATGATGAATTCCTGTTCTGTTCTTTTTGGCTATAGAAGTGTCTATTTGTACGTCTCTAAATGTTTTGTTGATTTGAACATGGTGGACCCTCTTGTAAACAAGTGTAATGCTTTATTGGGTCGTCCACTCACAGTTAACAGTCTTTGTATTGAGTTGTGCTTGAAATGTACTGTAATTCTGCAAACTGTTAATACATATTTCAATCAATCAATCAATCAATCATTAAGGTCCACATAATGAGAGGCCTGCTCTGCCGAAAACATTGCGAAAAAAAGTTACAGACATTTTTGTATACCACACCATAGACAACCAATATAAGGCAAAATTTCCCAAATTTCATCATGCTTTAAGTATAGCATGTGACAATTGTGACATGTCAAACTAGGGGGTTTTCATGATTCTAAATCCATTCCAAGCATTAGTTTTGCACAAAAAACACTCCTTGGCCTAAAATGGCCATAGCCGTCATCACAAATGTGAT
Organism: Electrona antarctica; assembly: GCF_951216825.1. Lineage (NCBI taxonomy): Eukaryota > Metazoa > Chordata > Actinopteri > Myctophiformes > Myctophidae > Electrona > Electrona antarctica. Next base: position 35,180,010 of record NC_136801.1, on the reverse strand, counting down.
GAGGTCAGCACAAAAGTGATGAGGTCAGCACATTTGGGCTCATTTTGACAAGTGGCTATGGCCGAATTTAGGCCAAGGAGTTTTTTCATGCAAAACTAATGCTTGGAATGGATTCAGAATCATGAAAACCCCCTAGTTTGACATGTCACAATTGTCACATGCTACTTAAAACATGATGAAATTTGGGAAATGTTGCCTTATATTGGTTGTCTGCAGTATGGTGTGGTATATAAAATGGCACGATGTTTCCGGCAGACCAGGCCTCTCATTCTGTGGACCTTAATACTTTCAGCGCCATTGCCGAAAAACTTTGTCAATTGAAGCCTAATTTTGACACTTAACGCCATTGCCGAAGCCCTTCGGCAATTGCGCTTTTCTAGTGCGTTCGATTGCTCGAGCCAAAATGCTACTCACGTTAGCCGGTTAGCTAGCTGTGTTGTTAGAACAGCACTGGATCGCCCATCTTAGATCGTCATCGCCATCATAATCCATTCTATCCATTTCTTTCAATTGCCTGTATCTCCTATTGTCCCAGATGGCATTTTGGTCAAAACAGCGTTTCTTTGACGGCACAGAGCTGACGATCTCGAGCTCTGCAGAGCTCCGGTCTGGATTCACAATGTAAACAAGGCCGGCCCAGCTCCGTGTAAATTCCTAACTTAGGACTACTGCAAGTGGAGCGGAAATGGCGGCTTTTCAAAATAAGAGCTCAAATTAAAAAAATGCTGGTGTGAATTAGATCCTAATTTTTCAATAAATGATAGCGCTGAAAGGGTTTATGACCAAATGAATATAAAAAACACAAATAAAAAGTACGGCATGACATCACAGGTCCTGTCCAATTTTGGGCCTGTGGCTCCCCGGCTATAGTCTCTCTTACCGATCTGTTCTGAGCATGCTGAAGTTTACCAAGTTCTTGCTTTGATACCCATCTAAACATTGAAACTATATAGCTATACATAACATGCTATCTACAATGACCTTTTACTTTGTGGTCAGGAAAAACAAAACAAGGCTAAGTAACAGAATGCTGCATTCATACACACACATACATTCACACGCCGACGGCAGAGGAACCCATGTGTAGTGATGCGCAGGTAGCGGGCATTGAACCCTAGTCTCCCACTCGCCAGACCGACACACAACCTGTCGTGCCAATAATCAAACGCACTCCGTCTTTAA